>NC_057726.1:72969296-72997144 GCF_004010195.1 Chiloscyllium plagiosum
GTTAGGTTCTTCACTCAGCGAGTCGTAAGTTCATGGAATGCCCTGCCAGTAGCAGTGGTGGACTCTCCCTCTTTATGGGCATTTAAGCGGGCATTGGATAGGTATATGGAGGATAGTGGGTTAGTATAGGTTAGGTGGGCTTGGATCGGCGCAACATCGAGGGCCAAAGGGCCTGTACTGCGCTGTATTCTTCTATGTTCTATGTTCTATGTTCTAAAAGCGCAGCAGGTCAGGCAGCATCCAAGGAGCAGGAGAATCGACTTTTCGGGCATAAGCCCTTCACAGCAGTTCATATGTATAACATAGAGAACAGCAGTCTCTGAGTATGATATAGAGAAATGCAGTCTCTGTGTACAATGTCGAGAACAGCAGTTCCCTGTATTTAATCATGAGAACAGCAGTCTCTATGTATAATATAGAGAACAGCAGTCCCTGTTTCAATTTCAGAGAACAGCAGTGCCTGTGAATAATATAAAGAAAAGGAGTCCCTTTGTACAATATACAGAACAGCAGTCCCTCTGCATAATACAGAGAACAGCAGTTCCTGTGTATAATATGGAGAAAAGCAGTCTCTATGTACAATGTCAAGAACAGCAGTCCCTGTGTTTAATAATGAGAACAACAGTCTCTGTCTATAATATAGAGAATAGTAGTCCCTGTGTCTATTTCAGAGAACACCAGTGCCTATGCATAATATAAAGAACAGCAGTCCCTGTGTACAATATGGAGAACAGCAGTCCCTGTGTCTCATATAGAGAACAGCAGTTCCTATGTCTATATAGAAGTGCAGTCACTGCATAATATGTAGAACCACAGTCCCTTTGTATAATATAGAGAACAGCAAACTCTGTGAATACTGCAGAAAACAGCAATCCCTGAATCCCTGTGTTCAATAAAGAGAACTTCAATGCCTGTGCATAATATAAAGAACAGCAGTCCCTGTGTACAATATGGAGAACAGCAGTCCATGTGTTTCATATAGGGAACAGCATACACTGCATAAGATGTAGAACAGCAGTCTCTTTGTATAATATAGAGAACAGCAAACACTGTGAATACTGTTTATAATATGGAGAGCAGTAGTGCCTGTGTAATTTGGAGAACAGCAGATCCTTTGCCTCATGTCGAGAACAGCTGACCCTGAGTGTATGGTAGAGAAAGGTAGTCGCTGCATATAATTTAGAGAACATCTGTCCTAGGGGGCATGGTAGAGAACCCTGTGTAAAATGTAGAGAACAGCAGTATCTACATATAATACAGAGAACAGCAGTCCCTGTGTTTAATAAAGAGAATGGCAAACCCTGTGTAAAACATAGAGAACACCAACTCTTGTGTTTCATACAGAGAACAGCCATCCCTGCGCATAATATAGAGAACAGCAGTCCCGGTGTAGAAGAAAGAGAACAGCAGTTCCTGTACCTATTTTAGAGAACAGTAGTCCCTGTGTATAATATAGAGAACAGCAATCCCTGTGCCTATTTTAAATAACAGCATTGCCCGTGCATAATATAGAGAACAGTAGTCCCGGCGTATAAAATAGAGAACATCCGTTCTCAGTCCTGCAAATTCTATAGACAACAGCAGAACCGGGAAACAGTGTACAGAACGGAAATCCCTGTGTACAATGTCGAGAACAGCAGAGCCTGTGTACATAGTAGAGAACAACAGTCCCTTTGTATAATACAGAGAACAGCAGTCCATGTGTCTAATAGACTCAGGGACTGCCGGTCTCTATAATATAGAGAATGGTAGTCCCTCTGTACAAGGTAGAGAACCACTGTCCCTGTGTGTATTACAGAAAACGGCAGTCTCCATGTATATGATAGAGAACAGCAGAACCTGTTAACACTATAGAGAAAAACTGTCCCTATGTACAATATAGAGCACAGCAGTCCCTCTGTACAAACTGAGATGAGCAGTCCCTGCGTATAACACAGAAAAGAGCAGTCCCTGTGTATAACACAGAGAACAACACTCCCTGTATATAATAAAGAGAACAGCAGTCCCTGCGGACAAATGCAGAGAACAGCAATTACTGCGTACAATATAGAGAATAGCAGAGGGAACAGCAGTCCCCGAGTATAATATAGAAAAGAGAAGTCCCTGTGTTTAATAAAAAGAACAGCAGTCCCTTTGTATGTTATAGGGAGCAGCAGTCCCTGTGTATAATATAGAGAACAACAGTCTATGTCTATACGATACAGAAGAGGAGTCATAGCATGAAAACAGACCCCCCCCCCCCCCCCCCGGTCCAAATCGTCCATGCCGACCAGACATCCCAACCCAATCTAGTCCCACCTGCCAGCACGTTGCCCAAATCCCTCCAAACCCTTCCTATTCATATACCCATCCAGATGCCTTTTAAATGTTGCAATTGTACGAGCCTCCACCACTTCCTCTGGCAGCTCATTCCATAGACATACCACCCTCTGACTGAAAAGGTTGCCTCTTAGGTCTCTTTTACATCTTTCCCCTCTCACCCTAAACCTATGCCCTCTAGTTCTGGACTCCCCACCCCAGGGGAAAAAAAAACTTTATGTATTTATCGTATCCATGCTCCCCCCATGATTTTATATACCTCATAAGGTCATCCCTCAGCCTCTGACACTCCAGGGAAAACAGCCCGAGCATTATTAACATCTCCTGATACCTCAAATCCTCCAAACGTGGCAACATCCTTGTCAATCTTTTCTGAACCCTTTCAAGTTTCACAACATCTTTCTGATAGGAAGGAAACCAGAATTGCACACAGCATTCCAACAGTGGCCTAACCAATGTCCTGTACAGCCGCAACATGACCTCCCAACTCCTGGACTCAATTGTATGACCAATAAAGGAAAGCATACCGAACGCCGCCTTCACCAGCCTATCTACCTGCACTCCAAGGTCTCCATCTCAGCCACTTCTCAGTCCATTGGCCCATCTGATCAACATCCCATTGTAATCTGAGGTAACCGCCTTCACTGTTCACTACCCCTCCAATTTTGGTGTCATCTGCAAACTTACTATCTATACCGCTTATGCTCACATCATTTATATAAATGATGAAAAGTAGTGGACACAGCACCGATCCTTGTGGCACTCCACTGGTCACAGGTCTCCAGTCTGAAAAACAACCCTCCACCACCACCACCCTCAGTCTTCTACCTTTGAACCAGTTCTGTATCCAAATAGTGAGTTCTCCCTGTATTCCATGACATCTAACCTTGCTCACCAGTCTGTATCATATGGAGAACAGCAGTCCGTGTCGAATAGAGGGAACAGCAACCCCTGTGTTTCATATCGGGAACAGCAGTCACTGTGTATAATATCGAGAACAGCAGTCCCTGTATATAATATAGAGCATAGCAATCCCTGTGTATAATGTAGTAAATAGCAGTCCACATGTATAATCTGTAGAACAGTTGTCCCTGTCTATATTGTAGAGAACAGCAATCCCTGAGTGTATGGTTGAGAACTGCAGTGCCTGTGTGTAATGTGGAGAACAGCAGTCCCTGTGTATATTGTCGAGAACCGGCAGATCCTGTGTGTCATGTGGAGAACAGCAGTCCCTGTGTATAACAGAGAACAGCAGACCCTGCATTCACAGCAGAGAACAGCAGTCCATGTGTGCAATGTTGTGAACAGCAATGCCTGTGGAGATTGCAGAGAACAGCAGTCCCTTTGTATAAAATAGAGAACATGATTCCCTGTGTATCATATAAAGAACAGCAGTCCCTGTGTGCAACATCGAGAATAGCAGTACCTGTGTATAAGATGGAGAACGGCAGCTTCTGTGTACATTATACAGAATATACAGAACGGCAGTCCCCGTGTTTAATAGAGACAACAGCAGTCCATGTGTATGATACAGAGAGTAGCAGTCCCTATGTATAATGTGGAGAACAGCAGCCTCTGTGTCTGTTATAGAGGACAAAAGTCCCTGTGTATAATGTAGAAAACAGCAATGTCTGTGTACAATATAGAGGACAGCAGCGACTGCATACAATGCAGTCCCTGTATGCAATGTAGTGAACAGCAGTGCCTGCATACAACATAATGTACAACAGTCCCTGTGTATAATATAGAGAACAGCAGTCCCTCTGTACAATGTAGAGAACAGCAGCTGGTGGGTATAATCTAGGGAACAGTAGTCGCTGTATATAATATGGAGAACAGCAGTCCCAGTGTAGAATATAGAGAATAGCTGTCCTTGAGTATATGGTAGAGAACAGTAGTCTCTGTGTAAAATGTAGAGACCAGCAATCCTGTGTACATTGTAGAGAACAGCAGTTCCTCCATATAATTTAGAGAACAGCAGTCCCAATGTTTAATAAACAGGCGTTTAGAATGTAGAGAACAGCAGTCCTACGTTCATTGTAAAGAACAGCAGTCCCTCCATATAATATAGAGACCAGCAGTCCTGTGTACATTGTAGAGAACAGCAGTCCCTCCAAATAGTATAGAGAACAGCAATCCCTGTGTTTAATAAACAGGAGTTTAGAATGTAGAGAACAGCAGTCCTACGTTCATTGTAGAAAACGGCAGTCCCAACATGTAATACAGAGAACAGCAGTCCCTGTATTTAATAAAGAGAACAGCAATCCTGTGTATAAGAACAAGAAAAGCAATCCCTATATTTCAGAAAGTGATTAACAGTTCCTACATATAATATAGAGAACAGCAGTCACTGTGTATACTATAGAGAACATGTGTCCCTGAGTATATTATAAGAGAGCAGGCGTCCCTGCGTGTAATATAGAGAACATCCTTACCTGGGTATAATATGGAGAACAGCACTCTTTGTGCCTATAATAGAGGACAACAGTGCCTGTGTATAAGAGAGAACAACAGTCCCTGTGTAAAATATGGAGAACAGCAGAACCTATGTATAACATAGAGAAAAGCAGTCCCTGTGTCTAATGTAGAAAACAGCAGTCACTGAGCATAATATTTAGAAAAGCAGTCCATGTATTCAATGAAGAGAGCAGCAATCCCTGTGTTTCATTTAGAGAACAGCAGTCTCTGAGCCTAATATACAGAATAGCAGTCACTGTGCATAATATATAGAACAGCAGTCCCTGTGCATTGTATAGAGAACAGCAAACCATGTGAATAATGTAGAAAACAGTTGTCCCTGTTTATAGTGTGGAGAACAATAGTCTCTGTGTATATTTTAGAGAACAGCAGATCCTGTGTCTCATGTAGAGAACATCAGTCGCTGCATTTAATTTAGAGAACAGCTGTCGCTGAGTGTATGGTAGAGAACAGTGGTCCCTGTGTAAAATATAGAGAACAGCGGTCCTTCTTACATTGAAAGGAAAAGCAGTCCCTGTGTATAGTGAACAGCAGTCCCTTCATAAAATATAGAGAACAACAGTTCCTGTATTTAATAAAAAGAACAGCAATCCCTGTTTATAATGTAGAGAACAGCAATCCCTGTGTATAATATAGAGATCACAAGTACCTGTGTATATTATAGAGAGCAGGTAATATAGAGAACAACCTTAGCTATATATAATATGGAGTACAGCAGTCCTTGTGTCAATTTAACAGAACACTGCCCATGTATCAGTGAGAACAGCAGTCCCTGTGTATAAAAAAGTGAACAGCACTCCCTGTGTATCATAGAGAAAACAGCAATCCCTGTGTTCCATGTAGGGAATAGCAGTTCCTGTGTCTAATAGAGGGAATAGCAGTCCTTGTGTATAATATAGAGAACAGCAGTCCAGCATACACTGGAGAACAGCAGGACCTGTGTACAATGTAGAGAAATGCAGTCCCTGTATACAATGTCTAGAACAGCAGAGCCTTTGTACATTGTAGAGACCAGCAGTCCCTGTGTATAATTTAGAAAGGAGCAAGGACTGCTGTTCTCTTTATTAAACACAGGGATTCATGTTCTTTATATTCGACACAGCATCTGCTGTTCTCTATATTATACACAGACACTGGTGTTCTCTATATTATGCATGGGGACAGCTGTTGCCTTCATTAAAGACAGGGATTCATGTTCACTATATTCGACACAGCACCTGCTGTTCTCTATATTATACACAAACACTGGTGTTCTCTATATTATACACAGGGACTGCTGTTCTCGACATTGTACACAGAGATTGCTTTTCTCTTTCATATGCACCGTGACTGCTGTTCTCTAGATGATCCATATGGACTGCTGTCTTCTATATTTTACACAGGGACTGCTGGTCTTTTATTGTACATAGGTACTGCTGTTCTCTGAAATAGACACAGGGCCTGCTGCTCTCTGTATTACACACATGGATAGATGTTCTCTATATTGTACACACTGATTCATATTCTCTGTACTGTACACAGGGACGGCTGTTCTCTATATTATACACAGACACTGGTGTACTCTATATTATACACAGGGACGGCTGTTCTCTTTTTTAAACACAGTGATTCATGTCTGTTATATTCGACACATCATCTGCTGTTCTCTATATTATACATAGACACTGGTGTTCTCTATATTATACATAGGGACAGCTGTTTTCTTTATTAAAGACAGGGATTCATGTTCGTTATATTAGACACAGCATCTGCTATTCTCTATATTATACACAGGGACTGCTGTTCTCGACATTTTACAGTGAGATTGCTTTTCTCTATATTATACACCATGACTGCTGTTCTCTAGGTTATACATATGGACTGTTCTTCATATTGATGCACAGGCACTGCTGTTCTCTATTATACAGTGACTCATATTCTCTATATTGTACACAGGAACTGCTGTTCTCTATATTATACACAGGTACGGTTGTTCACTTTATTAAACACATGGATTCATGTTATTTATATTAGACACAGCATCTGCTGTTCTCTGTATTATACACGGTCTGCTGTTCTCGACATTGTACATAGAGAGTGTTTTTCTCTATATTATACACAGTTACTGTTGTACTCTAGATTATACATATGGACTGTTGTTCTCGATATTTTACACAGGGACTGCTGTTCTTCATATTGTGCACAGGCACTGCTGTTCTCTGAATTAGACACAGGGACTGTGTCCTCTATATTATACACAGCGACTGTGCTTTCTAAATTACACACAAGGATAGCTGTTCTGTATATTGTACACAGTGACACATATTCGCTATATTGTAGACAGGGACTGCTGTTCTCTATATTATACACAGGGACGGCTGTTCTCTTCATTAAACACAGTGAATCATGTTCTTTATATGATACACAGCATCTTCTATTCTCTATATTATACACTGGGATGGCATTTCTCCGTATTGTACACAGGTACTGTTTTTTATATTGTGCACAGTAACTGCAATTCTCTGAAATTGAGACAGGGACTACTGTTGTCTATATTATACACAGAGACTGTTGTTCTCATTATTAAACACAGGGACGGTTGTTCTCGACATTGCACACAGACACTGCTTTTCTCGATATTATGCACAGGGACTGCTGTTCTCTGTATTACATAGCGGGACTGCTGTTCTCTATATTATACACAGGGGCGGCTGTTTTCTGTATTATACAGAGGGACTACTGTTTTCTATATTATACAAATGAACTGCTGTTGACTACATTACACACAGGGACTGCTGTTCCCTAAGATAGACAGAGGGATTGCTGTTCTCTATATTATACACAGGAACTGCTGTTCTCGAAAATGGACAAAGGGACTGCTGTTCTCTATATTATACATAGAGACTGCTGTTCTCATGATTAAATACAGGGACTGCTGTTCTCGACATTGTATGCTGAGACTGCGTTTCTCAATATTATACACTGGGATTACTGTTTTCTCTATTATACAGAGCAACGTCTGTTCTCTATATTGTACATATGAACTGCTGCTGTCTATATTGCACACAGGGACTGCTGTCCTTCATATTGTGCACAGGCACAGCTATTCTCTAAAATAGACAGAGGAATTGCTGTTCTCTATATTATACACAGGGACTGCTGTTCTCTAAAATAGGCAGAGGGACTGAATTTCTCTGTATTGTACAATGGGCCTGCTGTTCTCTAAGATAGAGGGACTGCTGTCCTCTATATTATACACAGGGGCTGCTTTTCTCTATATTACACACAGGGATAGCTGTTCTCTATGTTATACACAGTGACTCATGTTCTCTATATTATACACAGGGACTGCTGTTCTCTATATGGTACACAGGGACTGCTGTTCTCTATATTGCACACAGACACTCGTGTTCTCTACATTATACACAGGATGGCTGTTCTCTTTACTAAGCACAGGGATTCATTTTCTTTATATTAGACACAGCATCTGCTATTCTCTATATTATACACAGACACTGGTGTTCTCTATATTATACACAGGGACGGCTGTTCTCTTCATTAAAGACAGTGAATCATGTTCTTTATATGATACACTGCATCTTCTATTCTCTATATTATACACTGGGATGGCATTTCTCCGTATTGTACACAGGTACTGTTTTTTATATTGTGCACAGTAACTGCAATTCTCTGAAATTGACACAGGGACTGCTGTTTAGATTAGATTATATTACAGTGTGGGAACAGGCCCTTCAGCTCAACAAGTCCACACCGACCCGCAACCCACCCATACCCCTACATTTACCCCTATACCTAACACTACGGGCAATTTAGCATGGCCAATTCACCTGAACTGTGCCACCCACCGTGCTGTTCACTATATTATACACAGACACTGGTGTTCTCTATTTTATATACAGGGACGGCTGTTCTCTTCATTAAACACAGTGAATCATGTTCTTTAAATGAGACATTGCATCTTCTATTCTCTATATTTTACACTGGGATGGCATTTCTCCATATTGTACAAAGGACTGCTGTTTTTTATATTGTGCACAGGAACTGCAGTTCTCTGAAATTAAGACAGGGACTACTGTTGTCTATATTATACACAGGCACTGCTGTTCTCGAAAATGGACAAAGGGACTGCTGTTCTCATGATTAAATATAGGGAACTGCTGTTCTCGATATTGTACACAGAGACTGCATTTCTCTACATCATACACAGGGACTGCTGTTCTCTGTATTATACAGAGGGACTGCTGTTCTCTGTATTATACCTGTTCTCTGTATTATACAGAGGGACTGCTGTTCTCTGTATTATACAGAGGGACTGCTGTTCTCTATGTAAGATACAGCGAATGCTCTTCTCTATATTATACACGTGAGCTGCTGTTCTCTATACTTTAGACAGAGACTGCTGTTCTTTATATTGTGCACAGGAACTGCTGTTCTCTACAGTATGCACAGGGACTCCTGTTCTCTGGATTATACATATGGACTGTTGTTCTCTATATAAGACACAGGGAGTGCACTTCTCTTTATTATACACAGTGACTCATATTCTCTATATTTTACACAGGGATTGCTGATCTCTATATTCTACCCAGACCCTGGTGTTCTCTATATTATACACAGCGACATCTGTTCTCTTCATTAAACACAGGGAGTCATGTTCTTTATATTATACAGAGGGACTGGTGTTCTCGACATTGTACACAGAGAGTGCTTTTCTCTAGACTATACATATTGACTGTGGTCTTCTTTATTAGACACAGGGACTGCTGCTGTCGATATTATACACAGGTACAGCTATTCTGTGTTATACACAGTGACTGTTGTTCCCTATATTGGGCAAAGGAACTGCTGTTCCCAATATGAGACACAGTGACTGCCGTTCTCTACATTATACACAGGCTGTGCTGTTACAGAGTCGTAGGGTCATAAAGATGTACAGCATGGAAATAGACCCTTTGATCCAACCTGTCCATGCCGACCAGATATCCCAACCCAATCTAGTCCTACCTGCCAACACCCAGCCCATATCCCTCCAAACCTTCCTATTCATATACCCATCCAAATGAATCTTAAATGTTGCAATTGTACAAGCCTCCACCACATCCTCTGGCAGCTCATTCCATACACGTACCACCCTCTGCGTGAAAAAGTTGCCCCTTAGGCCTCTTTTATATCTTTCCCCTCTCACCCTAAACCTATGCCCTCTAGTTCTGGACTCCCCGATCCCAGGGAAAAGACTTTGTCTATTTATCCTATCCATGCCCCTCATAATTTTGTAAACCACTATAAGGTCATCCCTCAGCCTCCGACGCTCCAGGGAAAACAGCCCCAGCCTATAGCTCAGATCCTACAACCCTGGCAACATCAATGTAAATCTTTTTAGACACAGGGACTGCTGTTGTCTATATTATACACAGGTACAGCTATTCTCTATCTTGTACACAGTGATTGCTGTTCCCTGTATTAGATACAGGGACTGCTGTTCTCAACATTATACAAAGGCAGTGCTGTTCTCAAAAATAAGCACAGAAACTGCTCTTCTCTATATTATACACATGACTGCTGTTCTCTTTATTAAATATAGGGACTACTGTTCTTCACATTTTACACAGAGACTGCTTTTCTTTATATTATGCACAGGGATTGACGTTCTCAAAATTACACACAGTGACTGCTGTTTTCGGTACGATACAGAGGGGCTGCTGTTCTCTCAATTTTACATATGAACTGTCGTTGTTCATATTGCACACAGGGACTGCTGTTCTTTATATAATGCACAGGCACTGCTGTTCTCTAAAATAGACACAGGGACTGCTGTTCTTTCTGCAATGCACAGGCACTGCTGTTCCCTAAAATAGAAGGACTGCCATTCTCTATATTGTACACAGGGACTGCTGTTCTCTAAGATTGACACAGGGACTGGTGCTCTCTATATTACACACAGGGAGAGGTGTTCTCTATATTATACAGTGTCTCATGTTCTCTATATTGTACACTACATGACACTATATTGTTCTCTACATGATACACAGACACTGGTGTTCTCTTTATTAAACACAGGGACTGCTATTCTCTGTATTATTTAAAGGGACTGCTGTTGTCAACATTGCACACAAGGACTGCTGTTCTTAATAAAATACACAGGCACTGCTGTTCTCTAAAATAGACAATGGGACTGCTGTTCTCTATATTACACACAGGGCCTGCTGTTCTCTAAAATAGACATATGGATTTTGTTCTCTTTATTATACACAGATACTGCTGTTCCCTATATTATACACACAGATTGCTGCTCTCTATATTACACACAAGGATAGCTGTTCTCTATATTATACACAGAGATTCATGTTCTCTATATTGTACATAGGGACTGCTGTTTTCTATATTATACACAGACACTGGTGTTCTCTATATGATACACAGGGATGGATGTTCTTTTTATGAGACACAGCATCTTCTGTGCTCAATATTATGCACAGGGACTGCTGTTCTCTATATTATACAGAGGGACTGCTGTTCTCTGTATTATGCACAGGGACTGCTGTTCTCTGTATTATGCACAGGACTGCTGTTCTCTGTATTATGCACAGGGACTGCTGTTCTCTGTATTATACATGTGAACTGCTGTCGTCTATATAGCATTCAGGGACTGTTCTTTATTTAATGCACAGGCACTGCTGTTCTCTAAAATAGACGGAGGAACAGCTGTTCTGCATATTGTACACAGGGCCTGATGTTCTCTAAAACAGACACTGGGACTGTTGTTCTCCTTGTTATACACAGAGACTGCTGCTCTTGATATTAAACACAGGGATAGCTGTTCTCTATATTATATACAGTGACTCCTGTTCTCAGTATTAGATTAGATTACTTACAGTGTGGAAACAGGCCCTTCAGCCCAAAAAGTCCACACCAACCCACCAAAGCGCAACCTACGCAGACCCATTCCCCTACATTTACCCCTTCACCTAACAGTACGGGCAATTTAGCATGGCCAATTCACTTAACCTACACATCTTTGGACTATGGGAGGAAACCCACACAGACACTGGGAGAATGTGCAAACTACACAGAGTCAGTCGCTTGAGGCAGGAATTGAACCCTGGTCTCTGGCGTTGTGAGGCAGCAGTGCTAACCACTATGCTACCGTGCCGCCCATATAATACACAGATACAGCTATTCTGTATATTCTTCACAGGGGCTGCTGTCCTCTTATATTATGCACAGTGATTGTTGTTCCCTATATTAGACACAGGGACAGCTGTTCCCTATATGAGACAGAGACTGCTGTTCTCTACATTACACACAGGCAGTGCTGTTTTGGACATAATCACAGAAACTGCTGTTCTCTGTATGATACACATGATTGCTGTTCTCTTTATTAAACACAGGGACTGCAGTTCTCGACATTGTGCACAGAGACTTCTTTTCTCTGTATTATACAGAGGGACTGTTGTTCTCTATATTATACACAAGAACTGCTGTTTTCTATTTTGCACACAGGTACTGCTGTTCTTTATATAATGCACAGGCACTGTTGTTCCCTAAAACAGAATGCCATTCTCTCTACCAGACACAGGGCCTGCTGTTCTCTAAAATAGACACAGGGACTGCTGTTCTTTATATTATACACAGGAACTGATGTTCTCTTTATTAAACACAGGGATTCATTTTCTTTCTATTATGCACATCATCTTCTGTTCTCCATATTATACACAGGGACTGCCGTTCTTTATATTATGCATAGGCACTGATGTTCTCTAAAATAGACACAGGGACTGCTGTTCTCTAGAAAAGACACAGAAAATGCTCTTCTCTGTATTAAAAATATGAACTGTTGTTCTCTATATTTTACACAGGGACTGCTGTTCTCTATATTACACACAGGCACTTGTGTTCCCTATATTGTACACAGGCATGGCTGTTTTCTTCATTAAACACAGGGAGTCATGTTCTTTGTATTCGAGACAGCTTCTGCTGTTCTCTGTATTATACACAGGGACTGCTGTTCTCGACATTGTACACAGAGAGTGCTTTTCTCTAGATTATACATTTGGACTGCTGTCCTCTACATTAGACACAGGGACTGCTGTTGTTTATATTATACCCATCCACAGCTATCCTCTATATTATACACAGTGACTGATGTTCCCTGTATTAGACACAGGGACAGCTGTTCCCTACATGACACACAGGGACTGCTGTTCTCTACATAATGAACAGGCAACGTTCTTCTCGAAAATAATTGCAGAAACTGCTGTTCTCCACATTATATACAGGAACCGGTGTTCTCTGCATTATACAGAGGAACTGCTGCTCTCTATATTATACGCAGGGACTGCTGTTTTCTGTATTATACAGCGGAACTGCTGTTCTCTATCATACATAGGGCAAGCTGTTCTCTTTATTATGCACAAGGACTCATGTTCTCTATTTTAGACACAGGGACTTTTGTTTTCATTATTAAACACAGGGACTACTGTTCTCTATATTAGACACAGGGACTGCTGTTCTCTACAATGTGCTTATGGACTAGTGTTCAGCAGATCATACACAGTGACTACTGTTCTCTACATTGTACACCTTTCAGGGTGGCACGGTGGCACAGTGGTTAGCACTGCTACCTCACAATTCCCGCCTCAGACAACTATCTGTGTGGAGTTTGCACATTCTCCCCGTGTCTGCGTGGGTTTCCTACGGGTGCTCTGGTTTCCTCCCACAGTTCAAAGATGTGCAGGTTAGGTGAATTGGCCATGCTAAATTGCCTGTAGTGTTAGGTAAGGGGTAAAATGTAGGGGAATGGGTGTGGGTGGGTTGTTCTTTGGAGAGCTGGTGTGGACTTGTTGGGCCGAAGGGATAGCTGTTCTCTGTATTGTGCACGGGGACTGCTGTTCTCTATATTGTACACAGGGACTGCTGTACTCGTTGTGATACACAGGGGCTGCGGTTCTCTATTTTATATACATGCACAGCTGTTCTCTGTATTATACACAGGGTCTCATGTTCTCTATGTTAAACGCACCATCTGCAGTTCTCTGTATTATACACAGAGGCTGCAGTTCTCTACATGATACACAGGTACTGTTGTTCTCTTCATTAAAAGACAAGGACTGCTTTTCTCTATCATATAAACAGGGACTGCAGTTCTCTAATTATACACAGGTACTGTTGTTCTCTATATTATACAAAGGGACTGTTCTCTATATTATAAGCAGGGACTCATGTTCTCTGCATTATACAAAGTGACTCCTTTTTTCTATATTTTCACAGGGACTGCTGTTCTCTGTTTTAAACACAGGGACAGCTGTCCCATTTATTGTATGCAGACATTGCTGCTCTCTCTACTACACTCTGCTGTTCTCGAGAATAGACACAGCGACTGCTGTAATATATATTATACGGAGTAACTGCTGTTCTCTTTATTTTACACAAAGACTTCTGTTCTCTGTGTTATACACACAGGCAGTGTTGTTTTCAAAAATAATCACAGGGATTGCTGTTCTCTTTTTTAAAACCAGGGACTGCTGTTCTCTATATTATACACAAGGACTACTGATCTCTGTTTCATAAAAAGGTACTGCTGTTCTCTATATTGTACACAGGGACTGCTGTACTCTTTATTACACACAGGGGCTGCAGTTCTCTATATTATATACATGGACAGCTGTTCTCTGTATGATACACAAGGCCTCATGCTCTCTGTATTAAACACAGCATCTGTCGATCTCTTTTTCACAGACAGGTACTGCTGTTCTCTGTATTATACACAGGGACTGCAGTCCTCTACATTATACAGAGGGACTGTTGTTCCCTATATTGGACACAGCAACTGCTGTTCCCTATATGAGTCACAGGGATTGTCTGTATTATACACCGTGACTGTTGTTCACCATATTAACGGGGCCTCATGTTCTCAATATTATATGCAGTGAATGCTGTTCTCTGTAATGTATGCAGGGACTGTTATTCTCTATATTATACACAAGGACTGCTGTTCTGTGTTTCGTAAAAAGGTACTGCTGTTCTCTGTATTATACACAGGAACTGCTGTTCTTTTTATGATACACATGCACAGCCATTCTCGATAATAGACAGAGGGACTGTTGTTCTCTATACTATACATAGGGATTGTTCTCCGTATTATACACAGGGACTCATGTTCTATCCAGTGATGTTATCGGTGAACTGCTAATCCAGAGATCCAGGCTGGGGACCCAGATTCAAATCCTGCCATGACAGATGGTGGAATTTGAATTTCAGAAAAATCTGCAAGTACGAGAATAATCATGGCCATGAATCCATCGCTGATTGTTTGAAGAACCCATCTTGTTCACAAATGGCTTTTAGTGAAGGAAATTGCCATCTTTACCTGGTCTGGTCTCCATATTTTTCCAGACCCACAGCAATTGGTGAAATCTTAACTGCTCTTTGCACCAGTAGGGATGGGCAATAAACATTGGCCTAGACAACAACACTGTCATCCCAAAAATGAATAAAAAAGACAACATTTAACAAACTGGAACAGAAACGATGTGCCAAACCGTCACCTTCTGCACTGTAACATGACATTGATTACTACTTGAGGTCCTGTGGGGTGTAAATTGTGGAATTTCTATGGAATAATTTTGTTCAATAAGTGTGGAGCTGGGAGAACACAGCCAGTCAGGCAGCATCCGAGGAGGAGGAGAGTCGATGTTTCCATCATAAGCTCTTCCTCAAGACCATTTTCCTTTTGTCCTTTTCCAGCATTACACTTTTTGACACTGATCTCCAGCATCTGCAGTCATCACTTTTTCCCAGAATAATTTTGTTAGCGTTGTTTTTTTCTGTGTCTCTGAACTTAACAGTATTTCTATAATTGTAGTGATTTATTAAAAGGACAGGTTTCAAAGCTGGGCTATAGAATGGATGGGTTTTGTGCACTCATGAATGTTTATTAAAGCTAAGCTGTTATGTCTCAAAGTCAAACAAATTTGAACTTTTCGAAAGACATTCACTTAACTCACCAAATTTCTAGCCGCTCTGTTTATGGTGAATTTCTAAGGCAACAAAAGTGATCAACGTTATCCCAAACTGTAATCCCAGCATTTCAAGCAAACTCTGTCAGTAACATTGCTCTCACACAGGTGGAAATCTGTTTTGAAAACATTGCAAAAGAGTTGAAGCTTTTTATATGAAATGTGAAGGTGATGCTGATTGGCTGTGTCATCATCACTGTGTTAATGCAGTAAAAACAGTTAGCTGTCAACCTTAATTCTCAGACCAGATAGGTGGACTCTGATTGGTCAGAGTGTCACCACGGGGATACAGCAGTTTTTGGTTGCCTCCATGATGCCTTTCTTATCAAAGAAGTGCAATGTCTGTAAAAATTCCTTTTGCCTGCATGAATCAGGATCCTGCGTAATTATATTTGTTGCTTCTAACTCATGCACAGATGCATCCAGCTGTTGATCTTGAATTGGTTTCCAGTTTCACCCTTGGCATTGGTCAGATTATTCAATTAATGATTTCCAAAACAGAATCACTTCAAATGAGGCTTACAAGCTTGGGCTAGTTGAGCACGGGCAGCTTGCTGCTAGCAGAGAATGGTCAAATGGACATGTTTTCTGACAGTTGTCAGGATGTAGGGCCAACATATCCAGCATCCCACCAGCACCAAAACTCATGGAATGTTATTCATTTATGATTCACCTGTTGTCCTTGTGTGTGAAGGTGGTAACCTGCCGAATGATGCCAGTGATTGAATTTGTTCTCGTAGTTCACTGCACCCACCAAGTATGGTTTACCCGAGACACAAAATCGATGTCCATTTTCTGTCCTATCATATCTGTTACTGAGTCTGCACAGCCTGAATTGGCTGAATGCTTTGTGAAACTATTATAATCATGTCTAAATGAGTTTTCCACATGCACAGTGAAGCATTCCTTCATGATCACGAAGACCATATAAGAGCTACATTCTGAGAGTGACAACATGCCCATTGGCTCTTTCAACATTGCCAGCTTATTTATCAGTATATAGTTCAAATAAACCATTGAAATTCAGACATACCACTTGTGTCTGATTCAATGTTCACCAAACATCATCTCTTTTTTTCCCTTTCTGGTGGCATTGTGGCTTAGTGGTTAATACTTCTGCCTCACAGCACCAGGAACCTGGGTTCAATTCCAGCCTGTGTGAATATTCTCCCCATGTCTCTTTGCATATTATCCCAAGTTCTGCATGTGTTTCCTCCTACAATCCAAAGATGTGCAGGTTAGGTGAATTGGCCATGCTAAATTGCCCATAGGGTTCAGGGTTGTGCAGGTTAGGTGCATTATTCTGGGATAAATGTAGAGTATTAGGAGAATGGGTCTGGGTGGCTTACTCTCTGGAGGATCTTGGGTCAAAGGGCCTGTTTCCACGTTGTAGGGAGTCTATGATACACATGAACTTAGCACGTTGTGTAGTTGACGTCCGTTCCAATAACAACGTGTATGACCAAATAGATGGTGTTACCATGGGATATTCTCGAGGGAAAACTCTTCCTTACGCCTTTATTGGTAACCATGCAAAACACATCCTTGATGGCATAATACCTAGCCTCTATCTGCTTGCATATTTTCAACATTTAGGTGACATGTTTGCGATATTTGAATCTGGATTGAAGAGTTTCTTTATAAAGCTCGATGATCGCCACCTGATGCTAAAATTCACCACTGAAATTCACCCTTTCCTTGCTATATTCATTGAGAAATCAGCCAAATTGGTTTTAACCTCCGATTACTGAAAGCCTACATTCACTGGTCAGCATACATGTTAGGATTCCTACAGTCCCCCAAGATCAACTTGTGGGGACCTCCATGAATACAGTCCTCACCATCCTCTCACTGATGCTGAGATAGAGCCGATCAAAACTAGTTCTTGTAATAACAGATTCCCAGATGAAATCATCACTCATTGTATATCATAAAAACTCATGAAAGGGCATGTTTCCACCACTTTGACACTGAACTGTGCCTTATCAAGTTCATTATCTGGGAAGGGAAATGTGACAGAATCATAGAGTCATCAAGTCCTACAGCATAAAGACAGCACCTTCAGCCCATACTGGTCTAGAATAACCAGAAATTTTCGCTGCATCTCCATGGTAATGATGATCAAGCCAATCAGCATTATCTGCCCATTCTGTGTAATAAGTTTCAACTCCTTTTCAAAGATATGGAACAGATTTCTACCCATGTATGAGCAACATGGCAGACACAGTTTTATGAAAATTCTGGGATTGCAGTTTGAGATTAGATTAGATTAGATTACTTAGTGTGGAAACAGGCCCTTCGGCCCAACAAGTCACACTGCCCCGCCGAAGCGCAACCCACCCATAGCCCTACATTTACCCCTTACCTAACACTACGGGCAATTTAGCATGGCCAATTCACCTGATCTGCACATCTTTGGACTGTGGGAGGAAACCGGAGCACCCGGAGGAAACCCACGCAGACACGGGGAGAACGTGCAAACTCCACACAGTCAGTCGCCTGAGTCGGGAAATTGAACCCGGGTCTCTGGCGCTGAGAGGCAGCAGTGCTAACCACTGGGCCACCGTGCCGCCCACGATGCGGTTGATCACCTTTGTTGCATCAGAATTTCATCTTAAACAGAGGGGCTAGAAATTTGGTGAATTGAGTAAATTTGTTTGACTTTAAGGCATAACAGTTCAGATTTAACAGACATTCATTCATGCAAAAAACCCATCCACTCTTCCGCCCAGTTTTGAAAGCTGTCCTTTTAAGAAATCGCCACAATTACAGAAACACTGATAAGGTAGTTGTTAAGTTCAAATACACAGAGAAAACAATCAGTTTCTTACTCAACAACAAAATTATTCCATATAAATTCTGCAATTTACACTACTCAGGACCTCAAGTAATAATCATTGTAGTGTTACAGTGCAGAAGGAGGCATTTTGGTTCTTCAGCTTGTTAAATGTTCCCTTTTTTATTCATTTGTGGGATG
The DNA here is from genome assembly GCF_004010195.1 of Chiloscyllium plagiosum. Taxonomy (NCBI): domain Eukaryota; kingdom Metazoa; phylum Chordata; class Chondrichthyes; order Orectolobiformes; family Hemiscylliidae; genus Chiloscyllium; species Chiloscyllium plagiosum. The sequence continues at coordinate 72,988,086 of NC_057726.1, forward strand.
AAGGCATCACTGGCTTGGCCAGCATTTATTGTCCATCCCTAATGGCCCAAAGAGCAGTTAAGAGTCCACCACGTTGCTGTGGATTTGGAGAAACATGGAGGCCAGACCAGGTAAGGATGTCAGTTTTCTTCCCTGAAAGACATTAGTGAAAAGTTGTTTTTTCCAACAATCAGCAATGGATTTATGGTATCTTTACTCTCATACTTGCAGGTTTTGCTAGAATTCAAATTCCACCATCTGCCATGGCAGGATTTGAAATTGGGTCAAGAGTGTGATGCTGGAAAAGCACAGCAGGTCAGGCAATACCTGAGGAGCAGCAGAATCAATGTTTCAGGCAAAAGCCCTTCATCACAAATGAGGCTGTGAGCCAAAGGGGTGGTGAGATAAAATTGAGATTAAATGTGAAATTCAGTCTCTGGATTAACAATCCAGCAATAACACCACTCTGCCATCAGCTGGCGTGCAATATTAGATTGCAAAGAATAGCATTTACTGTCTAAATTGGAGTGAACAGCATGTTATAGAGAACAACAATCACTGTGTATGCTACACAGCAATTTCTGAGGATATGAAACAAAACAGAAGCCTTTGTACATATTACAGAGAATAGCATTCCTTGTCGGTATTAGAGAGAATAACAGTTTTTGGGCATATTGCAGACAACATTACTTCCTGTGTATTTCTAGAGAACAGCAGTCCCTCTGTATAATTACAGAGAAAGCTGTCCCTGTATTTATTACATAGAACAGCAGTAATTCTATAAAACAGCAGCATATTTTCTACTGAACATCTGAATCTATGTATATGAAACCGAACTGCCGTCCTTATGTACATTACAGAGAAGAGCAGTTCCTGTGTATATTACAGAGAACAGCTGTCCTAGGGTATGTTACAGAGAACAGCGGTTTCTGTGTTTCTTGCAGAGAACAGCTGTCCCGGTGTAAATTGCAGAGAACAGCTGTCCTGGGAATGATGTAGAGAATAGCAATTCCTGACAATAAAACAGAGAACAGCAGTGCTTGTCTGCATCGCTTAGATCTACAGTCCCTATCTATATGATAGAGAAGAACAGTCCCTCTCTATATTGTAGTGAATAGCAGTACCCGTGTATACCAAAGAGAACAGCAATCCCTGTGAATAGAAAACTGAAAAGCAGTCTCTGTATATGTGAACCTGAACAACAATCCCTGTGTATATTACAAAGAAGGGCAGTCCCAGTATATATTAAAAAGAATAGCAGTTCCCATGCATATTGCAGACTGCAGTATGTCTCTGTGTATTAGACATAAGTAGCCCCTGTGCCTATTCTGCATGAAAAGATTGCCCCTTAGGTCTCTTTTATATCTTTCCCCTCTCACCCTAATCCTTTGCCCTCTAGTTCTGGATTCCCCCAACCCAGGGAAAAAACTTTGTCTATTTATCCTCTTCATGCCCTTCATAATTGTGTGAACCTCTTTAAGTGTTAACCTCTTTCCCTGAGCCTCCAATGCTCCAGGGAAAACAGCCCCAGCCTGTTCAGTCTCTCCCTGTAGCTCTAATCCTGCAACCCAAGCAACATCCTTGTAAATCTTTTCTGAACCCTTTCAAGTTTCACAACATCTTTCCGACAGGAAGACCAGAATTACACACAATAATTCAACAGTGGGCTAACTAATGTTCTGTACAGCCGCAACATGACCTCCCAACTCCTCGACTCAATACTCTTACCAATAAAAGTAAACATAACAAACACCTTCTTCACTATCCTATCTACCTGCGACACAATTTTCAAGGTTTATACCTGCACTGCAAGGTCTCTTTGTTCAGCAACACTCTCTAGGATCTTACCATTAGGTGTATAACTCCTGCTAAAATTTGTGTATAACTCCTTGTCAAAAGTCTTACTCAAATCCATACAGATCACATCTACTACTCTACCCTCATCAGTCCTCTTCATGATTTGTTTAAGAAAGGTTGTGCGGAGAAATTGTGGAACGATGGATCTGAGTCTTCCTTCAGTTGTGGGTATATTGTTGGAGATGATAATAAAAAATAGGATTTATGGAAATTTAGAGAGACAAAATTGATTAGGGATAGTCAGCATGAGTTTGGAATGAGGAAAATCATGTCTCACAAACTTGATTGAGTTTTTTGAGGATGTTACCAGAAAGGCTGATGGCGGCAGAGCAATGGACCCTGTTTATTTGGATTTTAGTAAAGCCTTTGACAAGGTTGTGAATGATAGAACAATCAGCAAAGTTAGGTCACATTGAGCTTGCCAATTGGATACAGAATTGGCTTCCCAGCAGGAGACAGAGCAATGGCAAGGGTTGCTTTTTGGACTGGAGGCCTGTGACCAGCAGTGTTCCACAGGGATTGGTTTTGGGTCCTCTATTTATCTTTTACATAAATGATTTGGATGAGAATACACTTAGTAATTTTATGGGTGACTTTGGAATTGGTAGCACAATATGCAGTGAAGGATGTTTTCTAAGATTACAATAGGATCATGATCAAATGGACCAATGGACTGTAAAATGGCAGATGGAGTTCAATCTGGATAAATGAGAGGTTTTGCAACAAACAAAGGCAGGGCATGTACAATTAATGGTCGGGCCTTGTGTAGTGTTATAGTGCAGAGGGGCCCAGGACTGCATGTACACAATTCTTTAAAGTTTGCGTCACATCCAGACAGGCTAGTGAAGAAGGCACTTGGCATGCTTGTCTTCACTGCTCAGTCCTTTGAGTATAGAATTTGGAGTGTTAACTGGAGGTTGTACAGAACACTGATGAGGTGTCTTCTGGAATACTGTGTCCAGTTCTGGGGACCCAGTTATAAGAAGGATATTATCAAGCTGGAGGGAGTTCAGAAGAGATTTATAAGAATGTTTCTGAGGATGAAAGTTTTGAGTTACAAACAAAAGACTGGATCGGCTGAGACCTTTTTCACTGGAGTTGAGGAGTTTGAGAGGTGATATGATAGCAGTTTATAAAATAAGGAGAGATGTGGATAGAGTTGATGGAGTTGTCTCTTCCCCAAGATGGGAAACTTCAAGATGAGGGGGCACATTTTTCAGGTGAGAGGAGAGAGATTTTAAAAAAAGACATAAGGTATTTTTTTGACACAGAAGGTGGTTCACGTCTGGAAGGAATTTCCTGAGGAAGTGGTCGATGTGGGTATAATACAACATTTCAAAGACATTTGGATGGATGCACGAATAGGAAAGGTTTGAAGGGCTATGGGCCAGTAGCAGCCTGGTGGGAATACTTTAGTTTGGGATTATGTTTGGCATGGACTGGTTGGACTGAAGTGTCTGTTTCCATTAAGTTGGGTTTTCGGATAGGTCAAGTTATTTGATATTCTGTTCTTTTTTACTTGTTTCATTCAGTAATCTTATAAATAAATTTTGTTTTGTTTGAAACTACGAGGTTTGACCAATTGCATCTCTCCTGGAATATATGAATGATACCTGCTGAAAAAAAACGATCAAAGTTAGGGTCTGGGCTACTTTCTTGAAATGTTTTGAGGGGAAACGGCCTGGTCCATAACACACCTGGGTTTCATATATCCATGCTCCCATCTTTCTCTCCTGCATTTCTCCTTCAATCGCAATCTCTCCCATTCCTCATGTCTTCCTCATAATTCCTGAAGTGTACAATCATGCCCTTCGGCCCAACAAGTCCACACCGACCTTCCAAAGAGTAACTCACCTGGACCCATTCTCCATTACTCTACATTTACGCCTGACTAATGCACCTAGCCTGCACATCCCAGAACATTATCAGCAATTTAGTATGGCAATTTCATCTTTGGATTGTGGGAGGAAACCGGAGGAAACCGGCAGACACAGGGAGCATGTGCAAACTCCACACGGACAGTCGCCCAAAGCTGAAATCGAAGCCAGGTCCCTGGCTAAATGTGGCAGCAGTGCTAACCACTGAGGCACTGTGCTGCCCCTTCTCTCCACCTTCCCCTGTAGATTCCCTTCCTGGAACTGAATGCCTCCTCACACTTTCTGATTAATTATTCAATCGTTCCAATCTCTGCTTACCTCTCTTCACATCATTGTCTCTCTGTCCTGTGGGATCTTGCTATTCCTGGCTGAGGATCATTCTCTATGTTTAACACTCTCATATTCACCCCATCACTCTCATATTCTCTCCCTCTCTCTCTCTGTCTCTCTCAGATACACACTTACTCACTCCCCCACTCGTCCTCTCCCATCATCATTATCCCTTTGTTGAATCTCTCTCTCTCCACGTGGCTGCTGTTCAGACATTATCTCCCTCAATTTCTCTCTCTCTCCTTCCAGGTCCTTCTCTGGCTGGCTGTTTCTCCTTGGGATTTTTCTCCACCTCTGTCCATCTCCCTGGACTTGTTCTCTCCCTCCCAACCTGTGTATGTCCTTTACTCTGCCTCTCCCTGCGAGTTCTCTCTTCCCCAGTCTGTTCGTCTGTTTATGTGGTTCCACCCGGATTTTCTTATTCTGTCTGTCTTGTTCTATACCACTTTCTGTCCCTATCTTTTTAATTCTGTTCCTATCTTTGTTCTTGGTTTCTCCCCGGGTTCTCTCTTTCTCTGTGTCTGTCTTTCTACCACTTTCTGTCTCTGTCTTTTTCTAGATTTCTCTCTGGGTTTTTCTCTCGCTAACTCTCTCTCACCTGTCCTTTCTCTCCCTCTCTGTTTTCTCTGTCTTGTCTCTTTAGTATGTGTCTTCCTGGGAGTTTCTCTCTGTCTCGGTCTGTCTGACTGCAGACTGGACAAATTGTGATGGTGGATAACATTTATATGGCAAGGAAAATTGTGAGATGCAAAACAGTGGGCACTGCAAATTGGGGTATAAAATCTGGAGAGGGCTACATTTGCTGGGAGGAGTCTATGCAGGGCAGTTTGTGGAGGGGAATAAGACTGTGGGGGTCCAGGGGCATTTGGTGGGGACTGAAAATTTGGTGATGGACACAACATCTGGAGGTGGGGCAAAACTTAGATTGAGCACATAATTGGGGAGATATATGAGAAGGGGCAAACAGGAGGGGGAAATAAGATAAAGCCCCTTTCACCATGATGGGGAATGTCTAGAGAGTGGGACCTTACTGTCCATCCCCTCAGTCAGTGAAAAGGCCAGCAAGTCTCTGCACACTCTCACTGTGTAGAGCAGATCGGGTTGTCAGTGAGGAGTAGCCTCCACAGGAAGTGGATATAATGATGGCATTCAAGGGGTAACTCCTGAGGAGGACAGACCATCTCAGATCATTTCATGAAAGGCTAGGTACGATGGGCTGAATATCCTCATCCTGGACTGTGGGGCTTCACTGATTTTGGGACTAGGATCTTGCTGTGCACAGAAGGACCAATTGTTTTTTGTTGAACGCAGTTCGAGTCACAGAGAGGCTAATGTTTGGGCTTCTGGAGGTGCTGTGTCATTCTGGAGGTATTGTGTCATTCTGGAGGTGCTGTGTCATGGTGAGTGAGAGAGTCTCATTAGCGGGTAATTTAGATAACTGGTTTCCTCCGATTAGGTAAACTCTCATTCACAGTCAGTTCCTGGGTATAGCGAATTTGAGTCACCAATGGCATTATGGGTAAGCCCTCTTTTAGCTCGGGACAAACTGGCTTCTGTCAGCAAAATGGTTTCCCCTTCTCCCACACAAGTGCTTTCTAACATCTATCCTGAAAGCTGTGGCTCAAGTTGTCAGACTCTGCTCCTGCTCATTCTAGGTTCTCGAAACAGTGGGAATCATTGAACTTGATCTATCTCATTCTAGTAATTTATTGAAGACTTGGGAGACTTCAATCAGTATTTGTGATTCTCTCAGATACTTTACTGGTAACATAAGAATTGAAATGATATAATTCCAACACCAAGCCCAAACTCTCTTTCTCAACTGCCGAATATTTCTGCTGATGAATGTTCAACTTCCTGGAGAAATAGGTCTTCTTATCTTCTCGTCATCTTGCAGGAACACAACACTGACACCACATCACTTGCATCAATAGCCACCTTGAATGGCTTTGTGTAATGAGATGTGGCTAATACCAGAGCTTTCAGGTTGTCAACTACCTCTGACAGTCCGCTGGGCTCTAAAACTTCTTCCCTTTCTTTAGCAATTCAGTGAGTGGAGCAGCCACATTGCTAAAATTCGGGACAAATTTTCGATACAATCCACTTAATCCCAAGAATGGTAATACTGCACCTTTTTGTCAATGGTTTGGGAAATTCCCCAATTACCTTTGTTTTTGCATCTCATGGGGCCATTTCTCCATGTCCAATAATATGGCTGTAAAGGAAATTATCCATTTACTGTGAAATTTGAAAGCGAATGCTTTTCTCAAACTTAATGCTGTGCTGAGCTTTGTAAACAATACTTTGATGAGGTTTGCAGCCAGCTTGTGTCTGTTTGAATTTTGTAAACATTCAACTCGATCTTGCGACAGTTGAACTCAGCAAAAGCTGAAGCACTGTTATGTCCAGGTCCAAGGGATGAGAGAATAACAACCTGAGTTTTCCCAGTCTTTGCTGTTGACAGTGTGATAAGAAACAGTATAAGGCAAGTATCTGAACAATGCTCAGGTACACCTAACATTGAGGCATCCAGCTGAATGTACTGGGGTAAATTCTGCAGAATTCAAATTAAGTTTCTTTCTTTGCTCTTGCTAATAGTTGAGTCAAGATGATTTAATTTCCACGACAGGAGCTTGCACTGCTAGTGATCGCGGACGCTGGTGTCCAGGAAAAAAGCAATGTTAGTGACTGGGGAGGCTGGTGTACAGGGGGTTAGCATTGTTAGTGATCGTGGATGCTGGTGTCCAGGGAGTTAGCATTGTTAGTGGTTGAGGAGGCTGGTGTCCAGGGAGTTAGCATTGTTAGTGATTGGAGAGCCTGGTGTACAGGGAGTTAGCATTGTTAGTGATTGGGGAGGATGGTGTACAGGGAGTTAGCATCGAGAGTGATTGGGGAGGTTGGTGTACAGAGAGTTAGCATCGAGAGTGATTGAGGAGGTTGGTGTACAGAGAGTTAGCATTGTTAGTGATTTGAGAGGCTGGTGTACAGTGGTTAGAATTGTTAGTCCTTAAGGAGGCTGGTGTACAGGGAGTTAGCATTGTTAGTGTTTGGGGAGTCTGGTGAACAGGGAGTTAGCATCGTTAGTGATCGTGGACGCTGGTGTCAAGGGAGTTATCATTGTTAGTGACTGAGGAGGCTGGTGTACAGGGAGTTAGCATTGTTACTGATTGGGGAGGCTGGTGTACAGGGAGCTAGCATTGTTTGTGATTGGGGAGGATTGTGTACAGGGAGATAGCATGGTTAGCGATTGGGGAGGCTCGTTTACAGAGAGGTAGCATTGTCAGTGATTGGGGAGTCTGGTGTACAGAGAGTTAGCATTTTTAATGTTTGTGGAGGCTTATGCACAGGGAGTTAGCATTGTTAATTATTAGGGAGGATTGTGTACAGAGAGTGATTGGGGGGCTGGTGTACAGTCAGTTAGCATTGTTAGTTATTGGGGAGGCTGGATTACATTGCTTTAGAATTATTAGTGATTGGAGAGGCTGGTGTACAGGGAGTTTGCATTGTCAGTGATTAGGGTGGCTGTTGTATACAAAGTTGGCATTGTCCGTGATTGGGGAGGATGGTGTACTGGGAGTAACATTGTTATTCAGTGGGGAAGCTGGTGTGCTGGGAGTTAGCATTGTTAGTAATTGGGGAGCCTGGTGTACAGGGAGATAACATTGTTCATGTTTGGGGAGTGTTGGGGCAAGTTAACATTATTTGCCTGGAAGCCATTTTCCTGATTTGGCTGAGAGTTCCATTTTGTGTCCTGTTATTCAGTGGGGAAGCTGGTGTGCTGGGAGTTAGCATTGTTAGTAATTGGGGAGCCTGGTGTACAGGGAGATAACATTGTTCGTGTTTGGGGAGTGTTGGGGCAAGTTAACATTATTTGCCTGGAAGCATTTTCCTGATTTGGCTGAGAGTTCCATTTTGTGTCCTCAGCCAGAACTTTGCTGGCTATGCATTCCTTACTCTGAGGTAATGTGAAAGGTGGTCCTTATCTTCCTTCTCAAGATAGTGTTGAATGATCAGCGCAGGTTGTAGAACCAGTCAAGCTGACATAAACTTTTCAATTAATCCTCCTTCCTTCTCTAGTTATTGCCTCTTCTCAGTCAATCAGCCAATTTGGGATATCTCTGCTTTGTGTTAGCAATCTGTGTAAGTAGAGCAGGTTGATTTGATCTGTCCACTTGTGGAGTGCATAATAGTGCTTCAGTTTTGAACTTTATGACTAACCTCTAATTGAGTCCCAACTTGTAAGCATGCCAAATTGTGTAATTAACGATCAGCTCCTAGCTGTTTTCTCTATAATCCTGATGTACTTCGGAATAACATCGGACGGTAGGACGGTGAATTCACAGTTAGGACGGTGAATTCCCCATGATATATCGTATAAAGAACTAATCAGTTCGCAACGTCTGAATCTGAGAGTTTTCTCCCAACAGACCACTACAGTGCAGTACAGGTCCTTTATGGAACTGCTCGGCTCAGAAAGGATGTTCGACTCATAGAACATGGAGTGTTGCAGCACAGAAGAGGTGCTGCACAGCACATAGAAGTCTATTAAAGGAAGTCAGACAAATGCAACATAGAACATTACAGCGCAGTATCGCCCTTTATGGAACCGCTCGGCTAATAATGAAAGTTCCACTCATAGAGCATAAAACATGACAGCGCAGTGCAGGTCCCTCATGGAACCACTCGGCCAATAAAAGCAGTTAGACTCATAGAATGTAGAACATTACAGCGTAGTGCATGCTCTTTCTGGAATCGGTCAGCTAATAAAGGAAATTAGACTAATACAACATTGAACATTACAGCTCAGGAGAGGCCCTTTATGGAACCGTTTGTCTAATAAAGGACATTATAAAAGATTCGCTACGACAGCTACATCTCCTTCCTCAGCACCTGTCTACAGAATCGACTGATCCTGCACGGACTACGGACTATGTTCAGACCAACAAAATTTGGACCCAACCAGGATGACCAGTACCTACAAATCTGAAGTCTCCAGCAACAGACCTCCCTCCGGAT
>NC_057726.1:72997644-73051912 GCF_004010195.1 Chiloscyllium plagiosum
TGGGAGGAAACCGGAGCACCCAGAGGAAACCCACGCAGACACGAGGAGAATGTGCAAACTCCACACAGTCAGTCGCCTGAGGCGGGAATTGAACCCGGGTCTCTGGCGCTGTGAGGCAGCAGTGCTAACCCATATCATACACAGCTACAGCTATTCTGTATATTCTTCACAGGGGCTGCTGTCCTCTATATTATACACAGTGATTGTTGTTCCCTATATTAGACACAGGGACAGCTGTTCCCTATGTGACACACAGAGACTGCTGTTCTCTACATAACACACAGGCAGTGCTGTTCTAGAAAATAATCACAGAAACTGCTGTTCTCTGTATGATACACAGAGACTGCTGTTCTCTTTATTAAACACAGGGACTGCTGTACTTGACATTGTGCACAGAGACTTCTTTTCTCTGTATTATACAGAGGGACTGTTGTTCTCTATATTATACACAAGAACTGCTGTTTTCTATTTTGCACACAGGTACTGCTGTTCTTTATATAATGCACAAGCACTGTTGTTCCCTCAAACAGACTGCTGTTCTCTCTACCAGACACAGGGCCTGCTGTTCTCTAAAATAGACACTGGGACTGCTGTTCGCTATATGATACACAGGAACTGATGTTCTCTTTATTAAACACAGGGATTCATTTTCTTTCTGTTAGACACATCATCTTCTGTTCTCCATATTATACACAGGGACTGCCGTTCTTTATATTATGCATAGGCTCTAAAATAGTCAGAGGGACTGCTGTTCTCGAGAATAGACACAGTGACTGCTGTAATACATATACAGAGTGACTGCTGTTCTCTATATTATAATCGGGGACAGCTGTTCTGTTTATTGTACACAGAGACTGCTGTTCTTGAGAATAGACACAGTGACTTCTGTAATATATACATTACAAAGTGACTGCTGTTGTCTATATTATACACAGGGACTGCTGTTCTCTATGTTCTACACAAGAAGTGCCTTCCTCTATATTATACACAGTGTCAGTTGTTCTTGTATTAGACACAAGGACTGCTATTGCCAATATGAGACACCGGGACTGCTGTTCTCTATATTATACTTAGGGACTGTTCTCTATATTATACATAGGGACTCATGTTCTCTGCATTATACAAAGTGATTGCTGTTCCCTGTATTAATCAAAGGGACCGCTTTTCTGTTTATTGTGCGCAGAGACTGCTGTTCTCTGTCCTATACCCTGTTCTTCTCAAGAGCAGACACAGCGTCTACTGTAATATATATCATACAGAGTGACTGCTTTTCTCTGTATTATACACATGGACTGCTGTTCTATATATGATACACAGGGACTACTGCTCTGTTTCTGACACACAAGAACAGTTGTTGTCCATATTATACACAGGACTGTATTATACACAGGCACTGCTGTTCTATGTATTATACACAGGGACTGTTGTTCTCTATATTATACACAGGGCCAGCTGTTGTCCATATTATACACAGGGACTGCTCTTCGCTGTATTATACACAGGCACTGCTGTTCTATGTATTATACACAGGGACTGTTGTTCTCTATATTATACACAGGGCCAGCTGTTGTCCATATTATACACAGGGACTGCTCTTCTCTGTATTATACACAAGGACTGCTGTTCTCTATATTAAGATTAGATTACTTACTGTGTGGAAACAGGCGCTTCAGCCCAACAAGTCCACACCGACCCTCTGAACAGCAATCCACCCAGACCCATTCCCCTACATTTACCCCTTCACCTAACACTACGGGCAATTTAGCATGGCCAATTCACCTAACCTGCACATCTTTGGTTTGTGGGAGGAAACCGGAGAAACTGGAGAAAGCCCACGCAGACACGGGGAGAACGTGCAAACTCCACACAGACAGTTGCCCAAGGCGGGAATTGAACCGGGTCTCTGGCACTGTGAGGCAGCAGTGCTGACCACTGTGCCACCATGCCAGGACAGGGGCTGCTGTTCTCTGTGTTAAACACAGGGACTGCTGTTCTCTGTATTAAAGACAGGGACTGATGTTCTCCATACTATACCCTGCAGTTCTCGGGAACTGTAGACCGCTGAGCCTGACGTCAGTTGTGGGCAAGTTATTGGAGGGAATACTGAGGGATAGCATTTACAGGCATTTGGAAAAGCAAGGGCTTATTAGGGATAGTCAACGTGGCTTTGTGCATGGGAAATCATGTCTCAAAAGCTGGATTGAGTTTTTTGAAAAACCAATAAAGGGGATTGATGTAGACTTTGACAAGCTCCCTCATGGTGGACTGGTCAGCAAAATTAGATCACAAGGAATACAGGGAAATCTTGCCATTTGGATACACAACTGGCTTGAAAGTAGAAGACAGATGGTGGTGGTCGTGGAAGTTTGCTTTTCAGACTGAAGTCCTGTGACCAGTGCGGAGCCACAGGGATTGGTGCTGGGTTCATTGCTTTTTGTCATTTATATAAATTATATGGATGTGACCATAAGAGGTACAGTTAGTCAGTTTGCAGATGAAACCAAGGTTGGAGCATGGACAGCGATGAAGGTTACCTCAGAGTATAACAGGATCTTGATCAGATGGGCCAATGGGCTGAGGAGTTGCAGATGAAGTTTAATTTAGGTAAATGCACTTTAAATAGGAAAATCAGGACTGTGTTTATACACTTAATGGTAAGGTCCTGGGGAGTGTCCAATGAGACCTCAGAACATGGTTCATAGTTCTTTGAAAGTGGAGTCACAGATGGATATGTTAGTGAAGAAGGCATTTGGTATGTTTTCCTTTATGGGATAGAGCATTGGTTGGGCCACTTTTGGATTATTGTGTTGCAATTCTGGCTTTCTTCCTCTTCGAAACATGTTGTGAAACTTGAAAGGATTAGAAAATACATGGGAACAAATGTTCTCTGCAATATGTACATGATCTGCTCTTGGTTATAATACAGACAGGGACAGCTACTCTCTGTAATACACACAAGGACTTCTGTTTCATATACTCAGAAATTGCTGTTTAGTATAGCATATGCAGGGACTGCTGTTCACTGCAATATAGAGAGTAAGTGCTGCTCTGTATAATCTAATATTGCAGGTTAGACCCAGTGATGTTATCGGTTATCTGCTAATCCAGAGACCCAGGTAATGTGCTGGGGACCCAGATTAAAATTCTGCCATGGCAGATGGTGGAATTTGAATTTCAGAAAAATCTGCAAGTATAAGAGTAATCATGGCTATGAATCCATTGCTGATTGTTTGAAGAACCCATCTTGTTCACAAATAGCTTTTAGTGAAGCAAATTGCCATCTTTACCTGGTCTGGTCTCCATGTTTTTCCAGACCCACAGCAATTGGTGGAATCTTAACTGCTCTTTGCACAATTAGGGATGGGCAATAAACACTGGCCTAAACAACACTGTCATCCCAAAAATGAATAAAAAAGATAACATTTAACAAACTGGAACAGAAACGATGTGCCAAACCGTCACCTTCTGCACTGTAACATGACATTGATTACTACCTGAGGTCCTGTGGGGTGTAAGTTGTGGAATTTATATGGAATAATTTTGTTCAATAAGTGTGGACCTGGGAAAACACAGCCAGTCAGGTAGCATCCGAGAAGGAGGAGAGTCGATGTTTCCATCACAAGCTCTTCCTCAAAACCATTTTCCTTCTGTCCTTTTCCAGCACCACACTTTTTGACACTGATTTCCAGCATCTGCAGTCCTCACTTTCTCCCAGAATAATTTTGTTGGTGTTTTTTTCTGTGTCTCTGAACTTAACAGTATTTCTATAATGTAGTGATTTATTAAAAGGACAAGTTTCAAAGCTGGGCTGTAGAATGGATGGGTTTTGTGCACTCATGAATGTTTATTAAAGCTAAGCTGTTATGTCTCAAAGTCAAACAAATTTGAACTTTTAGAAAGAGATTCACTTAACTCACCAAATTTCTAGCCGCTCTGTTTAAGGTGAATTTATATGGCAACAAAAGTGATCAACTTTATCCCAATCTGTAATCCCAGCATTTCAAGCAAACTATGTCAGTAACATTGCACACATACAGGTGAAAATCTGTTCCATTGTTTTGAAAACATTGCAAAAGGAGTTGAAGCTTTTTATATGAAATGTGAAGGGTATGCTGATTGGCTGGGCCATCATTACTGCGTTAATGCAGCAAAAGCAGTTTGCTGCATTACCTTAATTCTCAGACCAGATAGGTGGACTCTGATTGGGGATACAGCAGTGTTTGGTTGTCTCCATGATGCCTTTCTTATCAAAGAAGTGCAATGTCTGTAAAAATTCCTTTTGCCTGCATGAATCAGGATCCTGCGTAATTATATGTATTGCTTCTAACTCATGCACAGATGCATCCAGCTGTTGATCGAGAATTGGTTTCCAGTTTCACCCTTGGCATTGGTCAGATTATTCAATTAATGATTTCCAAAGCAGAATCACTTCTAATGAGGCTTACAAGCTTGGGCTGGTTGAGCTCGGGCAGCTTGTTGCCAGCAGAGAATCGACATGTTTTCTGACAGTTGTCAGGATGTAGGGCCAACATATCCGGCATCCCACCAGCACCAATGTTATTCATTTATGATTCACCTGTTGTCCTTGTGTGTAAAGATGGTAATGATGCCAGTGATAGAATTTGTTCTCACAGTTCACTGCACCCACCAAGTATCGTTTACCCAAGACACACAAAATCGATGTCCCTTTTCTTTCCTATCATATCTGTTACTGAGTCTGCACAGCCTGAATTGGCTGAATGCTTTGTGAAACTATTATAATCATGTTTAAATGAGTTTTCCACAAGCACAGTGAAGGATTCCTTTGTGATCACGAAGACTATATGAGAGCTATATTCTGAGAATGACAACATGCCCATTCAACATTGCCACCTTATTTATCAGTATACAGATCAAATAAACCATTGAAATTCAGACATACTACTTGTGTCTGATTCAATGTTCACCACACATCATCTCTTTTTTTCCCTTTCTGGTGGCATTGTGGCTTAGTGGGTTAATACTTCTGCCTCATAGCACCAGGGACCTGGGTTCAATTCCAGCCTGTGTGAATATTCTCCCTGTGTCTCTTTGCATATTATCCCAAGTTCTGCATGGGTTTCCTCCTATAATCCAAAGATGTGCAGGTTAGGTGAATTGGCCTTCTTAAATTGCCCATAGTGTTCAGAGTTGTGCAGGTTAGGTGCATTATTCTGGGATAAATGTAGAGTATTAGGAGAATGGGTCTGGCTGGCTTACCCTCTGGAGGATCAGTGTGGCTATATTGGGTCAAAGGGCCTATTTCCACATTGTAGGGAACCTATGATACACATGAACTTAGCACCTTGTATAGTTGACTTCCGTTCCAATAACAACATGTATGACCAAATAGATGGTATTACCATGGGATATTCTCAAGGGAAAACTCTTCCTAACATCTTTATTGGTAACCATGCAAAACACATCCTTGATGGCATAATACCTAGCCTCTATCTGCTTGCATATTTTCAACAAGTGGGTGACATGTTTGTGATATTTGAATTTGCATTGAAGAGTTTCTTTATAAAGCTTGATGATCACCACCTGATGCTAAAATTCACCACTGAAATTCACCCTTTCCTTGATATATTCATTGAGAAATCAGCCAAATTGGTTTTCAACTCCGATGACTGAAAGCCTACATCCACTGGTCAGCGTACATGTTAGGATTCCTACAGACCCCAAGATCAACTTGTGGGGACCTTCATGAATACAGTCCTCACCATCCTCTCACTGTGTGGACTTGACACTGAGATAGAGCTGATCAAAACTCGTTCTTGTGATAACAGATTCCCAGGTGAAATCATCATTCATTGCACATCATAAAAACTCATGAAAGGGCCTGTCTCCACCACTTTGACACTGAACAGTGCCTTATCAAGTTCATTATCTGGGAAGGGAAATGTGACAGAATCATAGAGTCATCAAGTCCTACAGCATAAAGACAGCACCTTCGGCCCATACTGGTTTAGGATAACCAGAATATTACATCCACGCTAACCTAATTTCCTTGCAATTGGCCCATATCCTTCTAAACTTTTGTTCTCCATGTATTTGTTGAAATGCATTTTAAATGTTGTTAATATATCTGTCTCAAACACGTCACTTATTCCATATACATACTACCCTCTGTGTAAAAATGTTTCCTCTCAGGTTCCCTTTTATTTTTTCCCCTTTAACCTTAAATTGATGCTCTCTACTCCTCGATTTCGCATCCCTTGGAAACAGACTGAGTTAATTCATCCCATCCATGCCTGCCATGATCTTACACACTTCTATAAGATCCCCCTCAGTCTCCTGCACTCTAAAGAAGACAGCCCTCGTTTGTACAATGTCTCCCCATAACTCCGTCCCTTGAATCCTGGAACATCTTTGTAAATTTCCTCTGCATTCTTTCCAGTTTAATACCATCCTTCCTATAGCAAGGTTATCAAAACTGAACACAATATTCCAAGTATGACCTCACCAACATCCTGTAAAAGTGCAAAATAACTTCCCAACTTCTCTACTCAATGCCCTGACTAATGAAGGCCAGTGTTCCCAAAGCTTTCTTCATTGCCATCTCAAACTGTGATTCCAATTTGAAAGAATTGCACCTGAATTCCATGATCCCTCTATTCCACCAAATCCTTAAGACCATGAAACTCCAACCTCTGTGTTAAACTCCATTTGCCATTTCTTGGCCCACTTCCTCAGCGGATCGAGGTCCTGCTGCAGTTTTTGATAACCATCCTCAATGTCTACGAAACTGCCTATGTCAGTATCATCTGCAAACTTACTAATCATGCTTTATAAATTCTCTTCCTATTTATTGATATTGATAGCAAATGACAATGACAAATGACACCAAACCCTGAGGCACTCCACAGGCCTCCAGTCTGACAAGCTTCCTTCCACTATTACCCTCTGCTTCCTACCATCAAGCCAATTGTGTATCCAATTTGACAGATCCCCCTACATTACATGCAATCTAACCTTCCAGAGCCACCTACCATGTGGAACCTTACCAAAGATCTTTCTGAAATACATATACCGACCTGCCCTCATCAATCTTCCTGGTCACTTCATCAAAGATCTCTAACAAATTTCTGAGGCATGACCTCCCACTCACAAAGCCATTCTGACTATTCCTAATCAAATCTTATCTTTCCCAAAACCTCTCAGGATCTTCTCAAGTACCTTACCTATCACAGATGTTCAGCTCACAGGTCTATCGTTCCAAGGTTTCTCTTTGCAGCCCTTCTTGAATAAGGGCAGAACATTCACTACCTTCAAGTCTTCCGGGACCTTATCTGTGGGTAACGATAATGGAAATCCATCAGCCAGAGCCCCTGCAATTTCTTCTCTAGCCTCTTGCAGGAAGGCATCCCAAACATTTATACTCCAGCAGAATTGTACTCCAGCACAATCTGTACACCCATGGTCTGGCATATCCCCACTCAATCATTTCATTCATGAAGTTGGCAATAAGAAAAATCTTGTGGAACTGTAAGAATCCTAACATGTAAGCTGACCAATGAATAGGTGTTGAGAAATAATTTGCCTGATTTCTCAAAGAATACATCTAAGAAAGGGTACTCCATTTCAGTGGTACATTTCAGCATAAGATGGAGATAATAGAGCTTTATAATGAAATTCTTTAATCCAGATTCAAATATCGCAAACATATCATCTACATGTTGGAAATATGCAAGGGATAGAAACTAATTATCATGTCATCAAACATGTGTTATGCATGGTTACCGACAAAGATGTTAGGAAAAGTTTGACCTCGAGAACATCCCATGGGAATACTATCTATTTAGGCAGACATGTTGTCATTGGAATCGAAGTCAACTACACAAGGTGCTCAGTTCATGATTTTGATGAACTCAGGCACAGGTGGTACACCTAAATTTCAATGGCTTATTTGATATGTGTGCTGATAAATAAGCTGGCAATGTAGGTATGTTGGCACATGGGTATGCTGTCACTCTCAATATGTGTCTCTTATATGGTCTGAGTGAACGTGAAGGAATCCTTCACTGTGCATGTGGAAAACTCATTTAGACATGATTGCAACAGTTTCACAAAGCATTCAGCCAATTCAGGCTGTGCAGACTCAGTCATAGATATGATAGGACGAATAAAACACAGCAATTTTGTGAGTCTAGGGTAACACGTACTTGATGGATGCAGTGAACTGTGAGAACAAATTCTATCATATACATCATCAGGCAGGTTACCACCTTTACACAAGTCTAACAAGTGATTCACAAATGATTAACATGACACATGGTTTGGTGCTAGTGGGATGCCAAATATGTAGGCCCTACATCCTGACAACTGGTGGACCATGTCATGATTCTCTGCTGGCAGCAAGCTGCCCGTGCTCAACCAGTCCATTCTTGTAATCCTCCTTAGAAGTGATTGTGCTTTGGTAATCATTTATTAAATATTCTGAAATATGCTAAGAGTTAAACTGGAAACCAATTCAAGTTCAACAGCTGAGATGACAGCGTGGTGCATTTGTGCATGAGTTAGACTCTGGTTCATGTAGGCAAAAGGAATTTTTACAGACATTGTACTTCTTTGACAAGAAAGGCATCATAGAGACAACCAAACTCTGTTGTATCCCTATGATGACACCCTGACCAATCAGAGTCCACCTATCTGGTCTGAGAATTCAGATTGACAACGAACTGTTTTAATTGCATCTCCATGGTAATGATGAGCAAACCAATCAGCATTATCTGCCCATTCTGTGTAATAAGTTTCAACTCCTTTTCAAAAATATGGAACAGATTTCTACCCATGTGTGAGCAACATTGCAGACACAGTTTTATGAAAAATTTTGGGATTACAGTTTGGGATATGGTTGATCACCTTTGTTGCATCAGTATTTCATCTTAAACAGAGGGGCTGGAAATTTGGTGAGTTGAGTAAATTTGTTTGAATTTAAGGCATAACAGTTCAGATTTAACAAACATTCATGAATGCACAAAACCCATCCTCTCTTCAGCCCAGTTTTGAAAGCTGTCCTTTTAGGAAATCACCACAATTACAGAAATACTGATAAGGTAGTTGTTAAGTTCAAATACACAGAGAAAACAATCAGTTTCTTATTCAACAACAAAATTATTCCATATAAATTCTGCAATTTACACTACTCAGGACCTCAAGTAATAATCATTGTAGTGTTACAGTGCAGAAGGAGGCATTTTGGGCTTGTTCAATGTTCCCTTTTTTTATTCATTTGTGGGATGAAGGCATCACTGGCTCGGCCAGCATTTATTGTCCATCCCTAATGGCCCACATAGCAGTTAAGAGTCCACCACATTGCTGTGGATTTGGAGAAACATGGAGGCCAGACCAGGTAAGGATGTCAGTTTCCTTTCCTGAAAGACATTAGTGAACAAGTTGTTTTTTCCAACAATCGACAATGGATTCATGGCCATCTTTAGTCTCATTCTTGCAGATTTTGCTAGAAGTCAAATTCCACCATCTGCCATGGCAGGATTTGAAATTGGGTCAAGAGTGTGGTGCTGGAAAAGCACAGTAGGTCAGACAGTATCTGAGGAGCATCAGAATCAATGTTTCAGGCAAAAGCCTTTCATCACAAATGAGGCTGTGAGCCAAAGGGGTGGTGAGATAAAATTGGTATAAAATTGAGATTAAATGTGAAATTCAGTCCCCAACATATTACCTGGGTCTCTGGATTAACAATCCAGCAATAACACCACTCTGCCATCAGCTGGCTTGCAATATTAGTTTGCAAAGAATAGCATTCACTTTCTAAATTGGAGTGAACAGCAGTCCCTGTGCATGTTATAGAGAACAACAATCACTGTGTATGTTACACATATTACAGAGAATAGCATTCCTTGTCGGTATTAGAGAGAATAACAGTTCTTGGGCATATTGCAGACAGCATTAGTTCCTGTGTATTTTCAGAGAACAGCAGTCACTCTGTATAATTACAGAGAAAGCTGTCCCTGTTTTTATTACAGAGAACAGCAGTAATTCTATAAAACAGCAGTATATTTTCTACTGAACATCTGAATCTGTGTATATGAAACCGAATTGCCGTCCCAATGTACATTACAGAGCAGTTCCTGTGTATATTACAGAGAACAGCAGTTTCTGTGTTTCTTGCAGAGAACAGCTGTCCTGGGAATGATGTAGAGAACAGCAATTCCTGACAATAAAACAGAGAACAGCAGTGCCTGTCTGCATCGCTTTGATCTACGGTCCCTATCTGTATGATAGAGAAGAACAGTCCCTCTCTATATTGTAGTGAATAGCAGTACCCGTGTATACCAAAGAGAACAGAAATCCCTGTGAATAGAAAACTGAAAAGCAGTCGCTATATATGAGAACCTGAACAGCAATACCTGTGTATATTACAAAGAAGGGCAGTCCCAGTATATATTAAAAAAAATAGCAGTTCCCGTGCAAATTGCAGACAGCAGTAGTTCCTATGTGTATTATAGACATAAGTAACCCCTGTGCCTATTCTGCATGAAAAGATTGCCCCTTAGGTCTCTTTTATATCTTTCCTCTCTCACCCCAATCCTTTGCCCTCTAGTTCTGGACTCCCCCAACCCAGGGAAAATACTTTGTCTATTTATCCTCTTCATGCCCTTCATAATTGCGTAAACCTCTCTAAGGCTCCAATTGGAGGCTCCTGATCCTCCAATGCTCCAGGGAAAACAGCCCCAGCTTGTTCAATCTCTCCCTATAGCTCTAATCCTGCAACCCAAGCAACATCCTTGTAAATCTTTTCTGAACCCTTTCACAACATCTTTCCGACAGGAAGGAGACCAGAATTACACACAATAATTCAACAGTGGGCTAACTAATGTTCTGTACAGCCGCAACATGACCTCCCAACTCCTCGACTCAATACTCTTACCAATAAAAGTAAACATAACAAGCACCTTCTTCACTATCCTATCTACCTGCGACACAACTTTGAAGGTTTATACCTGCACTGCAAGGTCTCTTTGTTCAGCAACACTCCCTAGGATCTTACCATTAGGTGTATAACTCCTGCTAAAATTTGTGTGTAACTCGGCACAGTGGCACAGTGGTTAGCACTGCTGCCTCACAGCGCCGGAGACCCGGGTTCAATTCCCGCCTCAGGCGACTATGTGGAGTTTGCACGTTCTCCCCGTGTCTGCGTGGGTTTCCTCCAGGTGCTCCGGTTTCCTCCCACAGTCCAAAAATGTGCAGGTCAGGTGAATTGGCCATGCTAAATTGCCCGTAGTGTTAGGTAAGGGGTAAATGTAGGGGTATGGGTGGGTTGCACTTCGGCGGGTCGGTGTGGACTTGTTGGGCCGAAGGGCCTGTTCCCACACTGTAATGTAACCTAATCTAAATCTAAACTCCTTGTCAAAAGCCTTACTCAAATCCATACAGATCACATCTACTACTCCGCCCTCATCAGTCCTCTTCATGATTTGTTTAAGAAAAGTTGTGCGGAGAAATTGTGGAATGATGGATCTGAGTCTTCCTTCGGTTGTGGATATATTGTTGGAGATGATTATAAAAGATACGATTTATGGACATTTAGAGAGACCAAAATTGATTAGGGATAGTCAGCATGGTTTTGGAATGAGGAAAATCATGTCTCACAAACTTGATTGAGTTTTTTGAGGATGTTACCTGAAAGGCTGATGGCAGCAGAGCAATGGACCCTGTTTATTTGGATTTTAGTAAAGCCTTTGATAAGGTTACGAATGGTAGAACAAT
This sequence comes from Chiloscyllium plagiosum, assembly GCF_004010195.1. Lineage (NCBI taxonomy): Eukaryota > Metazoa > Chordata > Chondrichthyes > Orectolobiformes > Hemiscylliidae > Chiloscyllium > Chiloscyllium plagiosum. Next base: position 73,009,396 of record NC_057726.1, read on the forward strand.
CAGCAAAATTAGGTCACATTGAGCTTGCCAATTGGATACAGAATTGGCTTCCCAGCAGGAGACAGAGAGCAATGGTAAGGGTTGCTTTTCGGACTAGAGGCCTGTGACCAGCAGTGTTCCACAGGGATTGGTTTTGGGTCCTCTATTGTTTATCTTTTACATAAATGATTTTGATGACAATACACTTAGTAATTTTATGGGTGACTTTGGAATTGGTAGCACAATATGCAGTGAAGGACATTTTCTAAGATTACAATAGGATCATGATCAAATGGACCAATGGACTGAAAAATGGCAGATGGAGTTCAATCTGGATAAATGAGAGGTGTTGCATTTTGGTACAACAAACAAGGGTAAGGCTAAGACAATTAATGGTCATGCCTTGTGTAGTGTTATAGTGCGGAGTCGCCCAGGACTGCATGTACACAATTCTTTAAAGTTTGCGTCACATCCAGACAGGCTAGTGAAGAAGGCACTTGGCATGATTGTCTTCACTGCTCAATCCTTTGAGTATAGGATTTGGAGTGTTATCTGGAGGTTGTACAGAACACTGATGAGTTGTCTTCTGGAATACTGTGTCCAGTTCTGGGGATCCAGTTATAAGAAGGATATTATCAAGCTGGAGGGAGTTCAGAAGAGATTTATAAGAATGTTTCTGGGATGGAAGTTTTGAGTTATAATCAAAAGAATGGATCAGCTGAGACCTTTTTCACTGGAGTTCACGAATTTGAGAGGTGATATGATAGCAGTTTATAAAATAAGGGAAGATGTGGATAGAGTTGATGGAGTTGTCTCTCCCCCAAGATGGAGAACTTCAAGATGAGGGGGCACATTTTTCAGGTGAGAGGAGAGAGATTTAAAAAAAAGACATAAGGTAATTTTTTGACACAGAAGGTGGTTCACGTCTGGAAGGAATTTCCTGAGGAAGTGGTCGATGTGGGTATAATACAACATTTCAAAGACATTTGGATGGATGCATGAATAGGAAAGGTTTGAAGGGCTATGGGCCAGCAGCAACCTGGTGAGAATACTTTAGTTTGGGATTATGTTTGGCATGGATTGGTTGGACTGAAGTGTCTGTTTCCATTAAGTTGGGTTTTCGGATAGATCAAGTTATTTGATATTCTGTTCTTTTTTACTTGTTTCATTCAGTAATCTTATAAATAAATTCTGTTTTGTTTGAAACTACGAGGTTTGACCAATTGCATCTCTCTTGGAATATCTGCATGATACCTGCTGGAAAAAAACGATCAAAGTTAGGGTCTGGGCTACTTTCTCGAAATGTTTTGAGGGGAAACGGCCTGGCCCATAACACATCTGGGTTCCATACATCCATGTTCCCATCTTTCTCTCCCGCATTTCTCCTTCAATCCCAATCTCTCCCATTCCTCATGTCTTCCTCATAATTCCTGAAGTGTGCAATCATGCCCTTCGGCCCAACAAGTCCACACTGACCCTCCAAAGAATAACTCATCTGGACTCATTCTCCATTACTCTACATTTACGCCTGACCAATGCACCTAGCCTGCACATCCCTGAACATTATCAGCAATTTAGTATGGCAATTTCACCTGACCTGAACATCTTTGGATTGTGGGAGGAAAGCGGAGGAAACACAGGCAGACACAGGGAGCATGTGCAAACTCCACACGGACAGTCGCCCAAAGCTGAAATCGAACCCAGGTCCCTGGCGAAATGTGGCAGCAGTGCTAACCACTGAGGCCCTGTGCTGCCCCTTCTCTCCACCTTCCCCTGTAGATTACTTTCCTGGAACTGAATGCCTCCTCACGCTTTCTGATTAATTGTTCAATCGTTCCAATCTCTGCTTACCTCTCTTCACATCATTGTCTCTCTGTCCTGTGGGATCTTGCTATTTCTAGCTGAGGATCATTCACTATGGTTAACACCATCACTCTCATATTCTCTCCCTCTCTCTCTGTCTCTCTCAGCTACACATTGCTACTGTCTACCCCACTCTTCCTCTCCCATCATCATTATCTCTTTGTTGAATCTCTCTGTCTCCACGTGGCTACTGTTCAGACATTATCTCCCTCAATTTCTCTCTCTCTCTCCCTCACCTTCCAGGTCCTTCTCTGGCTGTCTGTTTCTCCTTGGGATTTCTCTCCACCTCTGACCATCTCCTTGGACTTCTTCTCTCCCCCCCAACCTGTGTATGTCCTTTACTCTGCCTCTCCCTGCGAGTTCTCTCTTCCCCAGTCTGTTCGTCTGTTTATGTGGTTCCCCCCGGATTTTCTTATTCTGTCTGTCTTGTTCTATACCACTTTCTGTCTCTATCTTTTTAATTCTGTCTCTATCTTTGTTCTTGGTTTCTCCCCGGGTTCTCTCTTTCTCTGTATCTGTCTTTCTACCACTTTCTGTCTCTGTCTTTTTCTAGGTTTCTCTCTGGGTTTTTCCCTCGCTAACTCTCTCTCACCTGTCCTTTCTCTCCCTCTCTGTTTTCTCTGTCTTGCCTCTTTCGTATGTGTCTTCCTGGGAGTTTCTCTCTGTCTCGGTCTGTCTGACTGCAGACTGGACAAATTGTGATAGTGGTACAAATTTGTATGTCAAGGAAACTTGTGAGATGCAAAACAGTGGGCACTGAAAAATGGAGTCTAAAATCTGGAGAGGGGTACATTTGCTGGGAGGAATCTATGCGGGCAGTTTGTGGAGGGAATAAGACTGTGGGGGTCCAGGGGGCATTTGGTGGGGACTGAAAATTTGGGGATGGACACAATATCTGGAGGTTGGGTCAAAACTTAGATTGAGCACATAATTGGGGAAATATATGGGAAGGGGCAAACAGGAGGGGGATATAAGATAAAGCCCCTTTCACCGTGATGGGGAATGTCTGGAGAGTGGGACTTACTGTCCATCCCCTCGGTCAGTGAAAAGGCCAGCAATGTTTACAAAATTGTGTGAATGTTTACAAAATTCAAACAGATACAAGCGGGCTGCAAACCTCATCAAAGTATTGTTTACAAAGCTCAGCACAGCATTAAATTTGAGAAAAGCATTCGCTTTCAAATTTCACAGTAAATGGATAATTTCCTTTACAGCCATATTATTGGACATGGAGAAATGGCCCCATGAGATGCAAAAACAAAGGTAATTGGGGAATTTCCCAAACCATTGACAAAAAGAGCAGTGTTACGGATCTTGGGATTAAGTGGATTGTATCGAAAATCTGCACACTCTCACTGTGTAGAGCAGATCAGGTTGTCAGTGAGGAGTGGCCTCCACAGGAAGTGGATATAATGATGGCATTCAAGGGGTAACTCCTGAGGAGGACGGACAGGATTCAGATCATTTCATGAAAGGCTTGGTACGATGGGCTGAATATCCTCATCCTGGACTGTGGGGCTTCACTGATTTTGGGACCAGGATCTTGCTGTGCACAGAGGGACCAATTGCTTTTTGCTGAACGCAGTTTGAGTCACAGACAGGCTAACGTTTGGGTTTCTGGAGGTGCTGTGTCATGGTGAGTGAGAGAGTCCCATTAGCGGGTCATTTAGATAACTGGTTTCCTCCAATTAGGTAAACTCTCATTCACAGTCAGTTCCTGGGTATAGCGAATTTGAGTCACCAATGGCATTATGAGTAGGCCCTCGGGACAAACTGGCTTCTGTCAGCAAAATGGTTTGTCAACAAAATGGTTTCCCCTTCTCCGACACAAGTGCTTTCTAACATCTATCCTGAAAGCTGTGGCCCAAGTTCTCAGACTCTGCTCCTGCTCATTCTAGGTTCTCAAAACAGTGGGAATCATTGAACTTGTTATGGTAATTTATTGAAGACTTGGAAGACTTCAATCAGTATTTGTGATTCTCTCAGATATTTTACTGGTCGCATAAAAACTGAAATGATATAATGCCAACACCAAGCCCAAACTCTCTTACTCAACCGCCGAATATTTCTGCTGACGAATGTTCAACTTCCTGGAGAAATAGGTCTTCTTATCTTCTCGTCATCTTGCAGGAGCACAACACTGACACCACATCACTTGCATCAATAGCCACCTTGAATGGCTTTGTGTAATGAGATGTGGCTAATACCAGAGCTTTCAGGTTGTCAACTACCTCTGACAGTCCACTGTACTCTAAAACTTCTTCCCTTTCTTTAGCAATTCACTGAGTGGAGCAGCCACACTGCTAAAATTCGGGACAAATTTTCGATACAATCCACTTAATCCCAAGATCCGTAACACTGCTCTTTTTGTCAATGGTTTGGGAAATTCCCCAATTACCTTTGTTTTTGCATCTCATGGGGCCATTTCTCCATGTCCAATAATATGGCTGTAAAGGAAATTATCCATTTACTGTGAAATCTGAAAGCGAATGCTTTTCTCAAATTTAATGCTGTGCTGAGCTTTGTAAACAATACTTTGATGAGGTTTGCAGCCCGCTTGTATCTGTTTGAATTTTGTAAACATTCAACTCAATCTTGCGACAGTTGAACTCAGCAAAAGCTGAAGCACTGTTATGTCCAGGTCCAAGGGATGAGAGACTAACAACCTGAGTTTTCCCAGTCTTTGCCGTTGACAGTGTGATAAGAAACAGTATAAGGCAAGTATCTGAACAATGCTCAGGTACCCCTAACATTGAGGCATCTAGTTGAATGTACTGGGGTCAATTCTGCAGAATTTAAATTAAGCTTCTTTCTTTGCTCTTGCTAATAGTTGAGTCAAGACAATTTAATTTCCACAACAGGAGCTAGCACTGTTCGTTTTCGAGGATGCTTGTGTCCAGGGAATAAGCATTGTTAGTGACTGGGGAGGCTGGTGTACAGGGAGTTAGCATTGTTAGTGGTTGGGGAGGCTGGTGTACAGGGAGTTAGCATTGTTAGTGATTGGAGAGTCTGGTGTACGGGGAGTTAGCATCAAGAGTGATTGGGGAGGCTGGTGTACAGTGGTTAGAATTGTTAGTGATTAAGGAGGCTGGTGTACAGGGAGTTAGCATTGTTAGTGTTTGGGGAGTCTGGTGAACAGGGAAGGAGGCTGGTGTACAGGGAGTTAGCATTGTTAGTGTTTGGGGAGTTTGGTGTACAGGGAGTTAGTATTGGTAGTGTTTGGGGAGTCTAGTGTACAGGGAGTTAGCATTGTTAGTGATTGGGGAGGCTGGTGTACAGTGAGTTAGCATCGTGAGTGATCATGGATGCTGGTGTCAAGGGAGTTATCATTGTTAGTGACTGGTGTACAGGGAGTTAGCATTGTCAGCGATTGGGGAGGATTGTGTACAGAGAGTTAGCATATTTAATGTTTGTGGAGGCTTATGCACAGGGAGTTAGCATTGTTAATTATTAGGGAGGATTGTGTACAGAGAGTGATTGGGGGGCTGGTGTACAGTCAGTTAGCATTGTTAGTTATTGGGGAGGCTGGATTACATTGCTTTAGAATTATTAGTGATTGGAGAGGCTGGTGTACAGGGAGTTTGCATTGTCTGTGATTAGGGCGGCTGTTGTATACAGAGTTGGCATTGTCCGTGATTGGTGAGGATGGTGTACTGGGAGTAACATTGTTATTCATTGGGGAGGCTGGTGTGCTGGGAGTTAGCATTGTTAATAATTGGGGAGCCTGATGTACAGGGAGATAGCATTGTTCGCGTTTGGGGAGTGTTGGGGCAAAGTTAACATTATTTGCCTGGAAACCATTTTCCTGATTTGGCTAAGAGTTCCATTTTGTGTCCTCAGCCAGAACTTTGCTGGCTAAGCATTCCTTACTCTGACGTAATGTGAAAGGTGGTCCTTATCTTCCTTCTCAAGATAGTGTTGAATGATCAGCGCAGGCTGTAGAACCAGTCAAGCTGACATAAACTTTCCAATTAGTCCTCCTTCCTTCTCTAGTTATTGCCTCTTCTTCGTCAATCAGCCAATTCGGGATATCTCTGCTTCGTGTTAGCAATCTGTGTAACTAGAGCAGGTGGTGATACCATTTGATCTGTCCACTTATGAAATGCAAAATAGTGCTTTAGTTTTGAACTTTATGACTAACCTCTAATTTAGTCCCAACTTGTAAGCATGCCAAACTGTGTAATTAACAATCAGCTCCTAGCTGTTTTCTCTAATATAATCCTGGAGTATCCTGATGTACTTTGGAATAACATCAAGCCACAGTTAGGACAGTGAATTCCTCATGATATATCGTGTAATGAACTAATTAGTTTGCAAGGTCTGAATCTGAGAGTTTTCTCCAACAGACCACTAAAACATAGAACATTACAGTGCAGTACAGGCCCTTTATGGAACCACTCGTTAAGCTCAGAACATAGAGCATTACAGCACATTAGAGGCCGCTTATGGAACCATTGGGTATTAAAGGAAGTTGGACTACTACAACATATAACATTACAGCATGTCCTTTATGGAACCATTTGTCTGATAAAGAAAGTTAGTCTAAAACAACATAGAATATGACAGCACAATACAGGCCCTTTATGGAACCGCTCGGCTCAGAAAGGACGTTCGACTCATAGAACATGGATTGTTGCAGCACAGAAGAGGTGCTATATAGAACCACTCGTCTATTAAAGGAAGTCAGATAAATGCAACATAGAACATTACAGCGCAGTATCACCCTTATGGAACCGCTCGGCTAGTAATGAAAGTTCCACTCATAAAACATGACAGCGCAGTGCAGGCCCCTCATGGAACCACTCAACCAATAAAGGCAGTTAGACTCCATTAGACTCATAGAATGGACAGCATTACAGCGTAGTGCATGCTCTTTCTGGAATCACTCGGCTAATAAAGGAAATTAGACTAATACATCATCGAACATTACAGCTCAGGAGAGGCCTTTTATGGAACCGTTTGTCTAATAAAGGACATTATAAAAGAGTCACTACCACAGCCACATCTCCTTCCTCAGCACCTGTCTACAGAATCGACTGACCCTGCATGGACTCCGGACTACATTCAGACCAACAAAATTTGGACTCAACCAGGACAACCAGTACCTACAACAAATCCAAAGCCTCCAGCAACAGACCTCCCTCCGGATCCTCCGCTCCACGCTTGCAGCCATGCACCGCTACCTACACTCCCTGCAGTCAGCCCTACCCCAGCTCAGGACAACGCTCTCACAGACCTGAAAAGGACCTCTACTCTTCTTCATCCACAGAAGAATCCATACACTAAACAAACAATTCTTCGCAGCCATATCGGTAATTAAAGAGAGTAAGTATCAAAAACTTTCATGTACTTACCCCACACTCTGGATTCCTCAGCCGTTCCAGAATCTTCCATTGGCCTCTGGAACTGCTCAAGCACCATTAACCATGCAGCCGCTGCAGCAACCGCCGACGCGAACCATGACATCACTTCCACCCCCACCGACCATGCAGACTCTGCGATCGCCGCCCAGACAACCGCCTGCACGATTGCCAGGAAGACCATCACTGACAGATTTGCAGCCTCTGTGGGGTCCACAACCACTGGGAACAACACTGTTTCTGCATTCACTGCAGTCACTTCCGCCCCCGGAGTTGCCGTCGCCGCAACTACTTCCGCCCCCAGTGACGTCACTCACCTGCACAACGACCACGCCACATGCGTCTCCGTGCCCGCTCCGATCTCCGTCACCACGCCTAACCATGCCCCCCACGCTGATCTTCTGAGGATGAAAGATCAGTCCTCAGCAGAGGCCTCACCTTCACTCCCCTACGTTCAACATGCGGCGAGACATCGAACAATTCTTCCGCCACCTTCGCCTCCGTGCCTACTTCTTGAACCAGGACTCCCGACTACCATCTGACGAACCCTTCTCCCGCCTCCAACACACCCCATCTACCCTGGACACCCCGTGGTGGCCTCTTACCTGTCCTCAATCTCTTCATAGCCAACTGCCGCTGTGACATTGACCACCTCAACCTGTCCACTCCAACCTCTCACCCTCCCAACGTACAGCCCTCCACTCCCTCTGCTCCAACCCGAACCTCACTATCAAACCAGCAGACAAGGGAGGCACGATGGTAGTTTGGCGCACCGATCTTTATATTGCTGAGGCTAAATGACAGCTCGCGGACACCTCCTCCTACTGCCCTCTTGACCATGACCCCACCTCCCACCACCAAGCCATCACCACCCAGACCATCCATAACCTCATCACCTCAGGGTATCTCCCATCCACCGCCTCCAACCTCATAGCGCCACAACCACGCACCGCTCGTTTCTACCTCCTGCCCAAAATCCACAAACCTGACTGCCCCAGCCGACCCATTGTCTCAGCCTGCTCCTGCCCCTCCAAACTCAACTCTGCATATCTCAACATGGTCTTGTCCCCCTTAGTCCATGAATGCCCCACCTATGTTCGGGACACCACCCACACCCGCCAGCTCCTCCATGATTTTCACTTCCCTGGCCCCCAACACCTTATCTTCACCATGGACATCCAGTCCCTGAACACCTCCACCCCCATCACGAAGGCCTCAAAGCCCTCCACTTCTTCCTTTCCCGCCGAATCAACCAGTACCCTTCTACTGACACCCTCCTTCGACTGACTGAACTGGTCCTCACTCTGAACGACTTCTCTTTCCAATCCTCCCACTTCCTCCAAACCAAAGGATGGGCCCATGCATCCACATGGGCCCCAGCTATGCCTGCCTCTTCGTCGGATATGTGGAACAGTCCACCTTCCGTAGCTACACTGGCACCACCCCCCACCTTTTCCTCCGCTACATCGATGACTGTATCGGTGCTACCTCTTGCTCCCACAAGGAGGTTGAACAGTTCATCCACTTTACTAACACCTTCCACCCCGACCTCAAATTTACCTGGACCGTCTCAGACTCCTCCCTCCCCTTCCCAGACCTCTCCATTTCTATCTCAAGCGGTCGACTCAACAAGGACGGTTACTATAAACCAACTGACTCCCACAGATACCTAAATTACACCTCCTCCCACTCTGCCCCCTGTAAAAATGCCATCCCATATTCCCAATTCCTTCACCTCCGTCGAATCTGATCCCAGGAGGACCAATTCCAATACCGAACAACCCAGATGGCCTCCTTCTTCAAAGACCGCAATTTCCCCTCAGACGTGGTTGACGATGCTCTCCACCGCATCTCCTCCACTTCCACTGCCCTTGAACCCCGCCCCTCCAATCGCCACCAGGACAGAACCCCACTGGTCCTGACCTACCACCCCACCAACCTCTAGATACATCGTATCATCCTTCGACATTTCCACCACCTCCAAACAGACCCCACCACCAAGGACATATTTTCCTCCCCTCCCCTATCACCGTTCCAGAAAGACCACTCCCTCCGTGACTCCCTAGTCAGGTTCACACCCTCCACCAACACAACCTCCACTCCCGGCACCTTCCCCTGCAACCGCAAGAAATGCAAAACTTGTGCCCACACCTCCCCCCTCACCTCCCTCCAAGGCCCCAAGGGATTCTTCCACATCCTTCACAAATTCACCTGCACCTCCACACACATACTGCATCCGCTGCACCCGATGTGGCCTCCTCTACATTGGGGAGACAGGCCGCCTACTTGCAGAACGTTTCAGAGAACACCTCTCGGACACTCACAACAACCAACCCAACTGCCCTGTGGCTGAACACTTTAACTCCCTCTCCCATTCCACCAAGGACATGCAGGTCCATGGCCTCCTCCATCGCCAGACCATGGCAACACGATGCCTGGAGGAAAAGTGCCTCATTTTCCGCCTAGTAACCCTCCAACCTCAAGGGATAAATGTGCAGATTTCTCCAGCTTCCTCATTTCCCCTCCCCCCACCTTTTCTCAGTCCCAACCCTCGGACTCAGCTCCGCTTTCTTGACCTGCAATCTTCTTCCTGACCTCTCCGCCCCCATCCCCTCTCCGGCCTATCACCCTCATCTTAACCTCCTTCCACCTATCGCATTCCCAACGCCCCTCCCCCCAGTTCCTCCTCCCTTCCTTTTATCTTAGCCTGCTTGGCACACCCTCCTCATTCCTGAAGAAGGGCTTATTCCCAAAACGTCGATTCTCCTGCTCCTTTGATGTTGCCAGACCTGTTGCGCTTTTCCAGCAACACATTTTTCAGCTCTCATAAAGGACATTAGACTAATACAACATGGACCATTACAGCGCTGGTTCGGTCCTTTACTGAACCGCTCAGCTAATAAAGAATGTTAGACTCATAGGACATATTACATTACAGTGCAATACAGTCCCTTTTATGTAACTGCTCGGCTAATAAAGCAAGTTAGACCACTACAACAGATAACATCACAGCGCAGTATGGGCCCTCAATGAACTGCTCGGCGAAAACAGATGTGTTACATTCATAGAACATAGAACATTACAGCACTGTACAGGCCCTTCATGGAACCACTTGGCTAATAAAGAAAGTTATACCATTACAACATAGAACATCACAGTGCAGTACTGACCCTTTATAGAACAGCTCAGTTGATAAAGAAAGTTAGTCTCGTAGCACAGAGTACATCACAGCGCAGTACAGCTCCTTGATGGAATTGCTCGGCTAATAAAGGAAGTCAGTGTCATAGAACAGAGCTGAAAATGTGTTGCTGGAAAAGCGCAGTAGGTCAGGCAGCATCCAAGGAGTAGGAGAATTGACATTGCGGGCATGACCCATTCTTCATGAATGATCTCCAGCTCTGATCTCCAGCATCTGTAGTCCTCATTTTCTCCTAGTGTCATAGAGCAAACAGCATTACAGCGCAGTATAGGCCCTTTATGGAACAGCTCAGCAAATGAAGGAAGTTCGCCTCCGTGAACATACAGCATTACAGCGCAGTACAGGCCCTTTATGGAACAGCTCGGCTAATAAAGGAAGTTAGATTCATAGAACACACTGCATTACAGCACAGAACAGGCCCTTTATGGTACCACTTGGTTCATACTGGACATTAGACCAATGCAACATAGAACATTACGCAGTGCAGATGCTTGATGGAACCGCTCGGCTAATAAAGGAAGTAGGAGTCATAGAACAAACAGCATTACAGCGCAGTACAGGCCCTTTATGGAACAGCTCGGCAAATGAAGGAAGTTCGACTCAGTGAACATGCAGCATTCCAGTGCAGTACAGGCCACTTATGGTACCACTTGGCTAATACCGGACATTAGACCAATACAACATAGCACATTAAAGCGCAGTACAGGCCCTTTATGGAACCGTTTGGCTAATAAAGGAATATAGATTCAAAAAACATAGAGAATTTTGGCACAGTACAGTCCCGTTATGGATACACACGGCTAATATCAGACTTTAGACCAATACAACATAGAACATTACAGCATAGAACAGCCTCTTGATGGAACCGCTTGGCTAATAAAGGAAGTCAGAGTCATGGAAAAAACAGCATTACAGCGCAGCACAGGCCCTTTATGGAACAGCTTGGCTACTAAAGGAAGTTAGACTCATAGAACATACAGCATTATAGAACAGTACAGGCTCTTTATGGAACCGCTTGGCTAATAAAGGAATATAGAATCAAAGATCATAGTGCATTTCAACGCAGTACAGGTCCTTTATGGAATCACTTGACTATTAAAGACAATTAGCTGCCTGAACTGCTGTGTTCTTCCAGCACCACTAATCCAGAATCTGGTTACCAACATCTGCAGTCATTGATTTTACTAAAGGCAATTAGACTCATTGAACATCGAACATTACAGCGCAACACAGGCCCATTATGGAACTGCTCAGCTAATAAAGGAAGTTAGATTCATACAACACAGAACATAACAGCGCAGTACAAGCCCTTTATGGAACCACTTGGCTAATACCGGACATTAGACCAATACAACATAGAACATTACAGCGCAGTACAAGTCCTTTAGGGAACCGGTCAGCTAATAGAGGAAGTTAGAATCATAGAACATACAGCATTACAGCGCAGAACACACCGTTTATGGAGCCACTTGGATAATAAAGGAAGTTAGACTCATAGAACATACAGCTTTACAAGCTGGATCCACTCGATCACCAAAGGCAATTAGACTCATTGAACAAAGAATATTACAGCACAACAAAGGCCCATTATGGAACTGCTCAGATAATAAAGGAAGTTAGACTAATACAACGCAGAATATAACAGCACAGTACAGGCCCATTATGGAACTACTCGGCAAATACCAGACATTAGACCAATACAACAGAGCACATTACACCACAGTCCAGCGCCTTGATGGAACCACTCGGCTAATAAAGGAAGTCAGATTCATAGAACAAGCAGCGTTACAGTGAAGTACAGGGAACTGCTTGGCTAATAAAGGAATATACAATCACAGATCATATATCATTTCAACGCAGTACAGATCCTTTGTGAAATCGCTCGACTACTAGACTCATTGAACATAGAACATTACAGCGCAACAAAGGCCCATGATGGAACTGCTCAGCTAATAAAGGAAGTTAGACTAATACAACACAGAACATAACAGCGCAGTACAGGCCCTTTATGGTACTACTCGACTAATACCTGACATTAGGTCAACATAGAACATTACAGCACAGTACAGCCGCTTGATGGATCCGCTCGGCTAATAAAGGAAGTCAGAGTCATAGAACAAGCAGCATTACAGCACACTACAGGACCATTATGTAACAGCTCCGCTAATACCGGACATTAGACCAATATAAAATAGAATATTACAGCGCAGTACAGGTCCTTATGGTCTGGCTAATACCGGACATTAGACCAATACAACACAGAACATTACAGTGCAATACAGGCCCTTTATGGAACAGCTCGGCTAATTAACGAATATAGAATCAAAGATCATAATACCGGACATTAGACCAAAACAACATAGAACATTACAGCGCAGTACAGGCCCTTTATGGAACAGCTAGGTAATAAAGGAAGTTAGACTCACAGAACATTCAGCGCAGTACAAGTCCTTTAGGGGACCTTTTGGCTAATACCAGACATTAGACCAAAACAACATAGAACATTACAGCGCAGTACAGGTCCTTTATGGAACTGCTCAGCTAATAAAGGAAGTCAGAGTAATAGAACAAACAGCATTACAGTGCAGTACAGGCCTTTATGGAACAGCTCTGCTAATAAAGGAAGTTAGTTTCATAGAACACACAACATTACAGCACAGTACATGTCCTTTAGGGAACCGCTTGGCTAATAAAGGAATATCGATTCTCAGAATGTAGAGAATTACAACACAGTACAGACCCATTATGGATACAGACATTAGACCAAAACAACATTACAGCGCAGTACGGGTCCTTTATGGAACCGCTCAGCTAATAAAGAAAGTCAGAATCATAGAACAAACAGCATTACAGCGCAGTACAGGCCCTTTATGGAACAGCGTGGCTAATACTGCATATTAGACCAATATAAAATAAAACATTACAGCACAGTACAGGCCCTTTAAGGAACCACTTGGCTAATAAAGGAAGTTAGAGTCATAGAACATACAGAATTATAGCACAGTACAGGCCCTTTATGGAACCAATCGGCTAATAAAGGAATATAGATGCAAAGAATGTAGAGCATTTCAACGCGGTACAGTTCCTTTGTGGAGTCTCTCGACTACTAAAGACAATTAGACTCATTGAACATAGAACATTACAACGCGACACAGACCCATTATGGAACTGCTCAGCTAATAAAGGAAGTTAGACTAATACAACACAGAACATAACAGCACAGTACAGGTACTTTATGGAATCACTGTCTCATACCAGACATTGGACCAATACAACATGGCACATTACAACGCAGTACAGGTCCTTTACAGAACCGCTCGGCTAATAACAGAATGTAGATACATAGAACATAGAGAATTACAGCACAATACCGGCCCATTATGGAACCACTCAGCTACTAAAGGCAATCAGACTCATTGAACATAGAACTTTACAGTGCAACACAGGCCCATAATGGAACTGCTCAGCTCGTTAGAGCTCTAAAGGAAGTTAAAGCTGAAAAATGTGTTGCTGGAAAAGCGCAGCAGGTCAGGCAGCATGCAAGGAACAGGAGAATTGACGTTTCGGACATAAGCCCTTCTTCAGGAATGCTCGAAATGTCAAATCTCCTGCTTCTTGGATGCTGCCTGACCTGCTGCGCTTTTCCAGCAACACATTTTTCAGCTCTGATCTCCAGCATCTGCAGTCCTCACTTTCTCCTAATAAAGGAAGTTAGACTAAGACAACATAGAACATAACAGCACAGTGCAGGCCCTTGATGGAACCGCTCGGCTAACAAAGGAAGTTAGACTCATAGAACGTACAGCTTTACAGCGCAGTACATGCCCTTTATGGAACCACTTGACTACTGAAGGCAATTGGACTCATTGAAGATAGAACATTACAGCGCAACAAAGGCCCGTTATGGAAGTGCTCCACTAGTAAAGGAAGTTAGACTAATACAACATAGAACATAACAGCGCAGTACAGTCCCTTTATGGAACCGCTCGGCTCATAAACAACATTCGACTAATACAACATTGAACATTACTGCGCTGTATCAGCCGTCTATGGAACCGCTCGCCTAATGAAGGAAGTTAGACCCATTGAAAATGGGGCATTACAGCGTAGGACCGCTCGCCTGATAATGGATTCTAGACTAATACAACTGAGAACATTACAGCTCTGTGCAGGCCCATTATGCGATCACTCGTCTAAGAAAAGAAGTTTGACTAATTCAACATTGCTGAAACGTCGATTCTCCTGCTCCTCAGACGCTGCCTGGCTTGCTGTGTTTTTCCAGCACCACATTTTTCAACACAGAACATTTCAGCGCTGTACAGGCTGTCTGTGGAACCACTCGCCAAATGCAGGAAGTTACACTCATAGAACATGTGGCATTACTGCGCAGTACAGGTTCCTTATGGAACCACTTGGCTAATAATGGACACTAGACTAGTACAACATAGAATATTACAATGCAGGACCTGCCCTATATGGAATCGTTTGCACGATAATGGAAGTTAGGCTGATATAAAATGCAAAATTGCAGCACACGTTATGGATTCGCTCAGCTAATACAGAAAATGAGACTCATAGAACATGGAGCATTACAGTGCAGTACTGCGCAGCACAGGCCCTTTGTAGAACCGCTTGGGTAATAAATGAAGTTAGATTAATACAACAAAGGACATCACAACGTAGTACAGGCCCTTTACGCATCCGCTTGTCTGATAATGGACACCAGGCTAATACAACATAGAACATGACAGTGCAGGACAGGCCCTTTATGGAACAGATCAGCTAATAAAGGAAGTTAGACTAATACACCATAGAACATAACAGTACATGCCCTTTATGGAACCACTCGGCTAATCCAAACATTAAAGCAATACAACATAGCACATTAAAGTGCAGTAAAGGTCCTTTATGGAATCGCTCGACTACTAAAGGCAATTAGACTTATTGAACATAGAATATTTCTGCGTATAACAGGCCCTTGATGGAGCTGCTCGGCTAATAAAGGAAGTTAGAGTCATAGAACATACAGCATTACAGCACAGTACAGACTGTTTATGGATCCGCTTGGATAATAACGGAAGTTAGACTCATACAACATACAATATTACAGTGCAGTACAGGTCCTTTATTGAACCACTCAACTATTAAGGGCAATTGAAGATAGAACATTACAGTGCAACACAGTCCCATTATGGAATTGCTCAGCCAATAAAGGAAGTTAGACAAATACAACATAAAACATAACAGCACAGTACAGGCCCTTTATGGTACCACCCTCGTCTAAGAAATGAAGTTCGACTAATTCAACATAGGACATTACAGCGCTGTAATAGAACCCCTCGCCGAATAAAGGAAGTTAGACTCATTGAACATGGGGCATTACAACACAGTACAGGTTCTTTGTGGAACTGCTTGGCTAATAAATGCTGTGAGACTAATACAATACAGGTCATCACAACACAGTACAGGCCTTTTATGGAACCGCTGGGCTAATAAAGGAAGTTTGACTAATACAACGTGGAACATTACAGCGCAGTACAGGCCCTTTCTGCAACAGCTTGGTAGTACTGGAACGTTGTCAAACACAACATGGAACATTATAGCACAGTACAGGACCTTTTTGGAAATGCTTGCTAATAAAGGAAGTAAGACTCATAGAACAAGAAGCATTACAGCACAATACAGGCCCTTCAAAGAACTGCATGGCTAAGACCGGACGTTTGACAAATATAAGATGGAACATTATAGTGCTGTACAGGCTGTATATGGAACCGCTCACCTAATAAAGGAAGTTAGACTCATAGAACATGGGGCATTACTGCGCAGTACAGGTCCTTTATGGAACCGCTTGGCTAATAATGGACACTAGACTGATACAACATAGAACATTACAATGCAGGACCCGCCCTATATGGAATCGCTTGCATTGGAAGTTAGAATGATAGAAAATGGAAGTAGTACAGCGCAGTACAGGCACATTATGGATTCGCTCAGCTAATACAGGAAGTGAGACTCATAGAGCATGGAGCATTACAGCGCAGTACAGACCCTTTCTGGAACCGCTTGGCTAATAAATGTATTAGACTAATACAACAAAGGATACCACAACGTAGTACAGGCCCTTTACGCAACCGCTGGGCTGATAATGGACGCCAGACTAATACAACAGCTGTCCAGCTGTAAAGCTGTATGTTCTATGACTCTAACTTCCTTTATTAGCCGACCGGTTCCCTAAAGGACTTGTTATATGTTCTATTGGTCTAATGTCCGGTATTAGTCGAGTGGTTCCATAAAGGGCCTGTACTGTGCTGTTACGTTCTGTGTTGTATTAATCTAACTTCCTCTATTAGCCGAGCAGTTCCATGATGGGCCTGTGTTGCGCTGTAACGTTCTATGTTTAATGAGACTAATTGCCTTTAGTAGTTGAGCGATTCCACAAAGGACCTGTACTGCGTTGAAATGCTCTATGGTCTTTGATTCTATATTCCTTTATTAGCCGAGTGGTTCCATAAAGGGCCTGTACAGCGCTGTACACATAAAGGGCCTGAACACTGACTTACTTTATTAGACAAGCGGTTCCATTTAGGGGCTGTACTCCGCTGTAATGTGCTCTGTTGTACTGGTATAATGTCCGTTATTATCCGAGTGGTTCCATAAAGGGCCTGTATGCACTGTAATGCTATATCTTCTATGAATCTATATTTCTTTATAATCCAAGCGGCCCCATAAATGGCCTGTACTACGCTGTAATGCTGTATGTTCTATGAATCTACATTCCTTTATTCGCCGAGCGGTTCCATAATGGACAGGTACTGCACTGTAATGTACTATGTTGTATTGGTCTAATGCCTGGTATGAGCCGAATGGTACCATAAAGGCCCTGTACTGTGCTATAATGTGCTATGTTGTACTGGTCTAATGTCCATTATTAGCCGAGTGGTTCCATAAAGGGCCTGTACTGCACTGTAATGCTGTATTTTCTATGAATGTATATTTCTTTATTATCCAAGTGGCTTCATAAAACGCCTATACTGCGCTGTAATGCTGTATGTTCTATGAATCTACATTCCTTTATTAGCCGAGTGGTTCCAAAAAAGGATCTGTACTGCACTGTAATGCTGTATGTTCTATGAATCTATATTTCTTTATTATCCAAGCGGCCCCATAAACGGCCCCTTGAATGCTGTATGTTCTAAGAATCTACATTCCTTTATTCGCTGAGCGGTTCCATAAAAGATCTGTACTGCGCTATAATGTGCTATGTTGTATTGGTCTAATGTCCAGCATTAGCCGAATGGTACCATAAAGGCCCGGTACTGTGTTGTAATCCTCTGCGTTCCAGGAATCTATATTTCTTTATTTGAGGAGCGTTTCCATAAAAGATCTGTACTGTGTTGTAATCTGCTAAATTGTATTGGTCTAGTGTCCAGTATGGGCCGAATGATACCATAAGAGGCCTGTACTGAGCTGTAATGCTGTATGTTCTATCAGTCGAACTTCCTTTATTAGCCGAGCTGTTCCATATAGGTCCTGTACAGTGCTGAACTTCTCTACATTCCATGAATGTATGTTCCTTTATTTGCGGAGCGGTTCCATAAAGGCTGTGAACTGCTATGTAATGTGCTTTGCTGTATGTTCGACCACTCTAACTCCCTTTATTAGCCGAGCTGTTCCACAAAGGGCCTTAACTGTGTTTTAATTGACTACATCTACGAATTATATTCCTTTATTTGCCTTTGCGGTTCCATAAAGGACCAGTATTGCTCTGTAAAGTGCTACCTTGTATTGGTCGAATGTCCAGTGTTCACCGAATCGTTCCATGAAGGGCCTGAACTGCGCTGTAATGCTGTATGTTCTATCAGTCTAACTTCCTTTATTAGACGAGCTGTTCCATAAAGGGTCTATACTGTGCTTTAATTGTCTATGTCTATGAACTATGTTCCTTTACTTGCCGAGCGGTTCCATAAAGGACCTAAACTGCTCTGTCATGTGCTATGTTGTACTGGTAAAATGTCCGGTATTCACAGAGTGATACCATAAAGAGCGTGTGCTGCGCTGTAATGCTGTATGTTCTATCAGTCTAACTTCCTTTATTAGCCGAGCTATTCCCTAAAGGGCCCGTGCAGTGCTATAATTCTCTACTTTCTATGAACTATATTCCTTTATTTGCCGAGCGATTCCATAAAGGACCAGTATTGCTCTGCAATGTGCTACCTTGTATTGGTCTAATGTCCAGTGTTCGCTGAATAGTACCATAAAGCGCTGTAACGCTGTATGTTCTATCAGTCTAACTTCCTTTATTCGCCGAGCTGTTCCGTGAAGGATCTGTACTGTGCCTGTATGGTCTAGGAATCTATATTTCTTTATTTAAAGAGCGTTTCCATAAAGGCCCTGTACTGCTTTGAAATCTGCTAAATTGTATTGGTCTAGTGTCCAGTATTGACCGAATGATACCATAAAGAGCCTGTACTGAGTTATAAAGCTGTATTTCCGTCAGTCTAACTTCCTTTATTAGCTGAGCGGTTCCATAAAGGTCCTGTACTGCACTACATTCCATGAATCTATATTCCTTTACATGCCGAGCGATTCCATACAGGACATGTACTGCTCTGCCATGTGCTATGTTGTATTGGTCTAATGTCCAGTATTCGCAGAGTGGTACCATAAAGAGCATGTGCTGCGCTGTAATGCTGCATGTTCTATCATTCTAACTTCCTTTATTAGCCGAGCTGTTCCATGAATCTACGTTCTAGGAATCTATATTTCTTTATTTGAAGGACGTTTCCATAAAAAATACTGCGTTGTAATCTGCCAAATTGTATTGGTCTGGTGTCCAGTATTGGGCAAATGATACCATAAAAGGCCTGTACTGAGCTGTAATGCTGTATGTTCTATCAATCGAACGTCCTTTACTAGCCGAGCTTTACTAGGCCCTGTACTGTGCTGAAATTCTCTACATTCCTTTATTTGCGGAGCGGTTCCATAAAGGCCATGTACTGCTATGTAATGTGCTATGCTGTATGTTCTATCAGTCTAATTTCCTTCATTAGCCGAGCTGTTCCATAAAGGGCCTGTACTGTGCTTTAATTGTTTACGTTTATGAACTATATTCCTTTACTTGCCGAGCGGTTCCATAAAGGACCTGTACTGCTCACTCACGTAATGCTATATGTTCTATCATTCTAACTTCCTTTATTAACCGAGCTGTTCCATGAATCTACGTTCTAGGAATCTATATTTCTTTATTTGAAGGATGTTCCGTCAGTCTAACTTCCTTTATTAGCCGAGCCGTTCCATAAAGGTCTTGTACTGTGCTGAAATGCACTACATTCCATGAATCTGTATTCCTTTACTTGCTGAGCGGTTCTATAAAGGACCTGTACTGCTCTGCCATGTGCTATGTTGTATTGGCCTAAAGTCCGGTATTCGCAGAGTGGTACTTTAAAGAGCGTGTGCTGCGCTGTAATACTGTATCTCCTATCAGTCTAACTTCCTTTATTAGCCGAGCTATTACCGTGGGCCTGTACCGTGCTATATTTTTCTACTTTCTATGAACTATATTGTATTGGTTGTATTGGTCTAATGTCCGGTATTCGCAGAGTGGTACCATAAACGGCCTGTACTGGCTGTAATACTGTATATTCTATCAGTCTAACTTCCTTTATTTGCCGATCTGTTCCATAAAGGACCTGTACTGCGCTGTAATGTGCTATGTTGTGTTGGTCTAATGTCCGGTATGAGCCGAATGGTACTATAAAGGGCATGTACTGGCTGTAATTCTGTATGTTCTATCCGTCTAACTTCCTGTATTAGCCGATTTTTTTTCCATAAAAGGCCAGTACTGTGCTATAATTCCCTACTTCCCATGAACTATATTCCTTTATTTGCCGAGTGGTTCCTTAAAGGACCAGTATTGCTCTGTAATGTGCTATGTTGCATTGGTGTTCGCCGAATAGTACTAAAAAGGGCCTGTACAGCGCTCTAATGCTGTATGTTCTATCAGTCTAACTTCCTTTATTAGCTGAGCTGTTCCATAAAGGGCCTGTCCTGTGCTATGATTGTCTAGTCTATGAACTATATTCCTTTACTTGCCGAACCGTTCCATAAAGGACCTGTACTGCTCTGTCATATGCTATGTTGTATTGGTCTAATGTCCGGTATTAGCCGAATGGTGCCATGAAGGGCCTGTACTGGCTGTATTGCTGTATGTACGATCAGTCTAACTTCCTTTATTAGCTGAGCTGTTCCATGAAGGATCTGTACTGCTCTGTCATGTGATATGTTGTATTGGTATAAATGTCCGGTATTCGCAGAATGTTATCATAAAGGGCCTGTGCTGCACGGTAATGCTGTATGTTCTATCAGTCTAACTTCCTTTATTTGCCGAGCTGTTCCATAAAGGTCCTGTACTGAGCTGTAAAGTGCTATGTTGTATTGGTCTAATGTCCGGTATTAGCTGAATGGTGCCATAAGGGGCACGTACTGCGCTGTAATGCTGTATGTACTATCAGTCTAACTTCCTTTATTAGCCAAGCTGTTCCATGAAGGATCTGTACTGCTCTGTCATGTGATATGTTGTATTGGTATAAATGTCCGGTATTCTGAGAATGTTATCATAAAGGGCCTGTGCTGCACTGTAATGCTGTATGTTCTATCAGTCTAACGTCCTTTATTTGACGATCTGTTCCATAAACGATCTGGTCTGTGCTGTAATGTGCTATGTTGTATTGGTCTAATGTCCGGTATTAGCCGAATGGTACCATAAAGGGCTGTCATACTGTATGTTCTATCAGTCTAACTTCCTTTATTAGCCGATCTGTTCCATAATGGGCCTGTACTGTGCTATAATTCTCTACTTTCTATGCACTATATTCCTTTATTTGCCTAGCGGTTCCATAAAGGACCAGTATTGCTCTGTAATGTGTGACGTTGCATTGCTCTAATGTCCACTGTTCGCCAAATAGTACCAAAAAGGGCCTGTACTGCGCTGTAATGCTGTATGTCCTGTCAGACTAACTTCCTTTATTAGCCGAGTTGTTCCATGAAGGATCTGTACTGTGCTGTAATCCTCTACGTTCTAGGAACGTATATTTCTTTATTTGAAGAGCGTTTCCATAAAGGCCCTGTACTGCGTTGTAATCTGCTAAATTGTACTGGTCGAGTGTCCAGTATTGGCCAAATGATACAATAAAGGGCTTGTACTGAGCTGTAATGCTGTATGTTCTATCAGTCTAACTTCCTTTATTAGCCGAACTGTTCCTTGAAGGATATTTATTGCTCTGTCATGTGCTATGTTGCATTGGTATAAATGTCTGGTATTCGCAGAGTCGTATCATAAAGGGCCTGTGCTGCACTGTAATGCTGTATGTTCTATCTGTCTAACGTCCTTTATTTGCAGATCTGTTCCATAAAGGATCTGGCCTGTGCTGTAATGTGCTATGTTGCATTGGTCTAATGTCTGCTATTAGCCGAATGGTACCATAAAGGGCCTGTACTGGCTGTAATTCTGTATGTTCTATCAATCTAACTTCCTTTATTAGCCGAGCTATTCCATAAAGGGCCTGTACTGTGCTATAATTCTCTACTTTCTATGAACTATATTCTTTTATTTGCCGAGCGGTTCCATAAAGGACCAGTACTGAGCTGCAATGTGCTACCTTGTATTGGTCTAATGTCCGGTATTCGCAGAGTGGTACCATAAAGGGCCTGTACTGCCTGTAATGCTGTATGTTCTGTCATTCTAACTTCCTTTATTAGCCGATCTGTTCCATAAAGGACCTGTAATGTGCTGTAATGTGCCAAGTTGTATTGGTCTGATGTCCGGTATTAGCTGAATGGTGCCATAAATGGCATGCACTGCACTGTAATGCTGTATGTTCTATTAATCTAACTTCCTTTATTAGCCGAGCGGTTCCATAAAGGACCTGTACTGCTCTGTCATATGCTATGTTGTATTGGTCTAATGTCCGGTATTAGCCGAATGGTGCCATGAAGGGCCTGTACTGGCTGTATTGCTGTATGTACGATCAGTCTAACTTCCTTTATTAGCTGAGCTGTTCCATGAAGGATCTGTACTGCTCTGTCATGTGCTATGTTGTATTGGTATAAATGTCCGGTATTCGCAGAGTGGTAACAAAAAGGGCTTGTGCTGCACTGTAATGGCGCATGTTTATCTGTCTAACGTCCTTTATTTGCTGATCTCTTCCATAATGGATCTGTACTGTGCTGTAATGTGCTATGTTGTATTGGTCTAATGACCGGAATTAGCCGAATGGTACCATAAAGGGCTTGTACTGGCTGTAATTCTGTATGTACTATCAGTCTAACTTCCTTTATTACCCGAGCGGTTTCATAAAGGACCAGTACTGCGCTGTAATGTGGTACGTTGTATTGGTGTAATGTCCAGTATTCACAGAGTGGTATCATCAAGGGCTTGTGCTGCACGGTAATGCTGTATGTTCTATCAGTCTGACTTCCTTTATTAGCCGATTTGTTCCTTAAAGGGCCTGTGCTGTGCTATAATTCTCTACTCGCTATGAACTATATTCCTTTATTTGCCGAGCGGTTCCATAAAGGACCAGTATTGCTCTGCAATGTGCTACCTTGTATTGGTCTAATGTCCAGTGTTTGCTGAATAGTACCAAAAAGGACCTGTACAGCGCTGTAACACTGTATGTTCTATCAGTCTGCCTTCCTTTATTCGCCGATCTGTTCTATAAAGGGCCATTAATGGACTGTAATGTGCTAAGTTGTATTGGTCTAATGTTCGGTATGAGCTGAATGGTGCCATAAAGGGCCTGCGCTGTAACGTTGCATGTCCTATGAATCTAACTTCCTTTATTAGCTGAGCTGTTCTATAAAGTGCATGTATTGTGCTGTAATCCTCTACGTTCTAGGAACCTATATTTCTTTATTTGCGTTGTAATCTGCTAAATTGTATTGGCCGAATGATACCATAAAGGGCCTGTACTGAGCTGTAATGTGCTGTGTTATATTGGTCTCATGTCCGGTATTGTACAAATGATACCATAAATGGCTTGTACTGTGCTGTAACGCTGTATGTTCTATCAGTCTAACTTCCTTTATTAGCCGAGCTGTTCCATAAAGAACCTGTACTGCGCTGTAATGTGCTATGTTGTAGCCGAGCTGTTCCATAGAGGACCAGCAGTACGCTGTAATGTGCAATGTTGTATTACTCTATGGTATCATTCAGCTAATACTGGACATTAAAGGGCCTGTACTGTCCTGTAATGCTGTATGTTCTATCAATCTAACTTCCTTTGTTAGCCAAAGCTGTTCCATAAAGGTCCACTGACGGGTTTTAGCCGAATGGTGCATAAAGGACCTGGACTGCGATGTCATGCTGTATATTCTGTCAGTCTAACTTCCATTATTAGCCGAGTTGTTGGATCAAGGACCTGTACCGCGCTGTAATGTGATGTGTTGTATTGGTCTAATGTCCAGTATTAGCCGAATGGTACCATAAAGTGCCTGTACATATCTGTAATGCTGTGTGTTCTATCAGTCTAACTTCCTTTATTAGCCGAGGGGCTGTACTGTGCTTTAGTGTTCTGTGTTGTATTGGTCTAATGTCCGGTATTAGTCGAGCGGTCGCATAAAGGACCTGTACTGTGCTGTAATGCTGTATGTTCTATCAGTCTAACTTCTTTTATAAGCCGAGCTGTTCTATGTTGTATTGGTCTAATGTCTGCTATTATCCAAGTGATTCCAAACAGGGCCTGTACTGTGCCGTTATGCTGTATGTTCTATGAATCTATTTTCCTTTATTTGCTGAGCGGTTTCATACAGGAGCTGTACTGCGCTGTGATGTTCTATGTTGTATTGATCTAATGTCTCTTATTAGCCGAGTGGTTCCGTAAAGGGCCTGTAATGTGCTGTAATTCTCTACGTTCTATGAGTCTAACTTACTTTATTATCCAAGCGGTTCCACAATTTGCCTGTGCTGCGGTAATGTCCTATGTTCAATGTGCCTAATACCCTTTTGTCGTCGAGCGATTCTACAAAGGACCTGTACTGCGCTGAAATGCTCTACATTCTTTGAGTCTAACTCCTTTTATTATCCAAGCAGTTCCATAAAGGGCCTGTACTGTGCTGTCATGTTAAAAGTTATATTGGTATAATGTCTGGCATTAGCCAAGCGGTTCCACAAAGGGCCTGTACAATGCTGTAATTCTCTACGTTCTATGAATCTATATTCCTTTATTTGCTGAGCGGTTTCATAAAGGACCTGTACTGCGCTGTAATGTTCGACATTGTATTGGTCTAATGTCCGGTATTGCTGCGTGTTTCCATTATGGACCTGTATTCTGCTGTAATGCTGTATGTTCCATGACTCTAAATTCCTTTATTAGCCGATCAGTTCTATCAAGAGCCTGTACTGTCCTGTAATGTTCTATGTTGTATTAGTCTAATGTCCGCTATTATCCGAAAGGACCTGTACCTCGGTGGCACAGTGGTTAGCACTGCTGCCTCACAGCGCCAGAGACCCCGGTTCAATTCCCGCCTCAGGCGACTGACTGTGTGGAGTTTGCACATTCTCCCCATGTCTGCGTGGGTTTTCTCCGGGTGCTCTGGTTTCCTCCCACGGTCCAAAAATGTGCAGGTTAGGTGAATTGGCCATGCTAAATTGCCTGTAGTGTTAGGTGCAGGGGTAAATGTAGGGGAATGGGTCTGGGTGGGTTGCGCTTCGGCGGGTCAGTGTGGACTTGTTGGGCCGAAGGGCCTGTTTCCACACTGTAAGTAATCTAATCTAATCTAACTGTAATGTTCTATGTTGTATTGCTGTTCCCTATAGGTGACAGAGGGACTGCTGTTCCCTATCTGAGCTCAGGGTATGCTGCTCTCTTTATTAAACACAGGGAATGCTGTTCTCCATATTATGCACAGCCAATGGTGTTCTCTAAAATGGACACAGGGACTGCTGTTCTCTGTATCATTCATAGGCTTTGCTGTTCTCTAAAATAGACACAGGGTCTGTTGTTCTCTATATTATACACAATGATGGCAGTTCTCATCGTTACACACAGGGACTTCTCTTCTCTACAATGTGCGCATGACCATAGTTCTCTACATTTTACACAGGCATTACTGTTCTCCACATTATAATCAGGGACTGTTTTTTTCTAAATTATTCACAGGGTTTGCTGTTCTCTAAAAAAGGACACAGGGACAAGTGTTCCCTATATTATACACAGCGACATCTGTTCTCTATATTCTATGTAGCGACGGCTGTTCTCTACACTGAACACATGGACTGCTCTTCCCTATAGTATACGCAGGACTGCTATTCTCCACATTTTACACAGGGACTAATGTTCTCTTCCATACCCTCAGGGACAGATAGTCTCTTTATTATATGCATCGACTGCTGTTCTCTAGATGAGACATAGGATCTGCTGTTCTCCACAATATACAGAGGGACTACTGTTCTCAACATTATAAACAGGGTTTGCTGTTCTCTATATAATGCACAGGGACTGCTGTTCTATATGTTATACACAGGGACTGCTGTTCTCTGCAATGTACACAGGACTGCTGTTCTCTATATTCTAAACTGCTGTTTATTAAACACAGGGACTGCTGTTCTCTATATTGTACACAGGGATAGCTGTTCTCTGTGTACTACACAGTGACTCATGTTCTCTATGCTATACACAGGGATTGCTGTTCTCCATATTATACAAAGGCTCTGCTGTTCTCTATATTATACAGAGGGAGTGCAGTTAACTTTTTTATACACAGGAAATGCTGTTCTCTATATTGTACACAGGGACTGCTATTCTCACTCATACACGTGCACGGTTGTTCTGTATAATTGACACAAGTACTGCTGTTCTCCATATTATACACAGGTAACGCTGTTCCCTATATTACACAGACAGACTCATGCTCTCCATGATATTCACAGGGACAAATGTTCTCCACATTATTCACAGGGATTGCTGTTCTCTATATTATAGATCGTCACAGCTGTTCTCTACTCTGTGCACAGGGACTTATCTTCCCTACAATGTAAGCAGGCCTGCTGGTCTCTACATTTTACATAGACTAATGTTCCCTACCATACACTCAGGGACAGCTGTTCTCTATAGTATACACTTCGACTTCTGTTCTCTACATGAGACACAGAATCTGCACTTCTCCACAACATACACAAGGACTGATGTTCTCCACATTATAAACAGGGACTGCTGTTTTCTACGTTATTCACAGGGTTAGCGTTCTCTATATTATGCACAGTGACTGCCGTTCTTTATATTTTTCACAGGCACTGCTGCTCTCTAAAATAGACACAAGGACTGCTGTTCTCTATATTATACACAGGACTGCCCCTCTGTATAATAAACACAAAGACTGTCATTCTCTCTGTCATGCTCTTCTCTTTATTAAACACAGAGCCTGCTGTTTTCTATATTATCTTCAGAGACAAGTGTTCTCCTCAGTGTACAGAGGCACTGCTGTTCCCTACATTACATTCAGAGACGAGTGTTCTCCACAATGTACAGAGGCACTGCTATTCTCTACATTGCACACATGGACTGCTGTTCTCGACATTGTACACAGTGACTGCTTTTCTCAATATTATACACAGGGACTGCTGTTCTCTGTATCATACAGAGGGACTGCTGTTCTCTATAAGATACACAGGGACTATTGTTTTCTGTATAATACAGAGGAACTGCTGTACTCTGTATTATGCATATGAAATGTTGTCTGCATTGTGCCCAGGGACAGCTGTTCTCTATAGTATATACTGTTCTCTATGTTATTCTCAGGGACTGCTGTTTTCTGCATTGTACAGAAGGACATTATACATAGGGACTGCTGTTTTGTGGAATAGACACAGGTACAGCTATTCTCTATTTTATGCATGGCAACTGCTGTTCTCTATATTATACACAGGGACTGTTGTTCTTTAAAATAGATACAGGGACTGTTGTTCTTTATATTAAAGACAGTGACTGCTGCTCTCTATATTGTACACAGATACTGGTGTTCTCTATATCATACACAGGGACGGCTGTTCTCTTCATTAAACACAGGGAGTCATGTTCTTTATATTAGGCACAGCGTCTGCTGTTCTCTATATTATACACAGTAACTGCTCCCTACATGAGTCACAGGGACAGCTGTTCCCTACATGTGACACAGAGACTCTACATTATACAGAGTTCTCTACATTATACAGAGGCTTTACTGTTCTCGAAAATAATCACAGAAACTGCTGTTCTGTTTAGTAAAGACAGGGACTGCTGTTCCCGACATTGTACACAGAGACTGCTTTTCTCTATATTATACACAGGGACTGCTGTTCTCTGTATCATACAGAGGGACTGCTGTTCTCTATAAGATACACAGGGACTATTGTTTTCTGTATAATACAGAGGGACTGCTGTTCTCTGTATTATGCATATGAAATGCTGTTATCTATTTTGCACACAGGGACTGCTGTTCTTTATTTAATGCACACGCACTGCTGTTCTCTATATTATGCACAGGGACGGCTGTTCTCTATATTACACACAGGGATAACTGTTCGCTATATTATACACGGTGACTCATGTTATCTATATTGTGCACAGGTACTGCTATTCTCTATATTATACACAGATACTGATGTCCTATATATTATACACAGGGACGGCTGTGCTCTTTATTAAACACAATGATTCATGTTCTTTACATTAGACACAGCATCTGCCATTCTCTCTATTATGCACAGGAACTGCTGTTCTCGACATTGTACAGTGAGAGAGAGAAAGAGTGCTTTTCTCTATATTATACACAGTGACTGCTGCTCTCCATATAAGACAAAGAATGCTCTTGTCTCTGTTATACATATGAACTGTTTTTCTCTATATTTCACACAGGGACTGCTGGTCTTTATATTGTGCATAGGCACTGCTGTTCTCTAAAATAGACACAGAGACTGCTGTCCTCTGTTTATATTATACACAGACACTGGTGTTCTCTATATCATACACAAGACAGCTGTTCTCTTTAATAAACACTGCTGTTTGGGACTGCTGTTCCCAACATTGGTCACAGAGACTGCTTTTTCTCTATATTGCTGTTCTCTGTATGTACACAGGAACTGTTGTTCTTTATATTGTGCACAGGCACTGCTGCTCGCTAAAATAGACACAGGGACTACTGACCTCTGTAATTATGCACAGGGACTGCTGTTCTCTATATTACGTACAGGGATAGGTGTTCTCTATATTATACACAGTGACTCGTATTCTCTACATTGTACACAAGGACTGCTATATTATACACACACAATGGTGTTCTCTGTATTATACACAGGGAAGGCTGTTCTCTTCATTAAACAAATGGAGTCATGCTCTTTATATTAGACACAGCAACTGCTGTTCTCTATATTATACATATGGACTGCTGACCTATATATTGGGCACAGTGACTGAAGTCGTCTATATTATTTACAGGTACAGCTATTCTCTAAATTATACACAGGGGTTGCTGTTCTCTATATAATGCACAGTTATTGTTGTTCCCTATATGAGTCACAGGGACAGCTGTTCCCTGCATAAGACACAGAGACTGCTGTTGCCTACATTGTATACAGGCAGCGCTGTTCTCAAAAATAATCACAGAAACTGCTGTTCTCTATATTATACACAGGACTACTGCTCTCTTTTTTAAGACAGGGACTGGTGTTCTCGACATTGTACACAGAGACTGCTTTTCTCTATATTATACACAGGGACTGCTGTTCTTTGTACCATACAGAGGGACTGCTATCCCCTATATTATACACAGGGACTGCTATTTTCTGTATGATACTGCGGGAATGCTGTTCTCTATATTATACATATGAACTGCTGTTCTCTATATTTTACACAGGGGCTGCATTTCTTTATATTGTGCACAGGCACTGATGTTTTCTATATTATACACAGTGACTACTGTTTCTCAATTATGCGTATGGACTGCAGTTCTCTATGTTAGACACAGGGAATGCTCTTCTCAATTTTATACACAATCATTCATATTTTCTATGTTTTACACAGGGACTGCTGTTCTGTATATTATACACAGACACAGGTGTTCTCTATATGATTCACAGGAACGGTTCTTCTCTTTATTAAACACAAGGAGTCATGTTCTCTATATTATACATATGAAGTGCTGTTGTCTATATTTCACACAGGGACTACTGTCCTTTATACAATGCACTGACACTGCTGTTTCCTATATTATACACAGGGACTGCTGTTCTCTAAAATAGACTCAGCGTCTGCTGTTCTCTATGTTATACAGCTGTTCTCTCTATATGAACTGCTGTTCTCTCTATTAGACACCGTGACTGCTGTTGTCTATATTATACACAGGACTACTGCTCTCTTTTTTAAGACAGGAACTGCTGTTCTTGACATTGTACACAGAGACTGCTTTTCTCTATATAAACACAGGGACTGCTGTTCTCTTCATCAAACGCAGGGAGTCATGTTCTTCATATTAGACACAGCATCTGCTGTTCTCTGTATTATACACAGGGACTGCTGTTCTCTAGATTATGCACAAGGACTGCTGTTTTCTGTATGATACAGCGGGAATGCTGTTCTCTATATTATACATATGAAGTGCTGTTGTCCATATTTCACACAGGGACTACTGTTCTTTATACAATGCACAGGCACTGAAATTCTCTATATTATACACAGGGACTGCTGTTCTCTAAAATAGACACAGGGACTGTTGTTCTTTATATTATACACAGACACTGGTGTCTCTACAGGGACGGCTATTCTCTTTATTAAACACAGGGACTGTTATTCTCCATATTGTACACAGGGACTGCTGTTCTTTATATTATGCATAAGCACTGCTGTTCTCTCAAATAGACAGAGGGACTGCTGTTCTCTATATTATACACAGAGACTGCTGTTCTCATTATTAAACACAGGGACTGCTGTTCTCGAGATTGTACACAGAGACTGCTGTTATCTATATTAAACAGAGGGACTGCTGTTTTCTATATTTTGCACAAGGACTGCTGTTTTCTGTATGATACAGCAGGAATGTTTTTCTCTATATTATACATATGAAGTGCTGTTGTCTATTTTGCACACAGGGACTACTGTTCTTTGTACAATGTGCCGGCACTGCTGTTCTCTAAAATAGACAGAGGGACTGCTGTTCTCTACATTATACACAGAGACTATTGTTCTTATATTATACACAGGGATTCATGTTCTTTATATTAGACACAGCATCTTCTGTTCTCAATATTATACACAGGGACTGTTGTTCTCCATATTGTACACAGGGACTGCTGTTCTTTATATTATGCATAAGCACTGTCGTTCTCTCAAATAGACACAGAGACTGATATTCTCTATATGATAACAGGGACTGCTGTTCTCATTATTAAACACAGGGACTGCTGTTCTCGAGATTGTACGCAGAGACTGGTTTTCTCTATATTATACACACAGATTGCTTTCTCTGTATTATACAGACTGACTGCTGTTCTCTATATTATACCCATGAATTGCTGTTCGCTGTATTATACAGATGGACTACTGTTCTCTGTATTATACAGAGGGACTGCTCTTCTCTATATTATGCACACAGATAGCTGTTCTCCATATTGCACACACAATCTGCTGATCTCTGTATTATACACAAGAACTGCTGTTCTCTATATTACACTTCTGTGGCATTTTTGAGACACAGCGACTGGTGTTCACTGTCTGAGCACAGGGTTTGCTGCCCTCTTTATTAAACATAGGGAATGCTGTTCTCTATGTTATGCAAAGGAACTGATGTTCTCTAAAATAGACACAGTAACTGCTGTTCTCTATATTATATACATTGACTGCTATTCTCCATATTACACAGAGGGACTGCTGTTCCCTATGTGAGATACATGAACTGCTGTTCCTTATTTGAGCACAGGGTCTGCTGCTCTCTTTATTTAACAAAGGGAATGTTGTTCTCTATATTATACACAGGCTGTGCTGTTCTCATTATTACACACAGGGATTGTTCTTCCCTACGATGTACGCATGACCACAATTCTCTACATTTTACACAAGGACTACAGTTCTCTATATTACAATCAGGGACAGCGGTTCTCCATAATATACATGGGAACTACTGTTCTCCACATTCTAATCATGGAAGCTGTTTTATACATTATTCACAGGGTTTACTGGTCTCTAAATCATGCACAGTTACTTCTCTGTTTTTATATTATTCACTAGCCCTGCAGTTCTCTAAAATAGACACAGGGACAAGCGCTCTCGATATTATACGCAGGGATTGCTGTTCTCGTTATTAAAATAGGCACTGCTGTCCTCTTTATTAAAAACAGGCACTGCTGTTCTCTATATTATATAGGGACGGCAGTTCTCTACACTGTACACAGGGACTGCTTTTCCCTACAATATGTGCAGCAACTCTGTCCTCTACATTTTACGCAGCGACTAATGTTCTCTTCCATACCATCAGGGACATCTGTTCCCTACATTAGAAGTATCGACTGCAGTCCCCTAGAAGAGACACAGGATCTGCTGTTCTCCACAATATATGCAGGGACTACTGTTCTCACAAAATAAACAGGGTTTACTGTTCTCTATATAATGGACAGGGACTGCTGATCTATATATTATGCACAGTGACTGCAGATCTTTATATTCTGCACAGGCACTGCTGTTCTCGAAAATAAGCACAGGGACTGCTGTTCTCTGTATTCTACACTGGGACTGCTGTTCTCTATATGATGCATATGGATATATGCATCATATAGATGCAGGTGTGCCTGTTCTCTATATTATTCACAGTGACTAAACTACTTCATATTGTGCACAAGGACTGTTGTTTTCTATAGTATACACAGGCACTGGTGTTCTCTTTATTAAACACAGTTCTCAATATTTGACACAGGCACTGCTGTACCCTCTATTCTACACTTGAACAGCTGTTCTTTCCATTGCACGCAGGGATTGCTGTTCTCGACATTGTACACAGGAACATGTGTTCTCTCTATAATGCACAGGGTCTGCTGTTCTCCATATTGTACATAGGGACTGATGTTCTCTGTAATAGACACAGGAATCAGTGCTCTTCGTATTACACACAGGAACTGCTGTTCTCTATAATAGATACAAGGACTGCAGTTCTCTCCGTTATACACAGGATTGCTCCTCTGTATAATAAACAGAGACTGTCATTCTCTCTATCATACACAGGGACTGCTGTTCTCTATATTATATTCAGAGGCTAGTGTTCTCCACAATGAACAGAGGCACTGCTATTCTCTATATTGCACACATGAACTGCTGTTCTCTACATTGTACACAGTGAATGTTATTCTCTATAGTATACACAGTAACTGTTCTCTATATTATACACAGGGACTACTGATTTCTGTATCGTACAGAAGGATGGCTATTCTCTACATTATGCATAGGGACTGCTGTTCTGTGGAATAGACACAGGTACAGCTGTTCTCTACATTGTACTCAGGGACTGCTGTTTCCATATTATACAGAGTCTGCTGTTCTCCATATTACACACAGTTTCTGCTGTTCTCTATAGTGTACAGAAGGACTGCTGTTCCCCACATGATACATAGGGACTTCTGTTCTCTACAATATGCACAAGGACTATTGTTCTCCACGTTGTACCCATAAACAGGTATTTTATACATTTCAAACAGGGATTGCTATTCCCAATATTAGACATAGGGACTCCTGTCTCTGTATTATACACAGGGACTGCTGTCCTCTCTTATACACGGGCACTGTTGTGCACTGTAATAGACACAAGGACTGCTGTTCTCCATATTATGTAAGGCTGTTCTCCATGTTAGACACATGGACTCCGGCTCTCTATATGACACACAGGGACACATGTTCTCTATATTACGTACAGGACTTCTGTTCTCCTTATTATACACTGTGTGTGCTTTCTCTATATAATATGTAGGGATTGCTGAACTCTTCAATGTATGCAGGACCCCTGTTCTCGACATTCTGAACTGCTGTTTATTAAACACAGCGACTGTTGTTCTCTACCAGACACTCAGAGACAGCTGTACACTATACACAAGGATTGCTGTTTTCTACATTAGACACATGATCTGCTGTTCTCTACAATATACACAGGGACTACTGTCCTCCACGTTAGAAACAGGCACTGTTGTTTTCTACATTATTCTCAGGGCTTACTGTTCTCGATATTACACACAGTGTCTGCTGGTTCCTATATTATACACAGGGGCTGCTATCCCCTACAATGTACACAGGGACTGCTGTTCTCAATATTATGCACAAGCATTGGGGTTCTCTAAAATAGACACAGGGACTGCTGTTCTCTAAATGAGGTACAGGGTCCTCTTCTCTACATTATACACAGGCACAGCTGTTCTACATATTGTACATAGGGATTGCTGTTGTCTACCACACACGCAGACAGTGTTATTATACACAATGAGTGCTGTGCTCTTCATGAAACACAGGGACTGCTGTTCTCTATAGTGTGCTCCAGGCCAAGTGCTCACAGGGAGAAAGTGAGGACTGCAGATCTGGAGATCAGAGCTGAAAAATGTGTTGCTGGAAAAGCGCAGCAAGTCAGGCAGCATCCATGGAGCAGGAGAATCGATGTTTTGGGCATAAGCCCTTCTTCAGGAATGAGGAGGGTGTGCCAAGCAGGCTAAGATAAAAGGTAGGGAGAAGGGACTTGGGGGAGGGGCATTGGGAATGCAATAGGTGGAAGGAGGTTAAGTGAGGGTGATAGGCCGGAGAGGGGGTGGGGGCAAAGAGGTCAGGAAGAAGATTGCAGGTCAAGAACGCGGTGCTGAATCCAAGGGTTGGGATTGAGATAAGGTGGGGGGAGGGGAAATGAGAAAGCTGGAGAAATCTGCATTCATCCCTTGTGGTTGGAGGGTTCCTAGGCAGAAGATGAGGCATTCTTCCTCCAGGCGTCGTGTTGCAATGGTCTGATGATGGAGGAGGCCAAGGACTTGCATGTCCTTGGTGGAGTGAGAGGGGGAGTTAAAGTGTTCAACCACAGGACGATTGGGTTGTTTGGTGCGGGTGTCCCAGAGGTGTTCTCTGAAACATTCCGCAAGTAGGCAGCCTGTCTCCCCAGTGTGGTGGAGGCCACATTGGGTGCAGCAGATGCAGTAAATGATGTGTGTGGAGGTGCAGGTGAATTTAGGATCCCCTGGGGCCTTGGAGGGAAATGAGGGGAGAGGTATGGGCACAAGTTTTGCATTTCTTGCGGTTGCAGGGGAAGGTGCTGGGAGTGGATGTTGGGTTGGTGGGGGGGTGTGGACCTGATGAGGGAGTCACGGAAGGAATGGTCTTTCCGGAACGCTGAAAGGGGAGTGGAGGGAAATATATCCTTGGTGGTGTGGTCTATTTAGAGGTGGCAGAAATGACGAAGGATGATACGATGTTGGTGGGATGGTAGGTGTGGGTGTGGACCAGTGGGGTTCAGGTCTGGTGGTGATTGGAGGGGCAGAGGAGCGGGAAGTGGAGGAGATGTGGTGGAGAGCATCGTCAACCACGTCTGAGGGGAAATTGCGGTCTTTGAAGAAGGAGGCCATCTGGGTTGTTCGGTATTGGAATTGGTCCTCCTGGGAGCAGATGCAGCGGAGGCGAAGGAATTGGGATTATGGGATGGCGCTTTTATAGGGGGCAGGGTGGGAGGAGGTGTATCTAGGTAGCTGTGGGAGTCGGTCAGTTTATAGTAAACGTCCGTGTTGAGTCTGTCGCCCGAGATAGAAATGGAGAGGTCAAGTTGTATTGAATGAAAGAGAAAAGCTCTACTCATTACATTAACACGTGCAGTTTGCTTCATGGAATAACTGTGTGTAGTTTGTTTGATTGAACAATGCGTTAAGCTTGTGACATTGAACGAATGAGAGTAATTCAATGGAATTATCACATGCAGTCTGTTTCATTGAATGAATGAGTGCAGTTTGATTCACTAAATAAGTGAGCTACGTTTGTTTCATTGAAACAATGAATAACATTTGACTCATTGAATCAATGATTGGAGTTTGATTCAATGACTCAATCAATGCAGTTTATTTCATTGAATGAAAGTGCTACATTGAATGAATGAGAGAAGCTCGACTCATTGAATTAACACGTGCAGTCTGTTTCATTGAATGAGTGCAGTATGTTTCATTGATTCAATACGTTAAATTCGTGGTTTTGGACGAAAGAAGCTCTTCTCATTGAATTAGCACTTGCTGTTTGTTTCATTGAACGAATGAGTGAAGCTTGACACATTGAATGAATGGCAGAAGCTCTACTCATTGAATTAACGCGTGCAGTATGTTTCATTGAATGAAAGAGTGCATTTTGTTTCATTCAATGAGTGTGTTTTGCTTATGGTACTGAATGAATGGCAGAAGCTCTACTCTTTGAATTAACACGTGCAGTGTGTTTCATTGAATGAATGATTACAGTTTGATTCACTAAGTAAATGTGTTTGTTCCATTGAATCATTGACACAAGGATTGCAGTTTGATTCAATGATTGAATGAATACAGTTTGTTTCACTGAATGAAAGCGTTATGCTCGGGACATTGAATAACCGGGAAAAGCTCTTAATTCAGAGTACAGCTCTGGCCATTCATTCAATGCCACGAGCAAAACGCATTCATTCATTGGAGCAAAGTGCACGCATTCATTCAATGATAAAGACTGCACGTCTTAATTCAATGAGTTGAGCTTCTCTCATTCAATGTGTCAAGCTTAACTCATTCAATCAAACAAACTTAACTCATACACCTCGTGAATCAAGCTGCACCCATTCATTCAATGAAATACACTGCACGCCCTACACTCAAAGTGTAGGGCGCCTGCCTTTCATTAAACGCCACGAGCAAAACGCATTCATTCAAATAAACCAACTGCACGCATTCATTCAATGATATAGACTGCACGTCTTAATTCAATGAGTAGAGCTTCGCTCATTCATTCAATGTGTCAAGCTTAACGCTTTAATTCAATGAAACAAACTGCATTCTTTGATTCACTGAATCAAACTTTAATAATTGATTCAATGAATCAAACGTTATTCAATGTTTCAGTGAAACAAACAACACGCTTATTTAGTGAATGAAACTGCACACGTACATTCAATAGAAGAGGCTGCACTTGTCAATTCAATTAGCATTGATTCAATCAAAATTGCACACATTTAGTCCCTGAAGCAAACTGCACATGTCAATTCAATGAATACAGCTGCTCTCATGCATTCAATGTCACAACCTTCACACATTGTCTCAATCAAACTGCACACATTTACTCCATGAAACAAACTGCACGTTAATTCAATGAGGAGAGCTACTCTCATTCGTTCAATGCCATAAGCATTTGCATTTATTCAAACAAATTAAAGCCGAGCGGTTTCATGAAGGACATGTACTGCGTTGTAACGTGCTATGTTGTATAGGTCTAATGTTCGGTATTATCCGAATGGTACCGTAAATGGCCTGCGCTGTAATGCTGTCTGTTCTATCAATCCTTTATGAGCCACGCTGTTCCATAAAAGGGCCTGTAGAGTACTGTAACGCTGTATGTTCTATCAGTCTAACTTCCTTTACTAGCCGTGGTGATCCATCAAGAGGCTGTAGTGTGCTGTAATGAGCTATAAAGGGCCCAGAAAGGGCCTATCCTGTGCTATAATTCTCTACGTTCTATGAATCTATATTCCGCTATTAGCCGAGCGGTTCCATCAATGCCCCGTAGTGTGCTGTAATGAGCGATGTTATATTGGTCTAATGTCCGGAATTCACCTGGCGGTTGCACAAAGGACTGTACTGTGCTGTAATGCTGTGTGTTCTATCAGTCTAACTTCCTTTATTAGCCGAGGTGTTCCATGAAGAACCTGCACTGCGCTGTAATGTGCTATGTTGTAGCCGCGCTATTCCATAAAGGGCCTGCGCTACGCTGTAATATTCAATTTGTATTACTCTATGGTACCATTCGGCTAATATCGGACATTAACGGGCCTGTACTGTGCTGTAATGCTGTATGTTCTATCAGTCTGACTTCCTTTCTTAGCTGAGCTGTTCCATAAAGGTCCACTGGCCGGTTTAAGCCAAATGGTACCATAAAGGGCATGTACTGCGATGTAATGCTGTATGTTCTGTCAGTCTAACTTCCTTTATAGGGCGAGTTGTTCCATCAAGGGGCTGTACTGTACTGTTCTGTGTTGTATTCGTCTAATGTCCGGTGTTAGCCGAGCGGTTTCATAAAGGACCTTTACTGTGCTGTAAAGTTCTCTGCTGTATTGGTCTAAAGTCCGTTATTAGCCAAATTGTACCATAAAGGGGCTGTACTGCTCTGTAATGCTGTACGCTCTATCAGTCTAACATCCTTTATTAGCCGAGTTGTTCCTTTTCGGGCCTGTACTGCGCTGTAGTGTGTTATGTTATATTGGTCAAATGTCTGGTATTAGGCGAATAGTGCCATAACGTGCAATGTTATATTGGTACCATAAAGGGCCTGTACTGCTCTGTAATGCTGTGTGTTGTATCAGTCTAACTTCCTTTATTAGCCGAGTTGTTCCATCAAGGGGCGGTACTGTGCAGTAGTGTTCTGTGTTGTATTGGTCTAATGTCCGGTATTAGTCAAGCGGTTGCATAAAGGACCTCTACTGTACTTTAGACCAATACAGCAGTGAACTTTCCGGCACAGTAAAGGTCCTTTATGCAACTGCTTGGCTAAGACCGCACATTCGACCAATAAAACACAGAACACTGGAGCACAGTACCGCCCCTTGATGGAGCACCTCGACTAATGAAGGAAGTTAGACTGATAGAACACACAGCATTACAGATATGTACAGGCACTTTATGGTACCATTCGGCTAATACGAGACATTAGATCAATACAACAGAGCACATTACAGCGCAGTGCAGATGTTTGATGGAACAGCTCGGCTTATAAAGGAAGTTAGACTGAGAGAACATACAGCATTACAGTGCAGTACAGGTCCTTTATGTGACCGCTCGACTAATACCGGACATTAGACCAATTCCACACAGAACACTACTGCACAGTACAGGCCCTTGATGGACCAATTCGGCTAATAAAGGAAGTTAGACTGATAGAACATACAGCTTTACATCGCAGTACAGGCCCTTTATGGTACCATTCGGCTCATACAGGACATTAGACCTATCCAACATAGAACATTACAGAGCAGTACAGGTCCTTTATGAAACCGCTCGGCTAATAGAGGAATATAGATTCATAGAGAGTAGAGAATTGCAGCACAGCACAGTCCATTTATGGAACCACTCGGCGAATAACGGACTTTAGACCAAGACAACAGAGTATAGACAAAAGCACTCTCTATGTACAATGTCGAGAACAGCAGTCCCTCTGTATAATATAGAGAGCAGCAGATGCTGTGCCTAACATAAAGAACATGAATCCCTGTTTTAATAAATAGAACAGCTATCCCTGTGTATAATATAGAGAAGAGCTATCCCTGTGTGTAATATTGAGAGCAGAAGTCCCTGTGCATAATCTAGAGAACAACAGTCATTGTGTCTATTTAAGAGAACAGCAGGCCCTGTGTACAATATAGAGATCAGCAGTCCCTCCGTATATTTTAAAGAACAGCAGTGCCTGTGCATTATATAAAGAACAGCAGTCCCTGTGTGCAATTGTAGACAGAGATAGCTGTTCTCTATATTATACACAGTGACTCATATTCTCTATATTGTACACAGGGACTGTTGTTGTCTATATTATACCCAGCCACTGGTATTCTCTATATGATACACAGGCACGACGGTTCTCTTCATTAAACACATGGGTCATGGTCTTTATATTAGATGTAGTGTCTGCTGTTCTCTATATTATACACAGGGACTGCTGTTCTCAACATTGTACACTGGGAGTGGTTTTCTCTAGATTATACATGTGGACTGCTGTCCTCTATATTAGATACAGGGACTGCTGTTGTCTATATTATACACAGGTACAGTTATTCACTATATTATACACAGGGGTTGCTGTTCCCTACATTATACACAATAACTTTTGTTCCCTATGTTAGATACAGGGACAGCTGAGACACAGAGATGGTTGCTCTCTATATTATACACAGGCAGTGCTGCTCTTGAAAATAATCACAGAAACTGCTGTTCTCTATCCTATACACAGGGATTGCTGCTCTTGACATTGTACACAAAGACTGCTTTTCTCTATATTGTACACAGGGATTGCTGGTCTCTATATAATACACAGGGATGGCTGTTCTCTATATTTTACACATGGTTGGCTGTTTTCTTTATGAAACACAGCAAGTCATGTTGTTTGTATTAGACACAGCGTCTTCTGTTCTCTATATTAGACATAGGGACTGTTGTTGTCTATATTATATACAGGTACAGGTTTTCTCTTTATTGTACACAGTGACTGTTGTTCCTTGTATTAGACACAGGGACAGCTGTTCCCTTTATATGACACAGAGACTGCTATTCTTCACATTATATAAAGGCAGTACTGTTCTCGATAATAATCACAGAAACTGCTGTTCACTTTCTTATACACAGGGACTGCTGCTCACGGTATTATACAGAGGGATTGCTGTTCTTTATATCATTCAAAGGGACTGCTGTTTTCTGTATGAAACAGAGGGACTATTGTTCTCTATATTATATATATGAACTGCTGTTTTCAATATTGCACACAGGGACTGCTGTTCTTTACAAAATCTACAGGCAATGTCATTCTCTAAAATAGAGGGATAGCTGTTCTCCATATTGTGCACAGGGTCTGCAGATCTCTATATTATGCACAGGCCCTGCTGTTCTCTAAAACAGACGCAGTGACTGTTCTCTATAATATACACAGGGATTGCTGTTCTTCATATTGTACAAAGGCTCTGCTGTTCACTTTTTAATACACAGGGACTGCTGTTCGCTATATTGTACACAGGGGCTGCTGTTCTCTCTTGTACATGGGCGCTGTTGTTCTGTATAATTGACATAAGGAATGCTGTTCTCCATATTTTACACAGGCAATGCTGTTCTCTATATTACACAGAGGGACTTCTGCTCTCTATAATCTACATAAGGACAAGTGTTCTCTATATTGTACACAGCGACTGCTGTTCTCCACAATATACACAGGGATGACTGTTTTAGATTAGATTACTTTAGATTAGATTAGATTACTTTACAGTGTGGAAACAGGCCCTTCGGCCCAACAAGTCCACACCGACCCGCCGAAGCGTAACCCACCCCTACCCCTACCCCTACATTTA
The DNA here is from genome assembly GCF_004010195.1 of Chiloscyllium plagiosum. NCBI lineage: Eukaryota > Metazoa > Chordata > Chondrichthyes > Orectolobiformes > Hemiscylliidae > Chiloscyllium > Chiloscyllium plagiosum. The sequence goes on from NC_057726.1 coordinate 73,050,094, forward strand.
CCCAACACTACGGACAATTTAGCATGGCCAATTCACCTGACCTGCACATCTTTGTGACTGTGGGAGGAAACCGGAGCACCCGGAGGAAACCCACGCAGACACGGGGAGAACGTGCAAACTCCACACAGTCAGTCGCCTGAGGCGGGAATTGAACCCGGGTCTCTGGCGCTGCGAGGCAGCAGTGCTAACCACTGTGCCACCGTGCCGCCCGTTTTCCACTTTAGAAATGGGGACTGCTGTTTTCGACATTATTCGCAGGCTCGCTGTTCTCTATATTACACACAGGGACTGCTGGTCAGCATATGAGACACAGGAACTGAAATGTCTATGTTCTACACAGCAACTGCTGTTTTCTACATTATTCTCAGCGTTTGCTGTTCTCCACATTATACACAGGGACTGCTGTTCTCTGTGTTGTACACAGGGGCTGCTGTTCTCTCTTGTACATGGGCGCTGTTGTTCTGTATAATTGACATAAGGAATGCTGTTCTTCATATTTTAAAAACGTAATGCTGTTCTCTATATTACACAGAGGGACTTCTGCTCTCTATAATCTACACAAGGACAAGTGTTCTCTATATTGTACACAGCAACTGATGTTCTCTATATTATACACAGGGATTGCTGTTCTCGTTATTAAACACAAGGACTGTTGTTCTCTATATTAACCACAGGGACTGCTGTTCTCTATATTATATGTTGGGACGGCTGTTCTCTGCACTGTACACAGGGATTGCTCTTCCAGGACCACTGTCCTCTACATTTAACACAGGTACTACTGTTCTTTACAATACACTCAGGTACAGCTGTTCACCACATTATACGCATCATCTGCTGTTCTCTACATGAGACTCGGGATCTGTTGTTCTCCCCAATATATACACAGACAACTGTTCTCCACATTTGAAACAGGGACTGCTGTTTTCTACATTTTTCTCAGGATTTGTTGTTCAATTGTACACAGTGTTGTGTACATAGTGACTGTTGTTCTCTATATTATGCACAGACACTGCTGTTCACTAAATGAGACACAGGGACCGCTGTTCTCTACAATGTACTCAAGGACTAGTGTTCACCAGATCATACACAGTGACTACTGTTCTCTACTTTGTACACATTATGCACAGCCACTGGTGTTCTCTAAAATACACTTGGACTGCTGTTCTCTATATTATACACAGGTTTTGCTGTTCTCTAAAATAGACACAAGGACTGCTGTTCTCTAAATTACACACAAAGATTGGTGTTCTCCATATGGTACACAGGGATAGCTGTTCCCTATCTGAGCATAGGGTCTGCTGCTCACTTTCTTAAACACAGAGAATGCTGTTCTCTATATTATGCACAGCCACTGGTGTTCTCTAAAATAGACACAGGGACTTGTTCTCTACATTATACACAGAGATTGCTGTTCTCCATATGGTACACAGGGATAGCTGTTCTCCATATTGTGCACAGGTCTGCTGATCTCTATATTATGCGCAGGCACTGCTGTTCTCTAAAATAGATACAGGGACTGCCGTTATCTATATTATACACAGTGACTGCTGTTCTCATTATTACACACAGGGACCGCTCTTCCCGACAATGTACGCATGACTACAGTTCTCTCCTTTTGCACAGGTTCTCTCCTTTTACTGTTCCCTACCATACACTCAGGGACAGCAGTTTTCCACAACATACACAGGAACTACTGTTCTCCACATTATAATCAGGGACTGCTGTTTTCTACATTATTCACGGGGTTTGCTGTTCTATATATTATGCACAGTCACTGCTGTTTTTTACATTATTCACAGGCAGGGACAAGTGTTCCCTA
>NC_057726.1:73052412-73089810 GCF_004010195.1 Chiloscyllium plagiosum
CAGGCCCTTTTGTGGCACCATTTGGCAAATACCGGACATTTGACCAATATAACGTAGCACGATACAGCGCAGTACAAGCCCGAAAAGGAACAACTCGGCGAATAAAGGATGTTAGACTGATAGAGCGTACAGCATTACAGAGCAGTACAGCCCTTTTATGGTACAATTTGGCTGATAACGGACATTAGACCAATACAGCAGAGAACTTTACAGCACAGTAAAGGACCTTTATGCAACCGCTCTGCCTGTGGTGTAATGCTGTATGTTCTATCCATCTAACTTCCTTTTTTGCTGAGTTGTTCCATATCTGAAATGCTGTGGGTTGTATCAGTCTACCTTCCTTCATTAGCCGAGATGCTCCATCACGGGGCTGTAATGTGCTTTAGTGTTCTGTGTTGTATTGGTCTAATGTCCGATATTAGCCTAGCAGTTGCATAAAGGACTCTTACTGTGCTGCAATGGTCTCTGCTGTATTGGCCTAAAGTCTGTTATTAGCCAAATTGTACCATAAATGGCCTGTACTGTGCTGCAATGCTGTATGTTCTATCAATCTAACTTTCTTGATTAGCCACGCATTTGCATAAAGGGCCTGAACTGTGGTGTAATGCTGTGTGTTCTATCCATCTAACTTCCTTTTTTTGCCGAGTTGTTCCATCAAGGACCTGTACTGTGCTGTAATGTGATGTGTTGTGCGGGTCGAATGTCCGGTATTAGCCGAATGGGATCATAAAGGGCTTGTACTGCAATGTAATGCAGTACGTTCTGTCAGTCTAACATTCTTTCTTAGCCGAGTTGTTCCTTGAAGGGCCTGAACTGCGCTGTATTGTGCGATGTTATATTGGTGAAATGTCCGGTATTAGACAAATAGTACCATAAAGGGCCTATACTGCGATGTAATGCTGTCTGTACTATCAGTCTAACATTCTTTCTTAGCCGAGTTGTTCCTTGAAGAGCCTGTACTGCGATGTTACATTAGTCAAATGTCCAGTATTAACCAAATAGTACCATAAATGGCCTGTACTGCGATGCAATGCTGTATGTTCTGTCAGTCTAACTTCCTTTATGAGCCGAGTTGTTCATTACAGGGCCGGTACTGCGCTTTAATGTGTTATGTTGTATTGATCTAATGTTCAATATTAGACGAATGGTACCATCAAGTGCCAAGTTGTTCCTGATAGAACCTATACTGCGCTGTAATGTGCGATGTTATATTAGTCAAATGTCCAGTATTAGCCAAATGGAACCATAAAGGGCCTGTACTGCAATGTAATGCCGTATGTTCCGTCAGTCTAACTTCCTTTATGAGCCGGGTTGTTCCTTACAGGGCCTGTACTACGCTGTAATGTGCTATGTTGTATTGATTTAATGTCCGGTATTAGACGAATGGTAACACCAAGCTATGTTCTATCAGTCTAACTTTCTTTATTAGCTGAGCTGTTCAGTAAAGGGCCTGTACTGTGCTGTAATGCTGTAACTTCCATGAATCTACATTCCTTTATTAGTCAAGCGGTTCCATAAAGGATCTGTAGTGTGCTGTAATGTGCTATGTTGTACTGGTCTAATATCCGTTATTATCTGATTGTTTCCATAAAGGACCAGTAATGCTGTATGTTCTATGAATCTATATTTGTTTATTATCGAACTGGCTCCATAAAAGGACTAAACTGCACTGTAATGCTGTATGTTCTATGAATCTACATTCCTTTATTAGCCGAGCGGTTCCATAATAGACAAGTACTGCACTGTAATGTATATTGTTGAAAAGATCTGATGTCCGGTATTAGCGAAATAGGACCACAAAGGGCCAGTACTGTGCTGTAATGCTGTATGTTATATGAATCTCATTTCCAATATTAGCCGAGCGGTTCAATAAAGGTCCTGTACTGTGCTGTAATTCTCTACACTCTCTGAATGTATATTCATTTTTTAACCATGCGGTTCCATAAAGGAATTTATTAGCTGAGCTGTTCCATAAAGGGCCTGTACTGCACTGTAATGCTGTATGTTCTATGAATCTACATTCCTTTATTAACCGAGCGCTTCCATAATGGACAAGTACTGCACTTTAATGTACGATGTTGAAAAGACCTGATGTCCGGTATTAGCCAAACAGGACGACAAAGGGCCTGTAATGTGCTGTAATGCTGTATGTTATATGAATCTCATTTCCTATATTAGCCGAGCTGTTCCATAAAGGTCCTGTACTGTGCTGTAATTCTCTACACTCTCTGAATGTATATTCATTTTTTAACCATGCGGTTCCATAAAGGACTTGTATTACGCTGTAATGCGGTATGTTCCATCAGTCTAACTTACTTTATTAGCCGAGCTGTTCCATAAAGTACCTATACTGTGGTGTAATGTGCTTTATTATATTGGCTTAATGTCCGGTATTAGCCGAATGGTACCATAAAGGGCCTGTACTGCGCTGTGATGCTGTATGTTCTATGAATCTATATTTCTTTATCATCCAAGCGGATCAATAAAAGGCCTATTTTGTGCTGTAATGCTGTATGTTCTATGAATTTACATTCCTTTATTAGCCGTGCAGTTCCATACAGCACATTGCGCTGTAACGTGCGATATTGCAAAGGTCTAATGTCCGGTATTAGCGAAATAGTTCCATAAAGGGCCTGTAATGTGCTGTAATTCTCTAAGTTCTATGAATCTATCTCCCTTTATTAGCCATGCGGTTCCATAAATGGTCTGTTGTGTGCTGTAATTCTGTTTGTTCTATGAATCTACATTCCTTTATTAGCCATGCGGTTTCATAAAGGATCTGTATTGCGCTATAATGTGCTATGTTGTATTGATCTAATGTCCGGTATAATCCAAATGGTACCATAACGGGCCTGTATTGCGCTGTAATGCTGTATGTTCTATCAGTCAAACTTCCTTTATTAGCTGAGCTGTTCTATAAAGGGCCTTTACTGTGCTGTATTTCTCTACGTTCGATGAATCTATATTCCTGTATTTTCCGAGGGATTCCATAAACGGCCTCTACTGCGCTAAAATGTGCTATTGGTCTAATGTCCGTTATTTGCCGAGTGGTTCCATGGAGGGCCTGTCCTATGCTGTAATGCTGTATGTCCTATGAATCTATATTTCTTTATTATCCAAGCGGCTCCATAAAGAGCCTGCAATGTGCTGTAATTCTGTTTGTTCTATGAATCTACATTCCTTTATTAGCTATGCGGTTCCATAAAGGATCAGTATTGCGCTGTAATGTGCTATGCTCTGTTGGTCTAATGTCCGGTATGAGCCAATTGGGACCGTAAAGGCCCTGAACTGAGCTGTGATGTGCTATGTTGTATTGGTCTAATGTCCGAGTGGTTCCATGGAGGGCCTGTCCTGTGCTGTAATGCTGTATGTTCTATGAATCTATATTTCTTTATTATTCAAGTGGCTCCATAAACGGCCTGTTGTTCTCTATATTACACTTCTGTGGCCTTTTTGAGACACAGGAACTGCTGCTCGTTGTCTAAGCACAGGGTCTGCTGCTCTCTTTATTAAACATCGGGAATGCTGTTCTCTATATTATGCAAAGGAGCTGATGTTCTCTAAAATAGACACAGTAACTGCTACTCTATATTATATACAGTGACTGCTGTTCTCCATATTACATAGAGGGACTGCTGTTCCCTCTGTGAGATACATGGACTACTGCTCTCTTTATTTAACAAAGGGAATGTTGTTCTCTATATTATACAAAGGCTGTGCTGTTCTCATTATTACACACAGGGTTTGTTCTTCCCTACGATGTACGCATGACCACAATTCTCTACATTTTACACAGGGACTACAGTTCTCTTCATTAAAATCAGGGACAGCGGTTCTTCATAATATACATGGGAACTAGTGTTCCCCACATTCTAAGCAGGGAAGCTGTTTTATACATTATTCACAGGGTTTACTGGTCTCTAAATCATGCACAGTTACTGCTTTTTTTTATATTATTCACTAGCCCTGCAGTTCTCTAAAATAGACACAGGGACAAGCGCTCTCGATATTATACGCAGGGATTGCTGTTCTCGTTATTAAAATAGGCACTGCTGTCCTCTTTATTAAAAACAGGCACTGCTGTTCTCTATATTATATAGGGATGGCAGTTCTCTACACTGTACACAGGGACTGCTCTTCCCTACAATGTATGCAGGACCTCTGTCCTCTACATTTTACGCTGGGACTAATGTTCTCTTACATACCCTCAGGGACGTCTGTTCCCTACATTAGACGTATCGACTGCAGTCCCCTAGAAGAGACACAGGATCTGCTGTTCTCCACAATATACGCAGGGAATACTGTTCTCCACATAATAAACAGGGTTTGTGGTTCTCTATATAATGGACAGGGACTGCTGATCTATATATTATGCATAGTGACTGCTGTTCTTTATATTCTTTATATTCTGTTCTCGAAAATAGGCACAGGGATTGCTGTTCTCTGTATTCTACACTGGGACTGCTGTTCTCTATATGATGCGTATGGACTGTGGGTCTCTATATTATACGCAGATATACCTGTTCTCTATATTATTCACGGTGACTCAACTACTTTATATTGTGCACAAGGACTGTTGATTTCTATAGTATACACAGGCACTGGTGTTCTCTTTATTACACACAGGGACGGCTGTTCTCAATATTTGACACAGACACTGCTGTACCTTATATTCTACACTCGGCTAACAATGGAATATAGATTCGTAGAACATAGAGACAGGCCCTTTATGGACTGCTTGACTGAAAGGAAGTTAAACTGACAGAACATACAGCATTACATCGCAGTACAGGCCATTTATGGTACTATTCGGCTAATACCGGACATTAGACCCATACAACACAGCACATTACAGCGCAGTACAGGTCCTGGATGGAACAACTCGGCGAATAACGGAAATTAGAGTGACAGAACATACAGCATTGCAGCACAGTACAGGCCCTTTTTGGAACAGCGTGGCTAATAAAGGAAGTAAGATTGTTAGAACATACAGCATTACATCGCTGTACAGGCCATTTATGGTACCATTCGGACAATACCGGGAATGAGACCAACATAACTGCACTTTACAGCGCAATACATTGATGGAACCGCTCGGCTACTAAAGGAATATAGATTCATTGAAATTAGAGAACTACAGCTCAGGATAGGACCTTTATGGAACAGCTTGGCTTATAACGGTAGTTAAAATGATATACAATACAGCATGACCTTGCAGTACAGGCCGTTTATGGTACCATTCGGCTAATACAGGTTCTTGATGGAACAACTCGGCTAATAAAGGAAGTTAGACTGACAGAACATACAGCATTGCATCACATCACAGGCCATTTATGGTACCATTCGGACAATACTGGACATGAGACCAATATAACATAGCACATTACAGCGCAGTACAGGACATTGATGGAACCGCTCGACGAAAAACGGAATATAGATTCATTGAACATAGAGAATGATAGGCCCTTCATGGAACAACTCGGCTTCTAAAGGAAGTTAGACTGATATAACATAAAGCATTACATCTCAGTACAGACCCTTTATGGTACCATTTGGCTTATACCGGACATTAGACCTATACAACATAGCACATTGCAGTGCAGTGCAGGCCCTTTATGAAATTGCTCGGCTTATGAAGGAATATAGATTCATAGAGAGTAGAGAATTACAGCACAGCACAGTCCATTTATGGAACCACTCGACTAATACTGGACATTAGACCAATACAACACAGAACACTAAAGCACAGCACAGCCCCTTGACGGAGCACTTCGGCTAATGAAGGAAGTTAGACTGATAGAACACACAGCATTACATATATGTACAGGCTCTTTATGGGACCATTCGGCTAATACCGGAGATGAGATCAATACAACATAGCATATTACAGCACAGTCCAGGCACAAGGAACAACTCAGCTAAGAAAGGAAGTTAGACTGAGAGAACATATAAGCCGAATGGTACATTGGCATTGGTACATTGGTACATTGGGGCGGCACGGTGGCACAGTAGTTAGCACTGTTGCCTCACAGTGCCAGAGACCCGGGTTCAATTCCCGCCTCAGGCGACTGACTGTGTGGAGTTTGCACGTTCTCCCCGTGTCTGCGTGGGTTTCCTCTGAGTGCTCCGGTTTCCTCCCACAGTCCAAAGATGTGCAGGTCAGGTGAATTGGCCATGCTAAATTGCCCGTAGTGTTAGGTAAGGGGTAAATGTAGTGGTATGGGTGGGTTGCACTTCGGCAGGTCGGTGTGGACTTGTTGGGCCGAAGGGCCAATTTCCACACTGTAATGTAATCTAATCTAATCTAAATAAAGGGCCTGTACTGCGTGGTAATGCTGTACGTTATATTATTCTAACCTCCTTTATAAGCAAAGCTGTTTCATAAAGGTCCTATCCAGTGCTGTAATTCTCTATGTTCAATGAATCTATATTCCGTTATTAGCCGAGCGGTTCCATCACTGTCTTGTACTGCACTGTGATGTGCTATGTTAAATAGGTCAAATGTCCGGTATTAGCCGAATGGTACCATAAAGGGCCTATACTGCGATATAATGCTGTATTTTATATTATTCTAACTTCTGTTATAAACCAAGCTGTTCCAAAAAGGTCCTATCCTGTGCTGCAATTCACTACGCTCTAGAATCTATATTCCTTCATTCGCCAAGCGGTTTCATAAAGGACCTGTACTGCACTGCAATGTGCTATGTTGTATAGGTCTAATGCCGGTATAAACCAAATGGTACCATAAATGGCCTGTACTGTGCTGTAATGTTGTATGTTCTATCAATTTAACTTTCTTTATGAGCCACGCTGTTCCATAAAGAACCTGTACTGCTCTATAATGTGCTATGTTGTCGCCAAGCAGTTCCATAAAGGGCCTGTCCTGTGCTGTAATTCTCTATGTTCTACGAATCTATATTCTGTTGTTCGCCGAGCAGCTCCATCAACGCCCTGTACTGCGTTGTAATGTGCTATGTTATATTGGCCTCCTGTCCAGTCTTGTCCGAATGGTATCATAAATGGCCTGTACTGTGCTGTAATGCTGTATGTTCTATCAATCTAACTTCCTTTATTAGCCACGGTGTTCCATAAAGAACCTGTACTGCGCTGTAATGTGCTATTGTTGTAGCCGAGCTATTCCATAAAGGGCATGCGCTACGCTGTAATGTGCAATGTTGTATTAATCAATGCGACCATTCGGCTAATACCGTACATTGAAGGGCCTGTACTGCGCTGTAATGCTGTATGTTCTATCAACCTAACTTCCTTTATTAGCCACGCTGTTGCATAAAGGGCCTGTACTGTGCTGTATTGCTGTATGTTCTATCAATCTAACTTCTTTTACTAGCCGAGTTGTTCCATCAAGGTGTTGTTCCATCATGTGTTGTGTTGGTCTAATGTCTGGTATTAACCGAATGGTACCATAAAGGGCCTGTACAGCGATGTAATGCTGTACGCTCTATCATTCTAACATTCTTTATTTGCCGACTTGTTCCTTAAAAGGACTGTACTGCGCTGTAATGTGCTATTTTGTATTGATCTAATGTCCGGTATTAGACGAATGGTACCAAAAATGGCCTGTACATATCTGTAATGCTGTGTGTTGTATCAGTCTAACTTCCTTCATTAGCCGAGGTGCTCCACCAAGAAGAGGCTGCACTGTGCTTTAGTGTTCTGTGTTGTTTTGATCTAATGAGTGGTATTAGCTGAGTGGTTGCATAAAGGTCATTTACCGTGCTGTAAAGTTCTCTGCTGTATTGGTCTAAAGTCCGTTATTAGCCAAATTGTACCATAAAGGGGCTGTGCTGCTCTGTAATGCTGTATGCTCTATCAGTCTAACATCCTTTATTAGCTGAGTTGTTCCTTTTAGGGCTTGTACTGCACTTTATCGTGCGATGTTATATTGGTCAAATGTCCGGCATTAGACAAATGGTGCCATAAAGAGCCTGTACTGCAATGTAATGCTGTATGTTCTGTCAGTCTAACTTCCTTTATGAGCCGAGTTGTTCCTTACAGGGCCTGTACTATGATGTAATGTGCTATGTTGTATTGATCTAATGTCCGGTATTAGACGAATGGAACCATCAAGTGCCTGTACATATCTGAAATGCTGTGTGTTGTATCAGTCTAACTTCCTTCATTAGCCGAGATGCTCCATCAAGGGCTGTCCTGTGCTTTAGTGTTCTGTGTTGTATTGGTCCAATGTCCGATATTAGCCTAGCGGTTGCATAAAGGACTCTTACTGTGTTGCGAAGGTCTCTGCTGTATTGGCCTAAAGTCTGTTTATTAAACACAGGGACTGCTGTTCTCTATATTGTACACTGTTCTCTGTTTTATACACAGTGACTCATGTTCTCTATGCTATACACAGGGATTGCTGTTCTCCATATTGTACAAAGGCTCTGCTGTTCTCTATATTGTACACAGGGACTGCTATTCTCACACGGTTGTTCTGTATAATTGACACAAGTACTGCTGTTCTCCATATTATACACAGATAAAGCTGTTCTCTATATTACACAGATGGACTCATGCTCTCCATGATATACACAGGGACAAGTGTTCTCCATATTATTCACAGCGACTGCTGTTCCCTATATTATGCGCAGGGATTGCTGTTCTCTTTATTAAACACAGGGACTGCTGTTCTCGATATTATAGATCGCGACGGCTGTTCTCTACTCTGTACACAGGGACTGATCTTCCCTACAATGTAAGCAGGACTGCTGGTCTCTGCATTTTACACATGGACTAATGTTCTCTACCATACACTCAGGGACAGCTGTTCTCTACAGTATACCCATCGACATCTGTTCTCTACATGAGACACAGGATCTGCAGTTCTCCACAACATACACAAGGACCATTAATACCGGATATTCGACCAATACAACACTAATCAGTAAAGCATAGTACAGCCCCTTGCTGGAGCACCTTGGCTAATGAAGGAAGTTAGACTGATAGAACACACAGCATTACAGATATGTACAGGCCCTTTATGGTACGATTTGGCTAATACCGGACATTTGACCAATATATCATCGCACATTACAGCGCAGTACAGGCCCTATAAGGAACAACTCAGCTCATAAAGGATGTTAGACTGATAGAGCGTACAGCATTACAGAGCAGCACAGCCCCTTTATGGTACAATTTGGCTAATAACAGACTTTAGACCAATACAGCAGAGAACTTTACAGCACGGTAAATGACCTTTATGCAACCACTCAGCTCATACCACTCATATACAGATATATACAAGCACTTGATGGTACCGTTCGGCTCATACCGGACATCAGATCAATACAACATAGCACATTACAGCGCAGTACAGGCCCTTTATGAAACGATTTGGCTAATACCGGACATTTGACCAATATAACATTGCACCGTACAGCGCAGTACACGCCCTGTAAGGAACAACTCGGCTCATAAAGGAAGTTAGACTGACGGAACATACAGCATTACATTGCAGTACAGGTTCTTTATGGCACTGTATGTAGAGAAGAACAGTCCCTGTACCTCGTTTAGAGGATAGCAGACCCTGTGTCTATTTTAGAAAACCCAAGTACCTGTGCATAATATTAGCCAAATGGTGCCATAAATGGCCTGTACTGCGATGCAATGCTGTATGTTCTGTCAGTCAAACTTCCTTTATGAGCCGAGTTGTTCCTCACAGGGCCTGTACTACGCTTTAATGTGCTATGTTGTATTGATCTAATGTCCAATATTAGACGAATGGTACCATCAAGTGCCAAGTTGTTCCTTATAGGGCCTGTACTGCGCTGTAATGTGCGATGTTATATTAGTCAAATGTCCAGTATTAGCCAAATGGTACCATAAAGGGCCTGTACTGCAATGTAATGCTGTATGTTCTGTCAGTCTAACTTCCTTTATGAGCCGAGTTGTTCCTTACAGGGCCTGTACTACGTTGTAATGTGCTATGTTGTATTGATCTAATGTCCAGTATTAGACGAATGGTACCATCAAGTGCCTGTACATATCTGAAATGCTGTATGTTGTATCAGTCTAACTTCCTCCATTAGCCGAGATGCTTCATCAAGGGGCTGTACTGTGCTTTAGTGTTCTGTGTTATATTGGTCTAATGTCCGGTAATAGCCTAGCGGTTGCATTAAGGACCTTTACTGTGTCACTCAATGAATCAATGACTGAAGTTTTATTCAATGATTCAATAAATGCAGTTTGCTCCATTGAATGAAAGCGTTAAGTTCGTGACAGTCAAAAGATGAGAAAACTCGATTCATTGAATTAGCACTTGCAGTGTTTCTTATCAAAGGAATGTTTGCAGTTTGATTAATTGAATGAATGAATGCAGTTAAATTCACTCCACAAATGAGTAAAGTTTGTTTCATTAACTCAAAGAATTACATTTGAACCAATGATTGAAATATGATTCAATGAATGAATGAATGCAGTTTTTCTTTTTACATTCAATTAAAACGAGAAGCTCAAGACATTCTCTCTATCATTCACAGGGACTGCTATTCTCTATATTATATTCAGAGACTAGTGTTCTCCACAATGAACAGAGGCACTGCTATTCTCTACATTGCACACATGAACTGCTATTCTCTATATTATACACAGTAACTGTTCTCTATATTATACACAGGGACTACTGATTTCTGTACAGAAGGACTGCTATTCTGTACATTATGCATCGGGACTGCTGTTCTGTGAAATAGACACAGGTACAGCTGTTCTCTACTTTGTACTCAGGGACTGCTGTTTTCCGTATTATACAGAGTCTGCTGTTCTCCATATTACACACAGTCTATAGTGTACAGACGGACTGCTGTTCCCCACATGATACACAGGGACTGCTGTTCTCTACAATATGCACAAGGACTACTGTTCTCCACACTATACCCAGAAATAGCTATTTTATACATTTCAAACAAGGATTGCTGTTCCCTATATGAGACATAGGGACTGCTGTTCTCCATACTGAACACAGGGGCTGCTGGTCTGTGTAATGTATACAAGGACTACTGTTCTCCACAGCTATTTTATACATGACAAAAGGGATTACTGTTCCATGAAACAACCTGCATTCATTCATTGATTGATTTATATTTCAATCATTGATTCAAAGAATCAAATGTAATTCAGTGATTTATTGTACAAACTTCACTCATTTGTGGAGTGAATTTAACTGCATTCATGCAATTAATGGATCAAACTGCAAACATTCATTCGATGTTCCTATATATACTATAGAGAACAGCTGTCCCTGCGCGCAATGCAGACAACAGCAGTCACTATGTACAATGTCGAGAACAGCAGACCATGTGTGGATGGAGAGAATAGCATCTGTACATTGTGGAGAACACTAGTCTCTGAATATAATGTAGGGAACAGCAGTACACTGAGGAGAACACTCGTCTCTGAATATGATATAGAAAACAGCAGTCTCTGTGTTTAATATAGAGAAGAGCAATCCATGTGCCTATTATAGAGAGCAGCAGTCCTTGTGTATAATGGAGAGAACAGCAGTTCCTGTCTCAATTATAGAGAATAGCAGTTCCTGTGTATAACACAGAGAGCACCGGTCGCTGTGTAAATTATAGAGAACATCAGTCCCTATGAACAATATGGAGAACATCAGTACCTGCACGCAAGAGAGAGAACACTAGTTCCTGTGTACAATGTTGAGAACAGCAATCCCTGAGTGCAATGGAAAGAACAGCAGTCGCTGTCCATAATTTAGAGAACAGCAATCCTTGTATCTACTTTAGAGAACAGCAGTGCCTGTGAATAATATAAAGAACAGCAGTCACTGTGCATAATATTTATTGTAGAGGTCTAATGTCCTTTATTAGCCGAGCGGTTCCATCAAGGGTCTGTACTGCACTGTAATGTGCTTTGTGTATTGGTCTAATGTCAGGTATTAGCCACACGGCACCATAACAGGCCTGTACTGCGCTGTAACGCTGTGGGTTCAATCAGTCTAACTTTCTTTATTAGCTGAGCTGTTCCATAAAGGGCCTATACTGTGTTGTAATGCTGTAAATTCTATGAATCTACATTCCTTTATTAGCCAAACGGTTCCATAAAGGATCTGTACTGTGCTGTAATGTGCTATGTTGTACTGGTCTAATATCCGTTATTATCTGATTGTTTCCATAAAGGACCTGTAATGCTGTATGTTCTATGAATCTATATTTCTTTATTATCGAACTGGCTCCAAAAAAGGCCTAAACTGCACTGTAATGCTGTATGTTCTATGAATCTACATTCCTTTATTAGCTGAGCGGTTCCATAATGGACAAGTACTGCACTGTAATGTACTATGTTGAAAAGATCTGATGTCCGGTATAAGCCAAATAGGACCACAAAGGGCCTGTACTGTGCTGTAATGCTGTATGTTATATGAATCTCATTTTCTATATTAGCCGAGCTGTTCCATAAAGGTCCTGTACTGTGCTGTAATTCTCTACACTCTCTGAATGTATATTCATTTTTTAACCATGTGGTTCCATAAAGGACTTGTATTGCGCTGTAATGCGGTATGTTCCATCAGTCTAACTTACCTTATTAGCCGAGCTGTTCCGTAAAGTACCTATACTGTGCTGTAATGTGCTTTATTATATTGGCTTAATGTCCGGTATTAGCCGAATGGTACCATAAAGGTCCTGGACTGCGCTGTGATGCTGTATGTTCTATGAATCTATATTTCTTTTTCATCCAAGCGGATCAATAAAAGGCCTATTTTGTGCTGTAGTGCTGTATGTTCTATGAATTTACATTCCTTTATTAGCCGTGCAGTTACATACAGCACATTGCGCTGTAACGTGCGATATTGAAAAGGTCTAATGTCCGGTATAATCCAAATGGTTCCATAAAGGGCCTGTAATGTGCTGTAATTCTATAAGTTCTATGAATCTATATTCTTTTATTAGCCATGCGGTTCCATGAAGGGCCTGTATTGTACTGTAATTCTCTATGTTCTATGAATCTATATTCCTTTATTAGCCATGCGGTACCATAACGGGCCTGTTTTGCGCTGTAATGCTGTATGTTCTATCAGTCTAACTTCCTTTATTAGCTGAGCTGTTCCATAAAGGGCCTTTACTGTGCTGTAATTCTCTACGTTCGATGAATCCATATTCCTATATTTTCCGAGGGATTCCATAAACGGCCTCTACTGCGCTGTAATGTGCTATTGGTCTAATGTCCGTTATTTGCCGAGTGGTTCCATGGAGGGCCTGTCCTATGCTGTAATGCTGTATGTCCTATGAATCTATATTTCTTTACTTTCCAAGCGGCTCCATAAACGGCCTGCAGTGTGCTGTAATTCTGTATGTTCTATGAATCTACATTCCATAAAGGATCTGTATTGCGCTGTAATGTGCTATGCTAGGCTAATAACGTAATATATATTCATAGGACATAGAGAATGACAGCACAGGATAGGCCCTTTATGCAATAACTCGGCTTAGAAAGAAAGTTAGACTGATAGAACATACAGCATTACAGCGAGGTACAGGTCCTTTATGCAACCGCTAGGCTAATACCAGACATTAGACCAACACAACACAAATCAGTAAAGCTTAGTACACCCCTTGATGGAGCACCTTGGCTAATGAAGGAAGTTAGACTGATAGAACACACAGTATTACAGATACGTACAGGCACTTGATGGTACCATTCGGCTAATACCGGACATTAGATCAATAGACCATAGCACATCACAGCGCAGTACAGGCCCTTTATGGTACGGTTTGGCTAGTACCGGACATTTGACCAATATAACATCGCACATTACAGCGCAGTACAGGCCCTGTAAGGAACAACTCAGCTAATAAAGGACGTTAGACTGATAGAACATACAGCATTACATCGCAGTACAGCCCCTTTATGGTACAATTTGGCTAATAACGGACTTTGGACCAATACAGCAGAGAACTTAACAGCACAGTAAAGGTCCTTTATGAAACCGCTTGGCTAATACCAGACATTAGTCCAATACAGCACAGAACACTAAAGCACAGTACAGCCCCTTGATGGAGCACCTCGGCTAATGAAGGAAGTTAGACTGATAGAACACACAGCATTACATATACGTACAGGCCCCTTTATCAGCTCATACTGGACATTAGACCAATATAACGTAGCACATCACAGCGCAGTAAGTTAGACTGGTAGAACACACAGCAATTCAGATATGTACAGCTACTTTATGGTAACATTCGGCTAATACTGGACATTAGATCAATACAACATAGCACATTACAGCGCAGTACAAGCCCTTTAAGGAACAACTCGGCCAGTAAAGGAAGTTTGACTGATAAAACATACAGCTTTACATCGCAGTACAGGCTCTTTATGATACCATCCGGCTTATAACAGATATTAGACCTATACAACATAGCACATTACAGCGCAGTACAAGTCCTTTATGAAAGCGCTCGGCTAATAAAGGAATATAGATTCATAGAGAGCATTTCTCCTTTATTACTCGTGCGCTTTCATAAAGGACCTTTACTGCGCTACAATGTGCTATGTTGAATTGATCTAATCTCCAGTATTGCCAAATAGTACCATGAAAGGCCGGTACTGCGATGTAATGCTATATGTTCTATCAGTCTGACTTCCTTTATTAGACAAGTTCTACCTTAAAGGGCCTTTACTGCGCTGTAATGTGCTATGTTGTATTGGTCAAATGTCCGGTATTTGGCAAATGGTACCATAAAGGGCCATAAAGGAAGTTAGACTGATAGAACATACAGCATTACATCACAGTACAGGCCTTTTATGGTACCATTCGGCATGAGATCAATACAACACAGAACTCTGAAGCACTGTACAGCCCCCTGATGGAGCACCTCGACTAATGAAGGAAGTTAGATTGATAGAACACACAGCATTACAGATACGTACAGATATGTACAGGCCCTTTTTGAAAGCGCACGAGCTAATACCGAATACGAGATCAGTACAACATAGCACATTACATCGCAGTACAGGCGTTTTATGGTCCCATTCGGCTAATAAAGGAATAGAGATTCATAGAGTGTAGAGAATTACAGGAGAGCACTGTCCAGTTATGAAACCACTCGGCTAATAACGGTCTTGAGACCAATACAGCAGAGAACTTTACATCACAGTAAAGGTCCTTTATGCAACCGCTCGGCTAATACTGGACATTAGACCAATACACCACAGAACACTAAAGAACAGTAGAGCCCTTTAATGGAGCACCTCGGCTAATGAAGGAAGTTAGACTGATAGAACACACAGCATTACAGATATGTACAGGCACATTATGGTACCATTCGGCTAATACCGGACATTAGAACTATCACACCTATTAGACATAGCACATTACAGCGCAGTACAGTCCTTTATGAAATCGCTCGCATAATAAAGGAATATAGATTCATAGGTTGTAGAGAATTGCAGCACAGCACAGTCCAATTATGGAAACACTCGGCCAACAACGGGCTTTAAGCCAATACAGCAGAGAACTTTGCAGCACAGTAAGAGTCCTTTATGCAACCGCTCGGCTAATACCGGACATTAGACCAATACAACACAGAGCACTAAAGCACAGTACCGCCCTTGATGGAGCACCTCGGCTAATGAAGTAAGTTAGACTGGTAGAACACACAGCATTACAGATATGTTAAGATACTTGATGGTACAATTCGTCTAATACCGGACATTGGATCAATACAACATAGCACATTACAGAGCAGTACAGGTTCTTTATGGAACAGCATGGATAATAAAGAAAGTTAAATTGATAGAACATACAACATTACAGCACAGTACAGGCCATTTATGGTATGTCAGTTTCCATGGATAACAATCTGTGTCACAAGAGGGTAGCCCTCTTCTATTAATAGGGACTCCTTTCAGTGTTCTACCCATAACATCAGCGGGAGCATCATCTCCATAACTGACAGGGTTCCAGAAGGTGAGGAGAGACTAGAGTCTGAGAACTACAGATTGGAATGATCTAGCAATGGATCAGAATCTGAGAACATTAGATTGGAATGCTACAAAAATGGAGAGAAGTTTATCCTTTTGGTTACATTACATGTCTTCAGATTACTTTTGGATAACATTAGCTGATCGGGTTGAATGGGCACTTTACATTATTCAACACTTCTACTATCCCATCCTGGCAATTGTTGGTGTCCCTGGTAAGTCTCTCTCTATCCAGTTATTCCTTCTCTAATCAATGTTTGACTACTTTATTGTTCTTATTAATTAAGTTGCCCTCCTTGCTTCTGTTGCTACTGTGTCTGAGTAGCCAGTTAATAATTCTACAAACCAGTGTTAACTGTTGAGTGATATTGTTCAGTCATTCACTCTCTTCCATGGTGAGTTTCTGTACTCAGCATTTGGATTTCTGAACGATGGTTCAATGTTTTCCTGTTATGGTCTGCTAAATGCGAGAGGACTATGTCCATCTACCTCAGTTGGAAATACAAACTCTATTCCCTATCCATCAACTCAACTCCATTCCCTGGCCTCAACCTAAGACTGAATCAGGGTGATCTCTATCATCAGTGCTACTAGCGCATTAAGATCATTGAACTCTTTCTCCATGGAACTTGATCCAGATAAATGTGAGGTGGTGCATTTGGGCAGGACAAACAAGACAAGGGTATACATGATGAACAGTAAGACCCTAGGAAGTACTGACCTTCAGAGACATCTTGATGTGCATGTACACTGGTCCCTTAAAATATCAGGATAGACAGATAAACAGCTTGAGAAGGCATATGGTATACTTGCTATATTAATCAGAGCATGTGGCTAAACAGCAGAGGGGTTATGTTGGAACTGTATAAAATGTTGGTTAGGCCATAGCTGGAGTATTGTGTGCCGTTCTGGAGTCCACATTATAAGATTGATGTGATAGGAGAGAGTATAGAGGTATTTTACCAGAATGTTGCCTGGGCTGTAGAGTTCCATTTATGAGGAGGGATTGGACAACTGAGCTGTTTTTCTTAGAGCAGAGGAGATTGACAAGGGACATGACTGAGTTGTATAAAACTACGAAGGGGCAGAGATAGGGTAGATGAGAAGAATTTTTCCCCCTTGGTGGAGCGATAAATGACCAAGGGAGATAAATTTAAGATAAGGAACTTCAGTTTGGAGGGGAAAAGGAAAAACTTTTTCATCCAGTGAAAATCTTGAACTCCTAGAATTACCTTTAAGGTGATAGAACTCTCAGAACATTTAATAAATTATTTGGAAAACTGTGAGGCGATTCACTTTGGAAGGAGTAACAGGAATGCAGAGTACTGGGTAAGCTTCTTGGTAGTATAGATGAGCAGAGAGATCTCGGTATCCAGGTACATAGATTCTTGAAAGTTGTCACCCAGATTGATAAGGTTGTTAAGAAGGCATATGGTGTATTAGCTTTTATTGGTCGAGGGGTTGAGTTTCAGAACCATGAGGTCATGTTGCAGCTGTACTAAACTCTGGTGCGGCCACATTTGGAATATTGCATACAGTTCTGGTCACTGCATTACAGGAAGGATGTAGAAGCTTTGGGAAGGGTCAAGATGTTAGAAATGGGGAAAAGTGTTGTTTTTGCAGATATAGAAAAAAGCATACAGAAAAGGGGTACAGCAAGAGAACTATTAACTCTGCAGGTGTTTAGGGAAGAGTATCTCTACTTTTCAGTGTATAATTGTGGTTAATTAAATACTAACTTTGGTGTGTAATTATTATAACAAATAAGTTCTTTTTAAAAATTATGTTTTCAGCAAAAAGCTGAGATAACCAAAATGCTTGGGCTGTACAAAATGATACAAGTTAATGAAATGTCCGAGGATGGAATGTACCAGCAAAATTGATGCAAAATGTTAAACCAGATCTTGATGTATTGTCGACAAAATAATGTGTGTGTCAGCACTTACAGAGAGGAAGGTTGCCAACCTTGGGAAGGGGGCAGTGGGCGTGGAGCATAGATGGGCAGAGGCAAAATACTAAGAGAGATTAGGTTATGCAGGAGTCGGGAGAGGTGACCTCACGCAGCTCAAAAGTATAACTGTGTAGTAATTTGAATAATCATCACTTCAATTGCTCTCTGCAATTGGGGTCGTTTCTTGCAAGATCGTAGAATAAATTGTCTTGTTTCTAGCTTTGGTGGTCTCGTCTAAATTTTATTGAATTTTGTTTCTAACAAAGAGATTTACTAGGATGTTGCCTGGAATGGAGGGAAGGTCTTACGAGGAAAGGCTGAGGGACTTAAGGCTATTTTCATTCAAGAGAAGAAAGTTGAGAGGTGACTTAATTGAAACATAGAAGATAATCAGAGGGTTAGATAGGTTGGACAGTGAGAGTCTTTTTCCTATGATGGCAATGGCTTGCATGAGAGGACATAGCTTTCAATTGTGGGGGGTGATAGATATAGGACAGATTTCAGCAGTAGTTTCTTTAGTCAGGGAGTTCCACTACCGGCAACAGTAGTAGACTCGCCATTCTTAAGGGCATTTAAATGGTCACTCGATAGGCATATGGACAAGAATGGAATAGTGTAGGTTAGATGGGCTTCAGATTGGTTCCACAGGTCGGCACAACATTGAGGGCTGAAGGGCCTGTACTGCTCTGTAATGTTTTACGTTCTATATGTATTTAGATGTGTGTTTGTAATGTCAAGGCATCTAAGGTCATGACCAAGTGCTGGACAATGAGATTAGAATAGTGAGGTGATTGTTTTTAACCTCTGCAGTGTGACCAGGGCCTTTTCCTGTGCTGTAGATCTCTATGACTCTACAACTCTGATAATCTGTTGTTTCAATCCTCATCTCTGCCTTTCTGAAATGAGACTCAAACATTAAAAATCTTTCCTGGTCATCCTCCTACTTACAATTCTTTATAAATCATTCAAACATTTGCTGACAATATCCAAACTCACACAAAATTGTTCATGGTCCCTGTACTCACCGAACTGCATCAGTGCAGTTTACTTCACTTTAATATTCTCATGTTTTCTAGGTAGTATCTAAGTTAAACATTGCTAAAAATAAAAGAGGCACGAACAAAGTTGGTTGCCCTGTCTAGTGGTGGTGAGCAACCTGCTGAAAAATATCATCCTCATCACTCACTATACTCACAGGTATAGGGTTGTCCCAGACATAAAAATAATGTCGCTTTCCACTCTACTTTGTCTATGATTAATTCTGCAAAACGTGAACTGATCAAATGGTTCAGTGAGTTATTGCAATGAGTTAAAAGTGAGTTTTCTAGTCAGCTTTGAAGGATTCCTTCTCTTTCACAAAAATCATGCAGTGCAGGGATGTTCATTACAACATTCTCTTTCCACACTGCTTAACCTACTAACAGCTTAGCTTTCAAGGATCCATTGATATTAACACTATATTATTATCTTGTGGTAATAAAATTGTGCTATCATTGTCTGAATTGTATTCACCAAGGTTATGAATATGACATCTGTGGTTGAGTTCAGTTTTATTCATACCACCCATGTACAAATACATGGTACCACCACAAGGTCCCCTCTCTGTCGAGTTCTAAGCAACACCTTTGTTGGTTACCATTAGGAGCCATTAAACTGTAACTCATTGCTCAGTTCCAATATCATAGTATCATAGTAATAGAAGCATTTGTCCTGTCGAGTCTGCTCCGCCATGGCTGATCTATCCGTCGTCTCAGCGCCTCCTACCTGGATTATTCCCATAGCCCTTAATTCCCCTACCATGCAAAAACCTATCCGACTGTGCCTTGAATATAGTTAATGAAACTGCCTTTACCCACTTTCCACTACTCTCCTCCACATCTCTATTAAATCTACTTCACCAACCTTGAGGCCGTGTCCCCTTGTCCAATCTCACTCACCAGCAGAAACACCTTGCCTGTCTCTATCTTATCTAGCTCTTTCAAAATTTTATACATTTATATAAGATCCTGTAGATCACACATTAGTTACATTTCAATCTACAAATGCATTCAGCAACTTCCCTAAAAGATTCTAGCCTGAGCTTAAAGTTACCTTTGAAATTACCAAGTTTTGAGAAGATTTGCAGCTCAGGTTGAGGTTCTGGACATCAACTAGCCACAAAACAACATGACTCTCTCTCACTAGTATCCTTACATACAGATAAGGAAGGACACCACTTCGACTGGGACAACACATCCATCCTAGGACAGGCCAAACAAAGACACGCACGAGAATTCCGAGAAGCATGGCATTCCAACTGGAACTCTATCAATGAAGACATCGAGTTAGACCCCATCTACCACCCCCGATAAAAAGAACAGGAAATTACATCACCTGACATCACCACAAGAAATGACATCCCCACGGGAAATGTCATCACCAACTAAAGAAACCCAAATATATAGATAGAAAGTATGAAATATCAGCAGTGCTTTGCCCAGAGGCCCACTGAAGATGTTATCTAGTAGGGTGATGAAACGTCTGGAAATGAACCTTCCAGCTCAGCGAGCAAACCTACATCCATTACCTTTGAAATGAAGCAAACAAGATCCCTTTGCTCAACATGCAAGTTGAGGAATCTTCCAGTACGTGCCCAGTTAATTTCAACCACAAGCCACCGGTTTCTGGCCAAAATACTCATTGGGTTTAATGGTGAAGGTAATAAGCCTTATCCACAAATATATAGACTCATAGAGATGTACAGCACAGAAACAGACACTTTGGTCCAACTCATCTATACTGACCAGATAACCTAAATTAATCTAGTTCCATTTAGAATCACAGAGTCATAGAGCATGGAAACAAACCCTTCAGCGCAACTCGTGGCGTGCTGACCAGATATTCTAAACTAATCTTGGCCCATATCCCTCTAAACCCATTTATTTATATACCCATCCAGATTCATTTTAAATGTTGCAATTGTACCAGCCTCCAACCTCCTCTGGCAGCTTATTCCAAACACCCACCTCCTTTGCATGAAAAAGTTGCCCCTTTAAATCCCTTTTAAATCTTTCTCCTCTCACCCTAAACTTATGTCTTCCAGTCCTGGACTTCCTTTTGCCAGGGAAAAGGCCTTGTCTGTTACCCTATTCATCCTCCTCATGATTTTATAAACCTCTTTAAGGTCACCTCTCAGACTCTGATGCTCCAGGGAAAACAGCGGCAGCCTATTTAGCCTCTCCCTTTAGCTCAAACTTTCCAACCCTGGCAATATCCTCGTAAATCTTTTCTGAATTCTTTCATCCTTCCTTTAGGACAGAGACCAGAATTGTACATGATAGTGGCCTAACCAATGTTCTGTACCACATTAATATGACCTCCCAGCTCCATACTCAATGCTCTGATCAATAAAGGAAAGTATGCTAAATGCTTTCTTCACTATCCTATCTACCAGAAACTCCACTTTCAAAGAACTATGAACCCGTACTCCAAGGTTTCTTTGTTCAGCAACACTCCCTTTCCATTGGGCCATATCCTTTAATGGAGTATCCTTTTATGTACCCATCCATGTGCCTTTTAAATGTTGTAATTGTACCCAACTGCACCACCTCCTCTGGCAACTCGTTCCATATATGCATGAAAAAGTTGCCCCTCAAATGTGGCTCCAGCCATTTGTTTCCATTTAGATTTGATTCTGAGATTTGGCATATCAACTCAATCTTGCGTGATAATAGCCACTTTGGTCAAATAATCACTTAGTGTAAATGAGATAAACACAAGGAAAATTTCAGGCTGCCAGTTTTGATCTTGAAATGTGTCCATTCTACCTTGACTCCAAGGAAGGCAAAGGTGTCTCAACAATCTGACCAACAGTTAAAGCCAATATCTTTCAATGCAA
Organism: Chiloscyllium plagiosum; assembly: GCF_004010195.1. NCBI lineage: Eukaryota > Metazoa > Chordata > Chondrichthyes > Orectolobiformes > Hemiscylliidae > Chiloscyllium > Chiloscyllium plagiosum. The sequence goes on from NC_057726.1 coordinate 73,074,198, forward strand.
CTTTACAGTAAAGACAGAATGTTTTTTTTCAATATAGGATGCTGTCACCAAGCCAGAAAAGACCACATAATTGAGTATTATGGTATGTATTCCAGTATTGGGGTGATGCTAGGCATAAAGAGTGATCCAAATAAAATAAAAATGTCCTTTTGTCTATTTACATTGGGCAGTAACAAGCTGTGTCTAAACTGCATGTGTTTACAAAATCCTAAAGGTTGTGTTCAACAATGTTGTTGATAGTGAGGAGGAAGGTCTCATCCTACAGACTGATAATAACCAGCTGGTAAATTGGGCAGAGCAATAGCAGATTTAATTTAATCCTTATAATCCTTAATTTAATCCTTATATACCCCTGTAGGGCGGTACAGTGGCTCAGTCGTTAGCATTGCTGCCTCACAGCACCAGGATCCTGGGTTCAATGTCACCCTTGGATGACTCCATGGAATTTGCACATTTTCCCTATGTCTGCATGTGTTTCCTCCAGTGCTCTCATTTCCTCACACTTCCAAAGATATGCAGATTAGGTGGATTGGCTATGCTAAATACAATAGTGCATGGTACGGTGGCTCAGTGGTTAGTACTGCTGCCTCATAGCGCCAGGGACCCAGGTTTGATTCTAACCTCAGGTAATTGTCTGTGTGGTGTTTGCACTTTCTCCCTACATCTGCGTGGGTTTCCTCCAGGTGCTCCGGTTTCCTCTTACAATTCAAAGATGTGCAGGTTAGGTGAATTGGCCATGCTAAATTTTCATAGTGTTCAGGGATGTATAGGTTAGGTGCATTAGTCAGGGGAAATGTAGAGCAATAGGTTAGGGGGATTGGTCTGGGTGGGATACTCTTTGGAGGGTCAGTGTGCTCTTGTTGGGCCATACTGTAGGGATTATAATTCTAAATTGCCGAAAGTGTTCAGGGATGTACAGGCTACCTGGATTAGCCATGGGAAATGTGAGGTTATAGGGATAGGGTGGGTCTGGTGAGATTCTCTTTATAGAGTCGGTGTGCACTCGATGGGCTCAATAGCTGCTTCCACATTGTTGGGATTCTATATATGAACTGATGCACTTTAGGAGGTCCAATAGAAAATGATAAATTCCTAGGGAGTACTGAGGAACAAAAGGGACCATTAGATTAGATTACTTAGAGTGTGGAAACAGGCCCTTCGGCCCAACAAGTCCACACCGACCCGCAACCCACCCATTCCCCTACATTTACCCTTTACCTAACATTAAAGGCAATTTAGCATGGCCAATTCACCTGACCTGCACATCTTTGGACTGTGGAAGGAAACCCATGCAGACACGGGGAAAATATGCAAACTCCACACAGTCAGTCGCCTGTGTTGGGAATTGAACCCGGGTCTCTGGCACTGTGAGGCAGCAGTGCTAACCACTGTGCCACCCACGTCCTTGACCATAGATTCCTTAATGTCCCAGCACAAGTCGTCAGAATGGTGGAGAAAGCATACAGGATGCTTGCCTTCTTTGACCAGAGTGTAGAATATAGGAACAGAGAAGTCTTGCTGAAATTTTATAGAGTATTGGCTAGAACAGAGATAAAATATTTAGTGCAGTTCCAGTTGCATTATTGGAAGGATGTTATTGAACTGGAGAGGGTGCAATGGAGATTCACTAGGATGTTGCCTGAGATGGAAAATCTCATTTACGGAGACTGAATAGACTGGGTTCATTTCCCTTGGTGCAGAAGAGGCTGAGGTGCAGTCTCTGTTTGAGGTATACAAAATTATGAGAGGCATACATAGGGCAGATCAGGAGAATTCTTTTCTCCATGGCAGACATGTCCAAGACCAGAGAGCAAAAGTTAAAGTTGAAGAGTAAGTAATTCAGAGGGGATGTGAGGAAAAGTTGTTTTCACTGAAAGGATGGGAGAAATGTGGAACATTTTGCCAGAGAGGGTGATGAATGTCAGGGCATAGTAGACCATGGACCAAGTTCAGGTAAATGGGGTTAGCGTATTTTTGATGTTTGTTGGTCAGAATGGGCACTGCGAGCTGAAGGGCTTGTTTCTACACTGAATAAAACTATGACTCTATTAATTTGATTTTGCTATTGGGCATTTACTGAATAACATAACAGAAGTATTACACTGAAGCCAATTTAAAGTTATCAATCTAATTCATTCGCATACTAGAAGCTGCAATTGTTCATTCACAGTCACTGTCATTTGTAGGCAAGAATAATATGTCCAAACATTTCAACCTTTTCACAAAGTAAGGGGGTATAGAAACTGTCTTTCATTGATGCACCTCAATAGACCACCATGAACAATCAAAGTTAACCTTTCCCACTTTGAATACAATATATTCACTAAAGGCAGACAAAGGTTTATGCTTTGTCATCACAGGAAAGAGGTTGCAATCAATCAGCCACCTCTTCCCTTTACTTTTCAACCAGTTCATAGGACTCTAGTTAGGCCAGGAAAGAACACTAAAAGAACTCAAGATAGTGTGTGTGAAAGTTGGTTAATATAGAAAATAAGGACAAGATTGGCTGAGGTAAAGGAGGTGGAAGCAGCAGAACTGAATGGAGGAGACCCCAGATTTGTCTGAGGACAACAATGAGCAGAAAATTGCGTGGATACTTTTTTCATGAAATATTGGTGATTCTGGTTGGATTTATTGAACTGAATGGCTTGGTAAGTCATTTAAGATGTCAGTTAAGAATGAACTATATTGCTGTGTATCTGGAGTCACACAAAGCCAAGACCAGATAAAGACAGCAAATATCTTTCGCTAAACAGCAACAGAAAAACTGGTTGAAAATTTCCTCTAACTCTTTCTGAAATAATAGGTATGTACCAGTAACAACCAGAACAACTGGTTAATGTAACCAGAAACTTGATTTTGACAGCCAAGTTCAATGTGACCAGTTTTGATTATTGAGAAATGTTAACTTGTGAACTGGGGAATGACTGTCTAAAGTTGTCCACTGCAAACACCTGGCATGTTGTTATGGTTGCTCTGCTTTATTTTTATAATATTAATTTTTTTTTGCCACCGCAAATTGCAAAGCAGACTACTTAAAGTTCTGGCTCTACTGTTTATATTTCAAATGCATATGTTCTAGGTTGCACATTGCACACTCCCAAAATGAAGATGCATTTGAGGTGCATGCACAATCATTTTCTCATTTCCATTGTATTTTTTGCAAAAAAATCCAAAATTATATAATCAATATGTTCAGATATTGAATTGTTCACAAAGATATAAGAAATGTGGAGGGATGCTCTTAGACCATGCCCACCTCATATTCAAATGTAGATTTTGCAAGATGTGGTCAAGTATTTGGATGAATACAACTGAACAGACACCTGCTGTGCTGCCTGACAGCAGCTGGTGTGACTGAAAGTTAATTAACGTGGAGAATCGGGACAAGACTGGTGGAGAGGTAAAGGAGGATAGAAGTGGCATAGCTGAAGGGAGGAGAGCCCAGATTTGACTGTGGACAACAGCCTGCATAAAATTCCCTGAACACTTATTGCTTTTTTACCAGTTTGTAGAATGTGGGTGGCACTGGTTGGACCAGCATCTATTGCCCATCTTAAATTTCCTGAACTGAGTGGCTTACTCAGCCATTTCAGAATACAGCTAAGAACCAATTACATTGCTATGGGTATGGAGTCAAATGTGGGCCAGACGAGGAAAAGACAGAAAATTTCCATCCCTAAAGGGCTCGATGGATTTGCACAATAATCAATAATTGTTTCATAGTCATCATTTGTCTCTTAATTCCAGATTTATTTTATTGAATTCAAATTCTACCAACTGCAGTGATCTGCCAAAACTGGGTCCCTAGGTCTTTGAATTGCTAGTTTAGTGAAAATACCACTACGGCTTTGCTTTGAACACTGGTCAGACTTTACTCCATTAGTCACTCTGTTTCATGCAAACCGCAGGAGCAAAAAGGAGCTCCAGAATCAGGTTGAGTGGAATGTGGCCTGCAGTGAAGAATATCAATGGCCTCCTGCTAGTGGACAATTACTGAGAAAGTAGACTGCACTTGGAATGCATCTGTAACTGAGGAAGTATGCGGACATCTGGAGAAGTAGGACGACAGTCTTGAGAACAGTGCTGGAGAAAAACCTAGTGAAGTAGTGACCAGAGAAAGAAAGGGGAAGACTGTTTTTGGGTAGCAGTAAGCAAACTGCTTTTTGAGAAGGTTATTTCAGATTTGTTGCAGCTGGCAAAACAAGCAGGACTCCTGCTGCTGAAAGCTTGGCTCCTGTTATGGACCAGGTCAGACCCCCTCAAAACATTTCAACAAAGTAGCCCAGACCCTCTCTTTGCTAGTTGTTTTAAGCAAGTATAACATGGATATTGCAGGAGGGATGCAGTTGTTCGAACCATGTAGTTTTAAACTAAATAGAATTTATTTGCAAGATTACTGAATGAAACACAACCAAAAGAGAACAGAATATGAATAACTTAACCTATCCGAAAACCCAGCAGATTATCCAAGTTAATAATACTGTTCCAAATGCCCATCAACACCCCTTGGCACAAAAAGTAACATCAAACCCAAGGTCTTACAGGAGAGATGTCAGAGAGAGAGAGTGTACCAGCCTGGACCTGCTTCTTTGGGTCCAGCAGCTTCCAAATACTGCTGTGCTAAAACCAAACCAAACCAAACCATAGTTAATGCTGAGCTGGGAGAACTGGCCACTCTCCTTCCATTGCACATGCAGTTTTTTTTACTTAAAAGCTTTCCTGAGGCAGGATCTATTAGTTATAATCGAACTGGACCTAAAACCGTTCAGCTTAAACTTTTTGGATTCTTTGTCTTTTACAACCGCCCTGAAAAATAACTTTGTTAAAGGAGCAGCATTGTCCCACTCCTAATTTGGGAAGTCCATTTGTTTGGTTGTATATTTGGTACCGGTTGCTGACCCGGCTCCCACTGTTTGAAACCTGATGTCCTGTCCTTGCTGTTTGCATATTGGATAGTCCTAGCGCTGAGACAATCTGAGAGCTGATTGACCTTGAGAGTAGCACTTACCAGAGACAGTTGACTTTAAGTCAAGCCTGAATGAAACCAGCCACGTGAATTGTGGGGGCTTGATACAGAGAGGCAGAGAGAGAGGTGGAGAAGGAGATTTCAGTCCACCATCAATAATCCATAACGTGCTGCAGGTATGTGGTCACCTGGCATGTTATGGAAGTTATGTTGATTTTCTTACATTTTCTTTGCAGAAATTTATAGAGAAATGTAGAGTGACAAACATGCAACGTTGTTGCTCCTGGAGACAAAAAGGGAGAGAAAGAGTTCAGCCTACAAGCAATAATCTTTAAAGTTCTGCAGGTACGTAGTCACCTAGCATGTTGAGGGACTTAAATTTTTAATTTTCTTGTATTTTCTTTACAGACATTTGTAGAGAAAAAAAGACTGAGGCTCTTGGGAGTACTTAATTTAGGAGACAGGTTTGCTACAGCTTTAATGATTTATTTGTGCTCTCCTGAGACTGTTCTGTGATTCTTTTTTTGGACATCTTTTGTTTTGCTTTGCATTAAAAATTGAAAGGAACATTTTCCAAGATGAATGCACCTACATATAAACTTTATGCAGAAAGTATTAATTTGTAGGATACTTAACTTAATGATGTTTGTTTAGTTAATCTTCTCCCAAGAAAGGTTTAAAACTTACAGCAACAGTCAATGTTTCTTTCAGTTTCTTAACTGAGTTTCAAATGTGCACACATTATGCTGATGCACAAGGCCTTCATTTGTTAGGGATTTTTTTTTTATTTCAACTTGGATAATAAAAAAAGATAAAAATGTGACAAGAGCATTTTTGGCATGGAAAAGCCAATAGCTGATGACCATTTCCAACATATCATAGCTGCCCAGATACAAGTGCCAACCACTTCCAATTGCCAAAAGCTGGCTAAAGATAACCAGTGCCAGCCATTTCCAACTGGTGATCGTAGCACTGGTCACAGCCAATGTTGACCATTTCTAGTTAGAAATATGTTAATTAGTAGCAATCATTTTCAACTGGTCTCAAGTACTGGTTGGCAACTGTTTCAATCATTCCATTTAAAGTGTCTTTCTTTCCATCTGTAGATGCTAATGTTCAATAAGACCTGCTGCCCCTGCCCTTCCAAACTATAGATGTTGTAGGTTTAGAAGGGACTTTTACAGGATCATTACTACTCTGCTGTAGCGCATCTTGTGCATGGTGCACACTACTGCCTTTGTGTGTCAGTAATGATAGGTTTGAAATGTGAAGGAGTATGAGGTGATAATCAATGTGCTGCTGTCTTAGATAGTGTTCAGCATCTTAAATATTTTTTGCAGGTACACCAATTCTGGCAAAAGTAGAATATTTCATCTCATTCCTGGTTCATCCTTTTAGGTGGCAAACAAGTACTTGGGAGACAAGTGATGAGTTCTTCACTGCAGAATTCCAAACATTCGGCCTGCATTTAAAAAAAAAATTCTGACCTTATTATGAAGGGAAGGACATTGTTGAAGCAATTGAGGGTGGTTGTACGTAGGATGCTACCCAGATGAACTACTGCAGTGCTGTCCATCGAACCACATAAATGTTAGAGCACTGAAAATAGACCTTTCAGCCCATTGCATCTGCATTGAGTAAAGTAGCTTCCTGTTCTAATCCCATTTTGCAGGACCTAATCCATAGCCCTTCAGCTCATATCTAGGCTCTTTTTAAACAAGTTGATGGTTTCAACTTCAGCCACCAAACAGGATGAGAAATTGCAGAAACACGCCACCCTCTAACTGAAATAGGTTTTCCTCATCTCATTCAGGACATTCAAAACACAAGGCTTTGGAAGTGCTGGTGTTGGAATGGGGTGGACAAAGTGAAAACTCACACAACACTAGGTTATAGTGCAACAGGTTTATTTGGAGGCACTAGCTTTCAAAGTGCTGCTTCTTCATCAGGTGTTTGTGGAGCAGAATCCTATAATACAAAAATTTACTTCACCACTGCATGCACAAGCAAGAAGAATCACACACACGCACGCATACACACACACAGTTAAACAAGCCAAGACAGGTTATAAATTATCAGTTTAATTAAATCCAGATGTGTTAAAAAGTTCTTCCTGGAGATCAGTGTTCAAGATTACCATCCACTATGAAATAGGTCCAGATAAAATTTAGGCTTCCTTTCAGCCAATAAATTAGTGACAGTGATGGAGGGTCTGAGGTAGGTTGCCAACTCAGTCTGGAATTGGATGCTGCCTGAACTGCTGTGCTCTTCCAGCACCACTAATCCAGAATCTGGTTTCCAGCATCCGCAGTCATTGTTTTTACCTAATTCTAAATTCCCTCTGGCAAATAGCGCTGACTTAGAATCCCCAAAATGTATATTTATGCATTTCAACCAGTTCTGATTTCAGTCATGTGACAAATAAAAGCATTTCAGGTGTTGATAGACCACCTTGGTGAGCTAATTTTAAGGTCATTAATTTAGCAGTGTAGCTTTACCTTCCTATTGGAGATTACCTTGTTAGGGGACAAGGTAACTGTGAAAGCATCACAGCTTGTCTTAACATAATGGGTTTTTAGGTTTCCGTTTGTCAGAACTGGCTGAAAGCAGATGGTTCATATCCAGTCTTTTTTGTCAGCTTCAGCTGGAATGTTTACACATTGCAGGGGTATCAGAAGCTTCCAGAAATAGAATCATGTGGTCACCTCCAGTTATTTTGAGTCCAGAAAGATTGTCCATTTTCCAAAGAAACAGAATTTAAAATATATAAGTGAACATTATCTCTCATGGGATTTCTCTTTATTGCCTGTGGTCATGAAACCTATAATGAACCTTTACTTCTTTGTAATTGTCCTCATTGTGAACATTTATACTGCCTGACCTGCTGTGTTTTCTCCACGCCATATTTTGCACTTCCCCATGTTTATACCTGTGGCAATTTTGCCATTCATTTAACCTATCAATATTCTTTGCTAACTCCCTATCTCCTCTAGACAACTTACATTCCTACTTATCCTGGTTCCATTGGTAAACTGGTTTATACATTCAGTCACTCCTGAATAGACTAAATTTTAAAATGGGTTCCCTGGTTCTAAGCCCTCCTGTATGACCAAGCCCTCTCCATCCTGTCCATTTCTTTCATTTTGTTAAATAAAATAAGCTCTCATTCTTCTAAACTGTGTGTAGGTCCATGTTGCTAACCCTTTTAATTCAATAATTTGTTGATTGAAACATATTGGAATTGTTTTCAAGTAATTTCTGTGTAAGAAGACAAAAATTCTTCACAAACATTCTTCAAGATGTGATCTTGCAAATAGCTTTTCACTGCCTTGGTATGTTGTGGAGGTGCTGGTATTGGACTGAGGTGGACAAAGTCAAAAATCACACAACACTAGTTTATAGTCCAGCAGGTTTATTTGTAAACACAGGCTTTCAAAATGATGCTCCTTCACCAGATACAGTGACAGAAGGCACACTGACACAAAGTTTATTAGCACAGAGATCAAAGAATCATACAATTGGTGGAAGTGTTGTGAACAAATCTAAAATGGCTGATGGAGTACTCTATTAGAAAGGAGATGCAAGTTTTGATTGAGATACAAATTCAGAATCTGTTTCATGTCACTGCCCCAAGATAATTAAAGACTTTATCAGGGTCTGCCTAATGTTCCAAACTTCAATCAGGCACAGATATAAAAGGTGACATCTCAGGTCAGACACCGAGTTATATGAGTGAGGCCTTGTTCAGAACCTGTCTCCGAGTTTTGTTCTGAAAGCAGGAATTTCAAAAATGCCACAGAGAGAATGCATGTGTGAGAGAGTGCATGTGTGTGAGAGAGTATGTGTGTGTGAGAGAGAGTGTGCGTGCGGGTGTGTATGAGAGAAAACGTGAGTGTATGTATGTTTGTCTGTGTGCGCACTTGAGAACGAGAGAGAAAATGTAACTGAGTGTGAGAGAGTCTAAGTGTGTGAGAGAGTATGTGTGTGTGGGTGTGTGAGAGAGAGAATGTGTGTGTGTGTGTGAATGGACATTGTGCAACAATCATCAGATGGGACTGTTCCCTTCCAGACAGGGAACACTTCAGCGGTTAAACATTAAGCATCCTCCAAGGTGGACTTTGAGATTACAAAAATACAGAATTGCCAAGCAGAGAATGATAGACAAGTTCTATATCCATGAAGATGGCCTCAACTGTGATCTTGGGTTCATGTCAAGCTACTGGTGACCATCCCCCCTCCACCCCAACACTGTTGTGTATCTGTAAAATTCTCCTTGTTGTTCCATTTTGATAGCATCATCATGATAAATTATTCTGATCTCAGACAGTCATAGAAATGTACAGCATGGAAATAGACCTTTCAGTCTAACTCATCCATGCTGACCAGATATCCTAATCTAATCTAGTCCCATTTGCCAGCATTTAACCCACATTCCTCTATAACCCTTCCTCTTTATATACCCATCCAAATGCCTTTTAAATGCTGCAATTCTCCTAGCCCCCACTATTTCCTCTGGCAGCTCATTCCATACACGCACCATCCTCTGCGTGAAAATTTTGCCCCTTAGGTTCCTCTTATATCTTTCTCCTCTCACCTATGCACGGTGGCACAGTGGTTAGCACTGCTGCCTCACAGCGCCAGAGACCCGCGTTCAATTCCTGCCTCAGGCGACTCTCTGTGTGGAGTTTGCACGTTCTCCCTGTGTCTGCGTGGGTTTCCTCCGGGTGCTCCGGTTTCCTCCCACAGTCCAAAAATGTGCAGGTTTGGTGAATTGGCCAAGTTAAATTGCCCATAGTGTCAGGTGTAGGGGGGAATGGGTCTGGGTGGGTTGCGCTTCGGCAGGTCGGTGTGGACTTGTTGGGCCAAAGGGCCTTTTTCCACACTGTAAGTAATCTAATCTATGTCCTCAAGTTCTGGACTCCCCCACCCCAGGGAAAAGACTTTGACTATTTACCCTATAGAAGACCCTCATGATTTTGTAAACCTCAATAAGGCCACCCCTCAGCCTCTGACGTTCCAGGGAAAACAGTCCCAGCATATTCAGCCTCAGCCTATAAGCTCAAATCCTCCAACCTGGCAACATCATTGTAAATCTTTTCTGAACCCTTTCAAGTTTCACAACATCAGGAAGGAGACCAGATATGCACGCAATATTCCAAAAGTGGCCAAACCAACATCCTGTACAGCCACAACATGACCTCCTAACTTCTATACTCAATACTTTAAACAATAAAGGAAAGCATACTAACACATTCTTCACGATCCTAGCTACCTCCAACTCTACTTTCAAGGAACTATGAATCTGCACTGCAAGGTCTTTGTTCAGCAACACTCCCCAGGACCTTAGCATTAAGTGTATAAGTGTTGCTCTGATTTGCTTTTCCAAAATGCAGTACCTTGCATTTATCGAAATTAAACTCCAGCTGCCACTCCTCAGCCCATCTGATCAAGATTAGATTACTTGCAGTGTGGAAACAGGCCCTTCGGCCCAACAAGTCCACACCGCCCCGCAACCCACCCAGACCCATTCCCCTACACTAACACTACGGGCAATTCTATTTGCCAAAGCTATCTCATGTCCCCTTTTTGCCCTCCTGATTTCCCTCTTAAGTATACTGCTATTTCCTTTATACTCTTCTAAGGATTCACTCGATCTATCCTTTCTATACCTTACATATGCTTCCTCCTTTTTCTTAACCAAACCCTCAATTTCTTGAGTCATCCAACATTCCCTATACCTACCAACCTTTCCTTTCACCCTGACAGGAATATACTTCTTCTGCATCTGACAAAAGAGTATTGCTCTGAAAGCTTGTGATTTCAAATAAATCTATTGGACTATAACCTGATGTTGTGTGCTTTGATATGTCATTTCCCAACGTTCCAATTACCTCCTGTTCATATGTAACAAGCTCAAGAGGGCTGTAGGATCACCTTGTGATTTCATGTAATAGTGAAAGGACATGGAATAAACACCATTAAATACTTCGTAATAGACTCACAGAGCAAAGGGTTTATTTCTATTCCTTTATTATAGTGTCAGCAGATGAATGATTTCCTCATCATTACGCATAAAATATTTGATGTGGGTGGGGACCTCCTTTTTTTACCCAATCTAACAATCTCACAAGGTTCAGTGACAGCCTCCCATTCCTATATAATGGACTTGAGGGTCTGTTGATCCTCCTAGTGTTCCTGTGAAATGTGTTCAAACATAATATCATAACCATAATGAATCTTAAAACCCTTCTGTTCTTAAGTGACAGTTCTTGGAGATTGTATGGTCACCTCCTGTTTTTAAAGAACACACTATCAAAGCTTAATAATCAAGCAATACAAAATTAAAACATAGAACATAGAACAGTTTAGCACAGTACAGACCCTTCAGACCACAATATTGTGTCGAGCATTTGTCTTAATCTACGATCAACCTAACCTACACATCCCTGAATTTACTGCCATCCATGTGCTTGTCCAGCAGTCGCTTAAATGTCTCTAACGTCTCTGATTCTACTACCACCGTTGGCAGTGCATTCCACACACCCACCACTCTCTGTGTAAAGAACCTACCTCTGACATCACCTTAATCACCTTAAAATTATGATCCATCATGACAGCCATTTCTGCCTGGGGAAAAGTCTCTGGCTATCTACTCTACCTATGCATCTCATTGCCTTGTGCACATCTAATAAGTCACCCCTCTTCCTTCTTCTCTCTAGTGTGAAAAGGTCTGGCTCACTCAACCTCTCTTCATAAGATATGCCCTCCAATCCAGGCAGAATCCTGGTAAATCTCCTCTGCACCCTCTCTAAAGCATCCTTCCTATAATAAGGCAACCAGATCTGGACACAATCTTCCTAGTGTGGTCTAACCACGGTTTTATAGAGCTGCAGCAAAAACTTGAAGCTCTTAAACTCAATCTCCCTGCACCATATGCCTTCTTAACAACCCTATCCTCTTGGGTGGCAATCAATGTTGTGCTGACCTTTTATCCTACTCTAAGATCAAGCTAATCTACATACCCTACATTTTACTATCATCCATGTGCCTGTCCAAGAATCGCTTAAATGTCCCGAATGTATCTGACTCTACTACCACTGCTGGCAGTGCATTCCACACACCCACCACTCTCTGTGTAAAGAACCTACCTCTGATATGTTCCCTAAACCTTCCTTCAATCATCTTATGGCCCCTCTTGATAGCCATTTCTGCCCTGGGAAAAAAAGTCTCTGGCTATCCACTCTCTCTATGTCTCTCATCATTTTGTACACATTTACTAAGTCACCGCTCATCCTTCTTCACTCCAATGATAAAAGCCCTAGCTCACTCAACATTTCTTCATAAGAGATGCCCTCCCCTCCAGGCAGCATCCTGGGAAATCTCCTCTGAATCTTCTCTAAATCATCCACACCTTCCTATAATGAGAAGACCAGAACTAAATACAATATTCCAAGTGTGGTTTATTCAGGGCTTTATAGAGCTGCAGCATAACCTCGCTGCTCTTAAACTCAATCCCCCTGCTAAAGAAAGCCGACATACCATATGCCTTCTTAACAACCCTATCAAATTGGGTGGCAACTTTGAGGGATCTGTGGATATGGACCTCAATATCCCTCTGTTCCTCCATACTGACAAGAATCCTGCTTTAATCCTGTAATTTGCATTTAAATTTGACCTTGCAAAATCACTTCGCTCTGTTCCAGGTTGAACCCCGTCTGCCTCTCCTCAGGCCAGTTCTGCATCCTGTCAATGTCCCATTGCAACCTACAACAGCCCTCCATACTATCCACAACTCGATCAATTTTGTGTCATCAGCAAATGTACTAACCCACCCCTCCACTTCTTCATCCAGGTCATTTATAAAAATCACAAAGAGCAGAGATCCCAAAACGGATCCTTCAGATCCCAGAACACCACTGGTCATTGAGCTCCAGGCTGAATGCTTTCCTACTACCACCCTCTGTCTTCTATAGGCCAGTCAATTCTGTATCAAGACAGCCGGATTTCTCTGTGTCCCATGCCACCATACTTTCTAAATAAGCCTACATTGGGGAACCTTCTTAAACGCCTTGCTAAAACCAATGTACACCACATCCACTGCTCTGTGTTTTGTCATATCTTCAAAGAATTCAACAAGGCTTGTGAGGTGTGACCTGCCCCTCAAAAAGCTATGTTGATCATGTCTAATCAAGCTATGCTTTTCCAAATAATCCTTAATCCTGTCTACCAGAATCCTCTCCAATAAATTGCCCACCACTGATGTAAGACTCTCTGTTGTGTAATTACTAGGATTATCTCTTTTCTCTTTCTTGAACAAAGGGAATAACATTTGCTCCCCTCCAATCATTTGATACTACTCCAGTGTTCAACAAAGACACAAAAGATCATTGCCAAAGGTGTAGCAATCCCTTCTCTTGCTTCTTGTATAAACTTTGGGTACATGCCGTGTGGTCCAGGGGACTCATCTGTTTTCATGTTTTTCAAAATTTCCAACATATGCTTCTTCTTAAAATCAACCTGTTTCATGCTGTTCTCATAAATGACAAGGTCCTTCTCACTAGTGAATACTGAAGTAAAGTATTCATGAAGGACCATCCCCTACCTCCTCCAACTCCAGACACAAGTTCCTTCCACTATCCCTGATTGGCCCTATCCTAATTCTGGCCATCCTCCTCTTCCTCACATAAGTATCGAACGCCTTGGGAACATTTATCTTTCGTGCTTCTCTATGCTTAGAAAATATCTGATTGTGCGTGAAGTTCATTTTGTTGTCTAATGCCTGCAAAAAGTGATTCTCTTTTTAAGCAAAAATCCATTAATCAAATCCTAGAATATATTTAAGAACTTAATCTCCGTGGCTGTCTGGGGAAGAGTAATCCACAGATCACATACACAAAGGAAAAAAGATATCCTTAACCTTTAAGGTAGAATCACAATTTATTAAAACTGTGTCTTGAATTCCAAACTCATTTCCTCCTTTTGATTTGAGAAAAGAACAAAAAGGAGCGGGAAGAGACCATTCAATCAAAACTATCCAACACAACCATTTGCTCACAGGTCTATCAAAGCCAACCTCCTCTGCTCTCTGGGGAAGACAACTGAAAGGTGGGGATGCCAATGACCATCAAAAAGAAGAAATTCCTCCTTACACCTTTCTTAAATGGAATACCCCACATTATTAAACTGTGTTTCCTGGTTCTCAACATATCTAATGGGGAACTATCTCTCAACCTTCACCCTGAGAGGTCCTTCCAGATCTTAGAAGTTAGAATAAGTTTACCTCTCATTCTTGTAAACTCTAGTCACTATTAACCCAAGCTGCTCAATAATTTGTCATAAGATAAATCTTCATCACAGTCATCAGTCAAGGGAAACTTCTCTGAATTGCTCCAATGCAATTATATACTTTCTCAAGTAAGAAGACCAAAATTCCAAACACAGTACACAGATGCAATCTTAGGCAAATGCTGTTCAGACATCAGTGCATTCCCCTTGATCAATAGAGATCAACATTTGAAAGCTTCTCCTGTTCAAGTGTAACAGCATGTGAAGGCTGTGTATGCACCTATTGTTCTGGTAGATGTGTCATAAGGTAAGAACTACTGCCTTGTGTTCTTGTTCAATATGATCTAGAGCCTGAATGAAAGTGTTCATTGAATGTGTAAAAGGCTCAAGAAGCTAAATGGCTTTCTGCTATACCTTTGTAATTGGTTTCGATAATCTAATTGCTTTCTGCCCATTTCTATGTGTGATGCTTGAAGAACAAAATGGCCCCTTTCAAATGATGTGTAACTTGCTCAAGGGGCTGAATAGATTCTTCCCCTTTCTCTGTAACAGGTTCCTGGGGATAGAGGGCATTGTCTGTTCCTCTGCAACGATCCCAAAAGGCTGAATTCTCATTATTGTGTAACAGGCTTCTGAGGATAAATAACTTCTTTACCCTTTGCAATAGGCTTGTGACAGCAAATGTTTCCCAACCTTCCTGTGTCACAAGCTGTACAAGGTTCTCTCTTTTTTATTGAATGTAAGGATTAGGAGGATGAATAGTCTGCCCTTAGGTAAAATCCATTTTCTGTGTGACTGACAACCCTGTTCCTGAACAGCAGGAATGTGGGACTGAATGAAGATCTTCCTTTGCTGTCTAACACACTTGAGGTAGAACATAGAACATAGAAAAATACAGCGCAGTATTTTTGGCCCTCGATGTTGCGCCAATCCAAGCCCACCTAACCTACACGAGCCCTCTATCCTCCATATGCCTATCCAATGCCCGTTTAAATGCCCATAAAGAGGGAGAGTCCACCACTGCAGGGCATTCCATGAACTCACGACTCGCTGAGTAAAGAATCTACCCCTAACATCTATCCTATACCTACCACCCCTTAATTTAAAACTATGCCCCCTCGTAATAGCTTACTCCATACATGGGAAAAGGTTCTCATGGTCAACCCTATCTAAACCCCTAATCATCTTGTACACCTCTATCAAGTCACCCCTAAACCTTCTTTTCTCCAATGAAAACAGCCCCAAGTGCCTCAGCCTTTCCTCATACGAACTTCCTACCATACCAGGCAACATCCTGGTAAACCTCCTCTGAACCCATTCCAGTGCCTCCACATCCTACCTATAGTATGGCGACCAAAA
>NC_057726.1:73091799-73105717 GCF_004010195.1 Chiloscyllium plagiosum
GCCTCCACACGCGACTTCCCACTACTATCCTTGACTGGACCTATTTCTACCCTAGTCATTCTTTTATTCCTGTCATACCTATAGAAAGCCTTAGGGTTTTCCCTAATCCTACCGACTAAGGACCTTTCATGTCCCCTCCTTGCTGCTCTTAGCTCTCTCTTCAGGTCCTTCCTGGCTACCTTATAACTCCCAATCGCCCCAATTGAACCTTCACGCCTCATCTTTACATAGGCTGCCCTCTTCCATTTAACAAGGGATTCCAATTCCTCATTAAACCATGGCTCCCTCACACGACCCTTTCCTCCCTGCCTGACAGGTACATACTTATCAAGGACACTCAATAGTTGCTCCTTGAACAAGCTCCACATACCAATTGCGCCCTTCCCTTGAAGCCTACTTTTCCAAGCCACGCATCCTAGGTCGTGCCTCACCGTGGGCTCTTATTTCAAGAAGGTTGGAGTATAACATTAGTGCAGGTGCTGAATAGGCTCCCATATTCTTGAGTAAGTGATACAGCAGTGGCAGATTTACTGATCGTTATCCTCCATGTGATATTGACACACTTTCTGATTTATTTTAAGGGAGAAGTTTCATTGTGCTTTATTCCATCCCCATAGACAGGATAAATGCATATAGTTTTCTTTCCCAGGATGGGGAATTGAAAACTAGAGGGCATAGGTTTAAGGTGAGAGGAGAAATATTTAAGAAGGACCAGGGGGGCAACCTCTTTACACAGAGAGTAGTGCGTATATGGAATGGCTGCTAGAGAAAGTGGTTGAGGCAGATACAATAGCAACATTTAAAAAAACATCTGGACAGGTACATGGATGGAAAGTGTTTAGAGGGATATGGACCAAACATGGGCAGTATGAACCAGCTGAATGGGCACCAGGGTCAGTGTGGATCTGTTTGGACCGAAGGGCTTGATTCCATGCTGTTTTACTCTATGACTGTTTGTGTAAGATCCAAGCTATCTCACTTTATGGATTCACTCACAGTTCTGTAACAAGATTAAGGGGCAGGGTGACCTTGTTGTTTTATTGGTTTTGTTTGTGGCTTGTATGCATCTGCATGTGTGTGTGAATACAGGCATCAGTCCTTTCATTACTTCTGACTCCCTCTCTTACCTGTTGTTTCCTTCATCCTATTGCTCCTATCAGAACTAATCATTTCTATTCTCAAGCCATTACAGCATTATCATATTGCTATGAAACTTCTCAAGGTGAGGGAGGTTTATGGTATATACATAAAACACGAAAAGCTAGCAAATAGATGCAGCAGGTAGTGAGGAAAGCTGGTAATTAGGAATGTTGGGCTCTTATTTCAAGAAGTTGGAGTATAACATTCGGGATGATTTGCTGCAACTGTACCAGGTGTAGTGAGACTGCATTTGAATTACTGGGGCAGTTTTGGTTCCCTTATTTGAGGAAATCAATCAATTCAGTGGAGGCAGTTCAGAGAAGGATGAGCCCTAATATAGATAGATTATCTTATGAGCAAAGGCTAAATAGGTTGGGACTGTACTCACTGGAGTTTTGAAGGATAAGAGGTGATCTCATGGAAAATAAGATTCTTAAGGGGTTTGACAGTGTAAATACAGAGAGGATATTTTTCCCCTAGGATCACGGTGGGCGGCATGGTGTCACAGTGGCTAGCACTGCTGCCTCACAGCGCCAGAGACCCGGGTTCAATTCCCGCCTCAGGCGACTCTCTGTGTGGAGTTTGCACATTCTCCCCGTGTCTGCGTGGGTTTCCTCCGGGTGCTCCGGTTTCCTCCCACAATCCAAAAATGTGCGGGTTAGGTGAATTGACCATGCTAAATTGTCTGCAGTGTTAGGTGAAGGGATAAATGTAGAAGTATGGGTCTGGGTGGTATACGCTTCGGTGGGTCGGTGTGGACTTGTTGGGCCGGAGGGCCTGTTTCCACACTGTAAATAATCTAATCTAATCTAATCTCAGAATAAAGGAGCATCAATTTAAGGCTGATATGGGAGGAAGTTCTTCCTTCAGAGAGTTGTAACGTTTTGGAAAACCTTGCCACAGACAGCTGTGGCGGTGAGAGACTTGTGTACATTTAAAGCTGAGATAGGTAGTTTTTTCATCTGTCGGGGAATCAAGGGTTATGGGGAAAATGCAGGAAAATGGATGTGAGTAATGATGGATCAGCCATCATCCTGTTTGAACAGTGAAGCAAGCTCCAGTGGCAGAACAGCCTACTCCTGTTCCTATTTCTTATGGTCATATGTTCTTATGGAGTAGACAATGGATAGCTGATATGATGGTTATATGTGAGGGCAACAGTTTATAATGAATAAAATTGACATCTGTTTGGACTTACATTATTTTTGTATGATCAGTTAATTGAACAGAACAAACAGCTTCTTGGCAGTGAAGTGAAAAGGTGACACCATTTATAAGACACTTCAGGCAGTTAACTGGGTGAATATATTTTCCCTGCTTTTACATTTTCCCATGACAGAATGTAGGCTACAGCATAAGCAAAACTCCAAAAAATTCCATCCTCCATTTTCCCTCAAGGTACTTGGAGATAATATTTCAGGCTACCAACGTTTTCAGTTACCATCTCAAAATCTGCAGAGACCTCAACCTGATCTCTAGTAATACAGTTTATGTTACTTTATTAGAAGTCATCTGTTCTTATGTGTGCATGGGTGCTCAGGGATAAGGTGCTTCTTATGCTTGGTATTTCATAGTTTCAAATAAATAAAACCTTTCTTCTTGTTATTTTTGGTGCAATTATCTCAATTAATCATGACACAAATCAAAATCTTACCACGTCCACAATCAATGTGATAACTTTGCAGATAAATTGATGTATAATAACATTATTTGTTTGTCTTCCTCACAGTTAACTTAGCGACACTTGCAATTCTGTTTAATGGAAAGTGCGGACTATCTAACTGTGTCACTCGTTACTTAGTGGCTATGGCAATGGCAGATCTACTGGTGACTATCCTCGACTTAATACTGCGACACATTCCGATTGTTTATAGGGATAAGTTTAATTTTCTTCATTTTTTCCCCATGTGTAATATCCACGCCGTCCTACTTTATGCAGCCACTGACTGTACTGTCTGGTTTACCGTCACTTTCACCTTTGATCGTTATGTGGCCATTTGTTGTCAGAAGCTGAACAGTAAATTTTGCAGTGAGAAAATGGCAGCTGTGGTCCTGGGAACAATAACTATGCTGAGCTGTTTAAAGGACATTTTCTGGTTTTTTATGTTCAAAAAGCGATTTATCCTGGGGAACATTCCCTGGTTTTGTTCTGTAACAGTCAAAGCTCTGGAGTCTCCAGTAATGGTATCAATTGAGTTCCTCTACAACATTCTAACTCCAGGGATGCCATTTGTCCTGATTCTGCTGTTTAATGGTTTCACCATCAGACACATTTTAGTGGCCAGTAGAGCCCGCAGAAGACTCCGGACTCACAGCAATGGGGAGAGTTCCAGAGACCCAGAGATGCAGAGTCGAAGAAAATCCATCATTTTACTCTTTGTTATTTCTGTTAATTTCATTGTATTATGGTCAACATTTATGATTTACTCTATATGGATCCGTATGTTTTGGTTGGGGTATCGATCTGTACTGATGCACAACTTTGTGCGGGAATTGGGCTTTATGTTGCAACTCCTGAGTTGCTGCACAAACAGTGCAATTTATGTTGTAACCCAGGCTAAGTTCAGAGAACAATTGAAGAATATGCTGAAATTTCCTTTTGCTCAAATTTATCATTTAATCAAATTAGTTAATTAATGCTTTAGCATTTTCTTACTTTATTCCATAATTCTAGCAAGTGAGTAATCTATCACTATGATAACAGACTAAGGATGTACCTTGTTGCTAGGATAAAATACAGGGCCTGAGCATTTCATTAAAGTTTTAGTGCAGATGAAGCCTGCATTGAGGAGAATAGAGAAGTGGTGGGTCCTTTTGTTTTGGACTTTTTTTTAAAGCATTGAATTGAAAACTCCCTGAAATCCATTGTTACTCATTTCCCACTGGTCAGTTCCCAAGTTCATCATCCACTCCTTTGCCCAAGTTGACAGAGTGCACTCCCTTTCCCAAATCTCACTCTGTTCCTCTTTGTATTGGCCCCTATATCCATGTCAAAGGGTAATTTATTGGTGAACAGGACTTGATCTCTGCAACAGAGCAAGAAGCAAGGGAGAGAATGATAGTGATAGAAACTGATATAGACTCACACACACACACAAACACACATTCGCACAGAAAAAGTGAGATAGTAACAGCAACAATAAGTTGGTTAGTGTGAAAGACATTGGCAGGTAGACTGACAAAGTAAGACACTTGACAATGGGACCAAGAGGACAAAATTAGTGAGAGAGATAGAGAGAACGAAAGAGGGAGCAAGAGGGAATGATGCAAATAGACAGAAGTAGGGAGATCATGAAGACAGAGGAAGAGAGACATACATACGGAGAGAATTTTAAAAAAAGAAATACAATTAGAGGGGGAGTGACAGGGAGAAAGCCAGCATACATGTGTGAGACTGAGAGAGAAATACATACAGAGGGACAGTCAAGAAGAAGGGGGCGGGGAGGAGGAAGAGAGATGACGAGATGAGAAAGAGACAGAAACAATGAAGAAACCAGAGACACACAGAAAGACAAAAACAAAAGAGGACAGATACAAATGGAGACAGCAAAGGAGAAGGCAGTGAGAGATGGAAAACAAGAGGCAGGAAAAGAGAGTGAGAGCCAGAGAAAAATAGATAAAGACAGGGGCTTATTGTCAGAGAAAGAGAGACATAGAGAGAGAGAAACACAAAGAATGAGAGAAAATGCAACAGAAACAAAGAAAAAGAGGTGATGCAGTGGCTGTGCACCAGGGACCTGGGTTCGATCCCACCCTTGGGAGACTGTCTGTGTGGAGTTTGCACATTCTCCCCGTGTCTGCGTGGGTTTCCTCCAGGTGCTACGGTTTCCTCTAACAGTCTAAAGATGTGCAGGTTAGGTGAATTGGCCATGCTAATAGTATTCAAGGATGTGTAGGGTTGGTGTGGGAGTCAGGGGAAATGTAGAATATAGGGGAATGGGTCTGGGAGGGTCACTCTTTGATGGATCGGTGTGGACTTGTTGGGCCAAATGACCTGCTTACAGGATTCTATGTAAGGATTCTATGACTTCTATGAAATAAGAAAGAGACAGAAAGAGTAGCAGAGTGATGGTTAGAGAGGGAGACAGAAACAGAGAAGGTGATAAACAGAGAAGCTGAGATAGAAAGAGATTTGGAGGCTCAGAGAGGGAAACAAAGAGAGTGAGAGGCAAGTAGAGAGTTACAGAACAATAGTGAACAATAGTTACACAGCAAAGCACAGAAAGAGATAGGAAGAGAAGGAGACAGACACAGAAACTGACACAGAAAGACAGAGATGGAGAGAGACAAAGGTAGAAAAAAAAGATGATATAGAGAGACAGAGATAAATAAACAGAGGGATGAAGAGACAGAGAGTGGGTGAGCATGAGCCAGAGAGAAAGGGGGTCAGAAACAGTGGGTTTAGGAGTCTGTTTACCATGAGTGTTTGCAAGTCAGAACACAAAGCAGAAAAGCACAAAAAAAGCACAAAAGCACAAAAAAATTGAACTAAAATTGAACAAGATTGAACAAAAAATTAAAACCATGTAAGAGATCACATTCGTAAGTATAAGTCAGCCATTCATAAATCAGGACCCCTGAGTAGTAACGACTCATGGTAAGGTTAATGAAATATGTAAAATATATAAACGCAAATGTAAGTCAATGAATAATGTAATAAAATAATTCAAACACATTAAGGATGGCAGTTTGCTTGGTTTGTTAAGGCTGCAGCATGTTGGACCCCTAAGTACCAAAGTGAACCAGGCAAATACATCTGCAGCAAGTGTTTGAAATTTGAGCATCTTTAGCTTAGAAGTTATGAGCCTGAAGTTGAAGTACAGGCATTGTGACACATAAGGGAACGGGAAAGTTACCTTTTTTTAATAACAGGAGGCATCCACACCCATGTTAGGGTATTCTGATTTGGTCAGCAGTCAGAGACAGGAGAGTGTGACTGTGAGTGATGCTCATGAGGAGACCACAGGATAGGGGTAAAGGAAAGTCAGTCTTAGCAGCTATCCAATAGTTTTGAGGCTCTCTCAATCTGTTTGGTTAACCTGCATACTCACCTGCAGGGTGAGTATACAAACTGATTATAGTACCATGGTACAGGATGCCAATTGGGAACAATAAAAATATTGGTAGTAGGTGATAGTAAAGTGAGGGGGATTGATGCTATTCTGTGTAGCAAAGGCCTGAGTCCAGAAGACTGCATTACCTGCCTTGGCTGGGATTTAGAACATGAGTTCAGGGCCAGAAAGGAACATGAAGAAAATGTGGATAACTTGCTCAGCAATAAACAAAACCTGATGGCAATACATTGATTTCTATCTTACAAAATAAGCAACTAATTAACATGGGCATTATACAGCACCAAACACCAGCTTTTTTTTCCATCTTTCATTTAAGGAGCAGAGGTAGGGAAAAACAGGCTAAGTCCTAAATTGCAATTGAAGGAGAGGGAATTGGGATCATGCTGAGGAATTGTGTCTAACTAACAATGACCTTGTATTTGCCTTTAGTGAAACACTGAACTCACCTTGGTGAAATTCATAGAAAATCTTTGATCAGAACTGCATTGACTTTCAGTCAATGTTTTCCTGCTGTCAGAGCTTGGATATGTTTTTGGAGAGAGAGAGAGAGAGAGAGGACAAGAAGAACTTGTATGTAGTTTTGAAAGTTTGCATGCATATGCATAGTCTGCATGTGCGCATCTGTGTGTGCATGTGTATTTGATGAAGTACCACTTGAAAGGTAATGTGCGTGGTTTGATTATATGGGATTAGTGGTAATTTATAAGCTTGAATAGAGAATTGGCTAACCAAAAGAATGCAGAGAATCAGATACATTGAATGTTTATCTGGTTGGCAAGATTTAACTTGTGTGGGTTTTCTCCAGGTGCTCTGGTTTCTTCCCACAATCCAAAGATGTGAAGATTAGGTGAATTGGCCAGTATAAATTGCTTATAGTGGTCAGAGATGTGTAGGTTAGGTTCATTACTCAGGGTAAATGTAGTATAATTAGGGAGAGAAATAGGTCTGCATGGGTTACTGTTCAGAGGGTTGGTGTGGACTTGTTGGGCCAAAGGGGAAAATGATGACTGCAGATGCTGGAGATCGGATTCAAGTGTGGTGCCAGAAAAGCACAGCATGCCAGGGCCTAAGGTCCTGTATCCACACTGTAGAGATTCTATTCTTTAAATGGTGCCACAGAGTTTGGTTCCTACTTATAATTGTGACAATACTGTCACTTCAGAAAGGTTATTTTGTCTTGGGCTTTTTTGAAGAAAGGGTGCAAAGGTTGAGGTACCAAAGTGGCTACAGGAGATGCCTGAGTCAACAATCAGAGAAGCCTTTCAGCTTCTGTTTTAAGAAACAATTGCAACAATTGCGTGACCAGTTCTCACAGAACAGGCTTTCTAGTGTTCTTTAGTTGTAGTAGTCAAAAGGTGTTTGGATCCCAAAAGAGCTTCAGTAAAATGATTCTGAGCTGCTACATTCCCTGAGATGTTTCTTGATGTTATTTCCTCCTGAATTGGAAAATTACCTGTAAGAATCGTTCTGAATTTACCTTTCTGCCAAGGGGTGTGTTCATAGGATGTTACCATACAGAAAAGTTAATTATTGACATGTACTGTAACTATTATTCAATTAAGTTTTCCAGTTTAGTTATTCTAAATTCCTCTTCCTTTTGTTTGTATTTTAACTACAGTATTTAAATAAATTAAGTAATTTGACCAGTTACTTCATGGACTTCACGTCTACCTTTAAAATAAGAAAAATTTAGGGTCTAAGCCACCTCTTAAAAATATTGAAGGGGTCTTGTTTGGTCCACAACACACTCTATAGGAAATAACTGCACAGGGGAGGCCAGTTCCTGTTCCCTTTTATTTACTAGTGCACAGTAACCTGGCTGTGGCCAGCCAGCTTGTCGTCAGTCCTCAGCTGAGAAGATTCAAATCTCCTGGTTATATTTTATGAAACAGTAACAGTTAACAACAAACAAAAAGCAGCAGTTCACAAAAAAAACATTATTTACAGGGGAAGGGGCAGCAAAGCTAAACCCCAAACCCAACCATTCAATCAGTTAACGG
Source organism: Chiloscyllium plagiosum (assembly GCF_004010195.1). Lineage (NCBI taxonomy): Eukaryota > Metazoa > Chordata > Chondrichthyes > Orectolobiformes > Hemiscylliidae > Chiloscyllium > Chiloscyllium plagiosum. The sequence continues at coordinate 73,100,015 of NC_057726.1, forward strand.
AAATGTGGATGAACCTCAAATCCAATTTTCAGTTAAAAAGGTAACAGTAACAAACAGACAAGACAGACCAATCAAATGAGAGAAAGTGTATGGAATATAGACCCCCCCCTCCCCCCCATAAACCTAGGAAGCCACCATCCTTTCGACCTTACGGCCCACTCAAAGACAGCCCATCCCTATGCCCCTTCAGGTTCTCAGTGCACACCAGGCTCATTATGGCTTCTTGGTCCGCCCCTACGCACTGTCTGGCTCTCACTCAACCTGGCACACCATTTGGCCTGTGGACTGTCCTGACACACTTTCCAGCCACCTCTAGGACAGCCCATTTCCCCTCCCTGGGAAGAGGGCTCACAGGGCAGCCTATACATCTTCTGGACCCAGGGCCTGCCTCTACACACCGTCTGGCTCTCGGCCGCCTTGACAGACCTTCCAGCCACCTCGTGGGCAATCCATCCCGGCCTTTCTTCAGGATGACAGCACTCACCTTCCAGGTGTTCAGTCTTTATAGAGGCCTAATTCACCCAACGCGGGCCAAGCCTACCCACAGAAAGGTGCAGTTGACTCACAAGGGCTCAGACAAATGCCAAAAAAGTGAAAACACATGCAAAAATGAAAGTGTAGACACTAAAATTCAGAGTGCAAGGGCTGAGTCGAGACACAAAATCAGTATGGTCCTTTCTCAAAGTAAAGGACAAAAAAAGAGTAACAGATAGGCTGTAACTAGCCAGTGAGACAACAGTTCCCTAATGAGAACTGAAATACACATGTAAGACATTGACTGTGTGGACCAGCTAGTTTAGAAACCAGTCCACAATAAAGAGATGTCAGTAACAAACTGGATATGTAAATCAGCCAGTTCAGGAATCAGGTTACCCCCAAAAAAACAGAAACCAGCAGCAGCAGTACATACTGGTTTTGTGGCCAGCCAGCTTGGAGTCAGTCCTCAACTGAGAAGATCTTAATCTCCTGGTTATATATTCTTTTCCAGGTGATATATATATATATTTTATTTTATAAACCACTACAATTACAAACAGTGAACAATAAACAAAAAGCAGCATTTCACAAAAAAAAACAAAAATTAAGGTGAAAAGGCAGAAAGGCTAAACCTCAATCAGTTAACAGGGATATAAGGACGAACCTCAAATTCCACCTTCAGTCATTACAACAGTAACAGTAACACATACAAGACAATTCAATCAAATAAGAAACAATGCATAGAAGTCAAACCCCCTCAGGAACCCAGTAAACCACCTGTGTCTCACACCTTCTGACCACTCAAAGGCAGCTGCCTCTATGCCACTTCCAGTTCTCGGTCCAGCCCATGCCCCTTCTGGCTTCTCAGTCCACCCCTACGCACCATTTGGCTCTCACCTAACCTGATGCACCATGCGGCCTGTGAACCGCCCCAACATGCCTTCTGACCACCTCTAGGACAGCATGCTCCCCCTCCCTGGGAAGAGGGTGCACAGGAAAGCCTTCTGGCACCACGGCGTGCCCCTACGCACATTCAGGCCACCTCTAGGACAGCCCATCCTACCCTTTCTTTCGGGCAACAGCATTCAGGACAGCCTACCTACCTCCTGCTTCTCGGGGGGGACTGGCTTTGTGATGGCCTAACCACCTTTTGGTTCTCAGGGGGACTGGCATCGGGATGGCCTACCCACTTTCTGGTTCTCAGGGGGGATCGGCATGTGGATGGTCTACCCTCCTTCTTGGGCAGCCTACACACCTTCTGGTTTACATGATGGCCTATCCATCCATCGGCTCTCAGGGTGACAGCTTTTGGGATGACCTTTGAGAATCCTGGCTCACAGAGAGGCCTCCCAGACCCATGGACATAGAAAACAGTGCAGATGATAAATTCAACAAGCAAAATAGCAGAGTCAATTACCAAAAACAGAGTCCCCTCTGTTACACATATTTCATTATCAGAAACAGAGTTCTCTTGAGTATGCACAGTCTGTTACCAGGAACAGAGTCCACTCCAGTATGCAGAGTCCATGTCAGAAACAGAGTCCACAACCGAAAGCAGAATCCAATCCAGTTTGCAGAGTCCACGTTTGAAGGCTGCAAATGCACATCCCACAGCACACACAGAGATATTCAGTCTCCATAGTGACCTAGACCATTCACAGGGTATCAGGCCTACTCACAGGAATACAGTTTATTGTAAAGGTGCAGTTAACTCACAGGTGCTTGATCCACTCCCGGAAGTAGAGTCCACTCCAGCATGTAGTAAATGCTCACCTTCCAGTACACACACACACACACACATCTGTTGAGTCTTTACAGAGTCCTAATCCACCCACAGAGGGTCAGGCCTACCTACAGAGGAACAGTTCATCTGGAAAGATACAGTTAACTCACAGGGGGTCAGTTCAAACACCAAAAAGTGAAAACACATACAAAAAGGAAAGAAACCCAGAGTGCAAGAGCTAAGCCCTGCCACAAAATCAGCATTGTCTTTTTCTCACAGTACAAGAGAAGAGTAACACACAGGCTGTAACCATCCAGTGAAACAACAGTTCCCTAATGAGAACTGAAATACACCAAGGATCAGCTAGTTTGGAAACCAGTCCTCAATAAAGAGATGTCAGTAACAAACTGGATGTGTAAATCAGCCAGTTCAGGAATCTAGATCTACCAAAAAATCAGAAACCAACAGTAGAACATAGAACACAGAACAATACAGCACAGAACAGGCCCTTCGGCCCTCAAAGTTGCGCCGACCTGTGAACTATTCTCAGCTTATCTTCCTACACTATCCCTGTGTTTATCCAAGGATTGTTTAAATCTCACTAATGAGGCTGAGTTAACGACATTGGCAGGTCAGGCATTCCATGCCCTTACCACTCTCTGAGTAAAGAACCTGCCTCTGACATCTTCTTAAATCTAACACCCCTCAATTTGTAGTTATGCCCCCTCGTGCAAGCTGAAGTCATCATCCGAGGGAAAAGACTTTCACTGTCTACCCTATCTAATCATCTGATCATCTTGTATGTCTGTATCAAATCCCCTCTTAGCCGTCTTCTTTCCAATGAGAACAGACCCAAGTCTCTCAGCCTTTCCTCATAAGACCTTCCCTCCATACCAGACAATATCTTGGTAAATCTCCTCTGCACCTTTTCCAATGCTTCCACATCCTTTCCGAAATATGGCAACCAGAACTGTACACAATATTCCAAGTGTGGCCGCACTAGTGTTTTGTATAGTTGCAGCATGATATTGCGGCTTTGGAACTCAATCCCTCTACCAATGAAACCTAACACACCACATGCCTTCTTAACGGCACTATCCACCTGGGTGGCAACTTTCAGGGATCTATGCACATGGACTCCAAGATCCCTCTGCACATCCACACTACCAAGAATCTTTCCATTGACCCATCTGCCTTCCTGTTATTCTTCCCAAAGTGCATCACCTCACATTTAGCTGCATTGAACTCCATTTGCCACTTCTCAGCCCATTTCTGCAGTTTATCCAAGTCCCCCTGAAAACCTGTAACATTCTTCCAAACTGTCCACTACTCCACCAACTTTAGTGTTGTCTGCAAATTTATTAATCCACCCATCTATGCCTGCATCTAAGTCATTTATAAAAATGACAAAGTTGACCCAAAACAGATCCTTGCGGGCACACCATTAGTAACCAGACTCCAGGCTGCATATTTTCTATCAACCACCACTTGCTGCCTTCTTTCAGAAAGCCAGTTTCTAATTCAAACTGCTAAATCACCCTCAATTCCATGACTCTGCATTTTCTCCAACAGCCTACCTTATCAAAGGCTTTACTGAAGTCCATGTATACCACATCAACTGCCCTACCCTCATCTACATGCTTGGTCACCTTCTCAAAAAACTCAATGAGATTTGTGAGACACGACCTGCCCTTGAAGAAACCATGTTGACTATCTGAAATCAAATTGTTGTTTGCTAGATGAGTATAAATCTAATCTCTTATAATCCTTTCCAAAACCTTTCCTACAACAGAAGTAAGGCTCACTGGTCTATAATTACTGGGTCATCTCTACTGCCCTTCTCGAACAAGGGCACAGCATTTGCAATCCTCTAGTCCTCTGATACAAAACCTGTAAACAATGATGACTCAAATATCAAAGCCAAAGGCTCTGCCATCTCCTCCCTAGCTTCCCAGAGAATCCTCGGATAAATCCCATCCAACCCAGGGGGCTCCTTCTTTCACTCGTTCTAGAATTGATCATACCTGTTCATAACTAACCTCGATCCTTTCTAGTCTAATATCTTGTACCTCATTCTTCTCCTCTACAATATTCTCCTTTCCCTGAAGGAGAAATGTTCGTTTAGCTCCTCTCCGATCTCCACAGGGTCCACATTCAACTTCCCACGCCTGTCTTTGACTGGCCCTATTCCTACCCCAGATATCCTTTTATTTCTCACATACCTATAGAAAGCTTTAGGGTTCTCCTTTATTCTATTTGCTAAAGACTGTTAGTGTCCTCTCATTGCTCTTCTTAACTCTCTCTTTAAATCCTGTCTAGCTGATGTGTAATTCTCCATCACCTCATCTGAACCATTTTGCCTCATCAACACATAAGCCTCCTTCTTCTGCTTAACGAGAAATGCAATTTCTTTAGTAAACCACGGTTCCCTTATCTTATCACTTCCTCCCTGCCTGACAGGGAACTCGCAATATCTGTCCCTTAGACCAGCTCCACATTTCCATTGTCTGCATCCCCCGCATTTTGCTGCCCCATTCTATGCATTCTATTTCTTGCCTAAGAATTATAATTATAATTGCATTTGCCCCACTCTTGAGCTGTGGCATGTACCTTTCCATCCCTTTCCATCGCTAAATGCAACATAACTGAATTATGGCCACATAGATCCCTGAAAGTTGCAATCCAGGTTGATAGTGCCGTTAAGAAGGCATATGGTGTGTTAGGTTTCATTGGTAGAGGGATTGAGTTCCAAAGCCGCAATATCATGCTGCAACTATACAAAACACTAGTGCGGCCACACTTGGAATATTGTGTACAGTTCTGGTTGCCATATTTCGGAAAGGATGTGGAAGCATTGGAAAAGGTGCAGAGGAGATTTACCAAGGAGTGTTAAGCCAGCTTGGAGTCAGTCCTCAAATAAGAAGATAGTTCAAAATACACAGTACAAAATACACAGTCAAGAGTGTGTTGCTGGAAAAGCACAGCAGGTCAGGCAGCATCCGAAGAGCAGGAGAGCTGACATTTCAGATACTGGCTGCTGCGCAGTTATTTTAGTCATGAGTGTACGCTTCTGAAGAACACTCATTCACAACAGTTGTCTTTTGAATTGGGCTAAGGAGTTGTGAGGGGCAAGTTTTTTACACAGCAAGTGATAGGAGTCTAGAAAATGCTGCCAGGAGCAGTGATGGAGGCAGATATGATACTGGGTTTAAATGACTTTTAGTTAAGTACATGAATATGCAAGGAGTGGAGAGATATTGACCAAGCAAGCAGAAATGGTGAGCTGTTTTTGGGGTCAAGTACAGCAAAACATTATGTGTCAAAGGGCCCATTCCTGTGCTGAACTGTTCTATGTTCTTTTTAGAACATAGAACATAGAACAATACAGCACAGAACAGGCCCTTCGGCCCACGATGTTGTGCCGAACATTTGTCCTAGCTTAAGCACCCATCCATGTACCTATCCAATTGCCGCTTAAAGGTCACCAAAGATTCTGACTCTAC
>NC_057726.1:73108193-73125267 GCF_004010195.1 Chiloscyllium plagiosum
GCACCTTTCCACAATCTGTTTCCCCATCTGTTTCTCCACATCTCTGCTGCTATTGGGGGGTCTATAGTGAACACCCAACAAGGTGACTGCACCTTTCCTATTTCTGACTTCAGCCCATACTACCTCCAAAGGCAGATCCCCCTCGAACTGCCTTTCTGCAGCCGTTATACCATTTCTAATTAGCAACGCCACCCCCCCTTCTTTTTTACCACCCTCCCTAATCTTACTGAAACATCTGTAACCAGGAACCTCCAACAACCATTCCTGTCCCTCTTCTATCCACGTTTCCGTGATGGCCACAACATCGTAGTCCCAGGTACCGATCCACGCCTTAAGTTCACCCACCTTATTTCTGATACTCGTTGCGTTGAAGTATACGCACTTGAACCCATCTCTGTGTCCGCAAGTATTCCCTGTCAGCGCTACGTTCTTCACAGCCTCCCTACATTCTTGGACATCTTTTTCTGGCACCATGCCTTTATCTGGGAAGTTTGATTCATTTGATCATTAAGACTGGGCTTGTTATGTGGAAAGAATTATTTCTGGGTGAATGACATTGGGGCAGATGAAAAGCAACATGTACTTCTCCTGAGAGCATTTTCAGTATTAGGAGCCTAACTTTCCCTGAAGCAACAGATAATAAAACCTTTCAAGACTTGACAGATTCACTTAAGGGAAATTAAAACCCCAAACCTCCTCTAATTCTGATAAGCCATTTTGAGTTCAAGAATGAGGGGAATCCATATTGGGATTTTTGCTGAAGTTAAGATACTGTAGAGGGAAAGGACTTTGAGTTAATCCTGAACGAGATGCTGAGATGCAAAAGCTGAAGCCCAACCGGTCTTCAAACAGGAACGATAACTGACTTTATCATTAGAAAATGCGGCAAGTGGAACATATGAGTTAGTAGATTAGATTAGATTCCCTACAGTGTAGAAACAGGCCCTTCGGCCCAACAAGTCCACACTGACCCTCCAAAGAGTAACCCACCCAATCTCATTTCCCTCTGACTTATGAACCTAACACTACGGGGAAATTTAGCATAGCCAATTTGCCTGAACTACACATCTTTGGACTGTGGGAGGAAACCAGAACACCTGGAGGAAACCCACTCAGACACGGGGAGAATGTACAAACGCCACACAGACAGTCACCTGAGGCTGGAATTGAACCTGGGACTCTGTGAGGCAGCAGTGCTAACCACTGAGCCACTGTGCCACCCCACACCAAGGTATCCCTCATGGAAGTGAACAGTCTCACCTGTCTGACTGAGCCTGGGAAACACCACTTGAGTGTAGTCAATTGCAGAGCCTTACGTAAGACATATCAGCAAGAAAAACCTAAAAAGAAGCTGAGCCTCAGCAAAATGGTGAAAATGTTCTTCAGGAGCTGGGCTGGCAAGTCATTGTAGTTGCTGTTGGTACATTTTTGATTTAGCAAAGAAGTCCTATAAGGCCTTGAATAAGAGAACTCATAGACCTGTATCCAGGAGAGTGAACATGTGGTTTGGAACGGTTAAATTGCTGAGCAACATCGAAATCAGAAACAATCAAAATAAATGTCTGGTTAAACAGTCACCTAGTTCTCATGGAGATTGTTACCGGCACAGCTGTATCAATGGTTGCAGCAACAGTTTTAAACAAGATTTGCTCTGGACTCCAACCCTTTAATTTGCAGAAGACTTCCGCCAGACTGAGAAACTATACTGGGGAACCATTAAAGATGAAGGGTACAACTTCACTTTTGGTCTCTTATGAGAAGCGGTTGGTGCAGTTACCACTGATTGCAGTAAAAGGTAAGGGTCCAAGCTTGATGAGGTAGAATTGTTTGAGAATGATACACCTTCATTGGCCCAACATTTTTGAGTTAGAAAATGGCTGCTTGAATGAATTCTTAATTAAATAACCAAACGTTTTTCAGGAAGATCTAGGGAGTATCAAAGGAGCCAAGGACATCTTACATGTTGACCAGGAAGAAATTCCATGATTTTGCAAGGCCCGCTCCATTTGCCTTCTGTGCAAATGTAGAGGCAAAAATTAGGAGGCTGGAAAGTGAAGGAATCGTCAAAACACTTTACGGAATGGGCAGCACTGGTCGTACCGATTCTGAAACCAGATAGGTCGGTTCACCTTTGTGGAGGTTTTAAACAAATGATAAATGGCTCCTCACAGCTGGATAAATACAATCTCATGTAAAGAGGATTTGTATGCAAAACTGGTGGGGGCAACTGTCCTTCATGAATCTGGAGATGAGCCATGTATACTCACAATTGTGACTGAAGTATGCCACAATTAATACCATAACAGATCGTAGCACTATAAAAGATTGCCATTTGGGGTATGCCATTTGAAACCATAGCGTATAGCATATTATTAAGGGGAGCAGAGTTGCTCTTTGGGAGAAGGCTTTGCATCAGGTTGTACGTGATATTCCTGGACCTGGGGGAGAATGGTGAAATGTCATCAGGAACACCAATGACAGCCACATGCCACCCCTAAGCAAGAGACAGCTTACTTCAGTGGATGAAGTTTGGTATTGAGAACAGGGAAATGACTTTGCATGTGTACGAGGCACGATCACTGCAAGGTCAAATCACATTGGGGAATTTAGAATAGTGGGGATGGAGGTTAGGGCAGTTGAATTTTCCTCCTGTAGAATGTGGGAGGTAAGGGTCACCACTAGTTTCCCTGCTGACTTCATCTGCGGGGAGTGCACCCAACTGCAACTCCTTGAAAACCATGTTAGGGAACTGGAACTGGAGCTGGAGCTGGATGAACTTCAGATCATTCAGGAGGTGGAGGGGTCTATTGAGAGGAGTTACAGGGAGGTAGTGACACTTCAGGTACAAGAAAAAGACAAATGGGTTACAGTAAGGGAGCCGGCAGGCAGTGCAGGTATCCTCTGTGGCGGTTCCCCTCAATAACAAGTATATTGTTTTGGAAATTGTTGGTTGGACGTGGGGGGGGGGGGGAGGTGGGAGGGGTGGGGGTGGTGGTGGTGACTTACCACGGTAAGCCCTGAGGTACATGTTTCTGGCATTGAATTTGTTTGTCCCTGTTGCTCAGAAGGGAAGGGGGAGAGGAGCAGAGCATTAATCATTGGGGACACCATTGATTGGGGTACAGATAGGAGGTTCTGTGGGAATGAGAGAGACTCACAGTTGGTGTATTGCCTTCCAGGAGCCAGAGTTCAGGATGTCTGGGATCATGTTTTCGGGAGCTTTGAGAGGGAGGGAGAGCAGCCCCAAGTCATGGTCCACAAAGGTAGGAAGAAAGGTGGGAATCTAAAGCAGAAATTCAGGGAGTGAGGGTGGAAGCTTAATGCTATAACAAACAGAGTTATTATCCACATGCTACATGCTAGAGGTGAAAAATAGGGAGAGAGAGGAGTTGAATATGTGGCTACAGGGATTGTACAAGAGGGATAACTGGGGCTCATTCTGGGGTAGGTGGGACCTCTACAAATACGATGGTCTACACCTGTACCAGAGGGGTACCAATATCCTGGAGCTGGGGGGGAGGGAGGCAAAATTTGCTAATGCTCTTTGAGAGGGTTTAAACTAATTCAGTAGGGGGATGGGAACCTAAATTGTAGTTTCAGTGTCCAAGAGGTTGAGAGTAGTGAGGTCATAAATGAGGTTTCAAGGACACAAGAGTTCACAGGCAAGCAGGAAGGTGATTTGAAGTGTGTCCACTTTAATGCCAGGAGCATCCAGAATAAGGTGGGTGAACTTGCAGCATGGGTTGGTACCTAGGACTTCAATGTTGTGACCATTTCAGAGACATGGACAGAGCAGGGACAGGAATGGTTATTGCAGGTTCTGGAATTTAGATGTTTCAGTAAGAACAGATTGTGTAAAAAATTGTGTAAAAGAGGGGGAGGTGTGGCATTGCTAGTCAAGGACAGTATTATGCTTGCAGAAAGGATGTCGACCAAGGTAGTGCGGGCTGAGGTTAGAAACAGGAAAGGAGATGTCACCCTGTAGGGAGTTTTCTATAGGCCTCTGAATAGTTTCAGAGATGTAGAGGAAATGATAGCAAAGATAATTCTGGATAGCAGTGAGAGTAACAGGGTAGTTGTTATGGGGTCTTCAACTTTCTAACTATTGACTGGAAATACTACAGTTCAAGTAGTTTAGATGGGTTTGTTTTTGTCCCATGTGTGCAGGAGGGTTTTCTGCCACAGTACAGACAGGCCAACGGGGCAAGGCCACATTGGATTTGGGACTGGGTAATGAACCTGGCCAGGTGTTAGATTTGGAGGTAGGTGAGCATTTTGGTGATAGTGATCACAATTTGGCTATGTTTACTTTCGTGCTGGATAAGGATAGATATATACTGCAGGGGAAGAGTTATTGCTGGGGGAAAGACAATTATGATGTGATGAGGCAAGATTTAGGATGCATAGGATGGGAAAGGAAACTGCAGGGGATAGTCACAATTGAAATGTGGAGCTTATTCAAGGAACAGCTTCTGCGTGTCCTAGATCAATATGGCAGGGAGGGAGGAAGTGGTCGAGCAAGGGAGATTGGTTTATTAAAGACGTTGAATCTCTTGTAAAGAGGAAAAAGAAGGTGTATATAAGGATGAGATGTGAAGATTCAGTTAGAGCACTTGCTAGTTACAAGTTAGCCAGGAAAGACCTAAAGAAGAGATAAGAAGAGCCAGGAAGGCAGATGGGAAGTTATTGTGAGGTACAATCAAGGAGAATTCTAAAGCTTTCTGTTGGTCTATCAGGAATTAAATAATGACTCGAGTAAGATTAGGGCCAACGAAGGATAGAACACAGAACATAGAAAGGTACAGCATAGAACAGGCCCTTCGGCCCATGATCTTGTGCCGAGGAGTAATCCTAATGTAAATAAAATAACCTAACCTACGCACCCCTCAAAATTCATTGTTGCCCATGTCCATGCCCAGCAGTCGCTTAAATGTCCCTAATGACTCTGATTCCACCACCACCATTGGCGATGCATTCCATGCATTCACAATTCTCTGCGTAAACAACCTACCTCTGACGTCTGCTCTATATCTTCCTCCTAATATCTTAAATCTATGACCCCTCGTGCCAGTCAATCCTGCCCTGGGGAAAAATCTCTGGCTATCCATGCCTCACATTACCTTGTATACCTCAATCAGGTCACCTCTCTTCCTCCTTCCCTCCAGAGAGAAAAGTCCGAGCTTAGTCAACCTCTCTTCATAAGAAAGCCCTCCAGTCTAGGCAGCATCCTGGTAAACCTTCTTTGCACTCTCTTCAAAACCTCCGTATCTTTCCTACAATAGGGTGACCAGAATTGGACGCAATATTCCAAGTATTGTAGAGCTGCAGCAAAACCTCTCGGCTTTTAAACTCGATCCCTCTGTTAATGAAAGCCAAAGCATCATATGCTTTCTTAACAACCCTATCCACTTGGGTGGCAACTTTGAGGGATCTATGCACTTAAACACCAAGATCCCTCTATTCCTCCAAACTGCCAAGAATCCGGTCTTTAATCCTATATTCAGCATTCAAGTTTGACCTTCCAAAATGCATCACTTCGCATTTATCCAGGTTGAGCTCAATCTGCCATTTCTCAGCCCAGCTCTGCATCCTGTCAATGTCGCGCTGCAGCTGCAACATCCCTCTATACTATCACCAACTTTGTGTCATCAGCAAATTTACTAATCCACCCCTCAACCTCGCCATCCAAGTCATTTATAAATACTACAAAGAGTAGATGTCCAAGAACAGACTTCTGTGGGACACCACTCACACTGACCTCCAGGCAGAATACTTTCCATCTATAACCACTCTCTGTCTTCTGTCAGCCAACCAATTCTGAATCCAGACAGGCAACTCTCCCTGTATCCCATATCTCCTGACTTTATGAATGGGCCTACCATGGGAACCTAATCAAATGTCTTGCTGAAGTCCAGATACACCACAGCCACTGCTCGACCTTCGTTTACCTGTCTCGTCACCTCCTCAAAGAACTCAATAAGATTTGTGAAGCATGACCTGCCCCTCATAAAGCCATGTTGACTGCCTTTAATCATGCTATGCTTTTCCAAATAGTCATAAATCCTATCCCTCAGAATTCTTTCCAAATCCTTGCTGACTACAGACGTAAGACTGACTGGTCTATAATTGCCATTGATTAGGGATAGTCAACACGGTTTTGTGGAGGGTAGGTCGTGCCTTTATTGAAAAGATGACCAAACAGGTGGAGGAGGGTAAAACTGTTGATGTGGTATATATGGATTTCAGTAAGGAGTTTGATAATGTTCCCCATGGCAGACTATTGCACAAAATACAATGGCATGTGATTGAGGGTGATTTCGCAGTTTGGATCAGAAACTGGCTAGCTGAAAGGGTGGTGGTTGATGGGAAATGTTCATCCTGGATTTAAGTTACTAGTGATGTCCCACAAGGATCTGTTTTTGTCCACTGTTGTTTTTTTCTTTTTCAGAAACGACCTGGATGAGGGTGTAGATGGATTATTAAATTTTAAGGATAGCACTAAGGTTGTATAGCTCTGGATATTGCAGAAGAACGTTTGCAGTTTACAGAGGGACATAGAACAGCTGGGCTGAGAGGTGGCAAATGGTAGGGGGATTGAGTTTCTGAGCCATGAGGTCATGCTGCAGCTGTTCAAAACTCCGGTGAGGCCGCACTTGGAGTATTGCATTCAGTTCTGGTCACTGCATTACCAGAAGGGTGGTACGGTGGCTCAGTGGTTAGCACTGCAGCCTCACAATTCCAGGGACCTGAGTTTGATTGGGCGACTGTCTGTGTGGAGTTTGCACATTCTCCCTGTGTCTGTGAGTGCTCCAGTTTCCTCCCAAAGTCCAAAGATGTGCAGGTTAGGTGGATTGGCCATGCTGAATTGCCCATAGTCAGGGGTAAATATAGGGTTGGGGAATGCGTCTGGGTGGGTTACACTTCAGAAGGTTGGTGTGGACCTGTTGGGCTGAAGGGCCTGTAGATAATCTAATCTTATAGGAAGGAAGTGGAATCTTTAGAAGGGGTTCAGAGGAGATTTACTAGGATATTGCATGGTTTGGAGGGAAGGTCTTCGGAGGGTCAGTGTGGGCTTGTTGGGCCAAAGAGCCTGTTTCCACACTGTAGGGAATCCAATCATCTCCTGATTGTCCCCAGCATTTATTTAAACCATCCACTTGTTGCAAACCTTTCCTTCTTTTAAAAATGAAGCATCCAGTCTTCATAGCCGATATCATGGGGATGAGTGAGCTGCGTCTTCCTAAATTGGGTCCCATCCCAGCAACTAGAGTTATGTTAATGAAACATGCCTCTAACTGCAAGAACAAACCGGCCAAATTTGCTCAATATGTCCAAAGGTGATACAGATGTAAATGCAGTAAAATTCAGGGAGTAGCCTGAATACGAATGGCTTGTGTTACAAGACTGAAAGATGTGCCTCTCTATCTGATGGAAGTGACAAACAATAGAACGATAATCAAGAAGCTCAATTACTTTTATTTAACCCTATATTTTTGCAATGTTTTCTGCCTGGAGTCACAGAGGATCCAGACCAACAGTACAAACCAGTCCAGGAATTTCCAGTCACAAATGAGGTGAGTTTTCTATTGGGATGGCCAGAACCGGACTGAACCATGATGCAAGGTAAAACAAATTATATCCACCGTCCTCACGATCCCAAATGCTGTATGCCAGCCCTAATAGGGTTGATTGGAACCAGGATACCCACTGGGGGCAGAAACTGCCTCAGTGCCCACCACTGCTGGACAACCTTTTCCCGAGGGGATCCTGAAAATGTGGACAGGCAGGCCTCAGCATTTCACCTTTGAGACTGGTAATAAGACAGCAAAACCCCGCAGGGACAAATCCCTGGCCATGGCTTTAAGCGTTGAAATGTGGCCAATGTGGGTTTAATATGTCTTTAATGTTACCTCGGAGATGACATTGGGAATCGACATGCTTTCATCCTATCAAAAGGAAAATCTACTAATAATATTAACAAAAACATACATTAACTTTGTGCCCAATTAAATGGCCTGATCTACAGCTGTAGTTAACAGTGTTTAGAATTAAGTGTAGTAACCAGATGGTGATTTTGAGCAGAAAAGTTGGTGATGTGCTTTTAATATGACCCATGATTTTGGAGCCTTGTGGGAACATTGAATATTTTTAACCCCCAAGGGGGCCAGCATTATATTAATGCTATTTTGTTCAATCCATCTGGCAATTATCAAGATGTTCGGCTCATGCTGATGAAACTGATACTGTTTCTAAAGTAGTGGGCAAGTGTATGCAGCTGTCAAGCAGGCAGTCTTACACCCCAAATTTTTGATCCCATTGGGTCCCCGGTTAGACACAGTATAAGGACAGATATGCCAGACCTGGGTAAGGTGCAAACATTACGGGGGAATGAGACTGTCTGTTCAGTGCCAATTCACAATGTAGAGGATGATTTCTCTACTGCTTACTGACTGTAATCATACGGGCTTCATGTTTGGATTGTTTTCCATATTGTTTAGAAATTTGGAAGTAATTTGCAAATTTCCATTTCTGAAATAATTACAGGCACCTAATATTACTGACTGAATTATCAAGTGATGATGCTAAGCCTAAATGTCTTTGCTTTGTGTATGGAACTTATAAGGATACTGGTTGATGTGATTTATTTTTGGATTGGGCTGTTAGATCTAAGAAGGAGTGTCTGACTGAGCTTAGATATTTAATACTGAATAGTGATGGTTTATCATTTTAAGACTGTACCAGTATCTAAATTACTTAGATATTTAATACTGAATAGTGATGGTTTATCATTTTAAGACTATACCAATATCTAAATTCTAGGGGTAGCTCAATATTAGAAAAAATTCAGTGTGGTTTGAAAACTTTGTGTCATGTTACCATAATTTGGGGACAGCATTGCCCTCCAGCCAATATTCATCACCAACTTTTCTGCTCAAAATCACCATCTGGTTTCTACATACTGTTAACTTCAGCTGAAGACAGGCCATTTAATTGGGCACAAAGTTAATGTATGTTTTTGTTCAAAGAAAATACAATATATTGCAGAACTAATCTAAATTTTAGATAATATTGATGCTTTTAGTAGCAAAACTTCAAAGAGTATTACATCCTAGCAAAGCTGGATTCATTTGCCCATGTCTGGGCTTTTCCATACAAAGTAAGAAAATAATGGGTAGGAAGGGAATCTCTCGTTTCTGGATTAGTGGTGCTGGAAGAGCACAGCAGTTCAGGCAGCATCCAAGGAGCAGCGAAATCGAGGTTTTGGGCAAAAGCCCTTCAGAGTTTAAAATGAATGAACTTTTTGCCAGTATGGGCAATGTATTTACTCTAGTGGGCTATTTGAGTTTGATTACTTTGAGAATTATTTATTTCAAAATTGCTCTTAGGGCTTCTAGCCTGCTGAAGAGCATAAATTATGGCCTCAAATAGGGTACTCCCGCAATACTCAAACCAGAATATGGGTAACCCCTACTATATTAGTTTGTGTTACTTCTTTGCTGCTGCCTATTTTAATTGATTATATGTATATTGTATATACTTGTATACAAGGAGGAAATGGTGTATACATTATTACAATGGACACTCTGTGGTTTCCAACCTTGTGGAGGTGGGGGGAGGGGAGATGACAAAGATTGTTCTTGACCTACTGTGTGGACTTGCCAGCATTGGTGCACAAGAGGGACAGTTGACCTGTGTGTTCCTGAGCAAACAGACGCTGTGTACCAACTATGTCAGAAACATGTCTTTGCATGCCGAAAGACTGAATGATGCCAAGAATGACTATTGCAGTGGTCAAATTAAAAAGATTGAACAGCTCATTTACAGAACAAGTCTAAATGGTCTTTACCCTGCAAAAGTGTTGTGTGCCAGTTTGATTACATTTGCATTATGGGTATCCCTGGTAAGCCTTGTGCCCTTTCAGATAGATCACATAGTAAAGGAGACAAAGGGGAGATATTATCCTTCACTAACAAATTGTTTCTACAAACCCATAATAAAATAGTTGGAGAGGATGAAGTAGTTTGTTACGCCCTTATTTCTGCAAGAGACTCCCTGAGCACTTTTATCCTTCCAAATCCTAACATGGGCATATGGAATAGTATTAAAGTATTTATAGTATGTAATATCTCTTTTAGTTATCACCTGTCTCCATCTGCTACTTGTTTATGGACTTCCTCCAATAATTCAGCAATATCCTATCCAAATTGCTACAATAGTAAGAGATGGGGGTAAGAGTGCCTAAAATTATTCCCTGTGCTGTGATTAAATGTATTAGTCGTCACTGCTTTACTGAAGGACTCGCATCTCATGGGTATGCCTTAATGAGAAATATATCCCTATTACCACTGGTATTCAAACCCTATATGGGTTGGGTAACAACACCAACCTTTTTTATTGATACCCGTAATGGCACTAATATTTTCCCAGTTATTGGATGGGTAGAACCATTTTGGGAGGTTGACCAAGTTTCTTATCAAGAACCTCACCTCATTCGGTTAGATATTTTCATCCTCAGCACCCAGGGTCAAATTATGTAATCATGGACTATCCACATACTCTAGGAAGTCACAAAGATAGGCCCACTTCTTACTGGGAAGGTCCCTCTATTATCTATACTAAACCTGGATATCATTTTTTTCAGTTATAATAAGGCACTTTGTCCTAAAAAGAGCAAGTACTCCTCGTGCCGTAACTCTTTCCAACTATTCTGAGGAGCATAAGTTGGGAGCAGAGGCTGTCAAGGAAGGAAGTCGTGGAAATGTGGAACTTTTTCAAGGAACAGATACGACGTGTCCTTGATATGTATGTACCTGTCAGGCAGGAAAGAGATGGTCATGTGAGGGAACCTTGGTTGACGAGGGAGGTTGAATGTCTTGTAAAGAGGAAGAAGGAGGCTTACATAAGGTTGAGGAAACAAGGTTCAGTCAGAGCGTTGGAGGGATACAGGATAGCCAGAAGGGAGCTGAAGAAAGGGATTCGAGGAGCTAAGAGAGGGCATGAAAAATCTTTGGCGGATAGGATCAAGGATAACCCCAAGGCATTTTATGCATATATGAGAAACATGAGAAATACAAGGACGAGGGTAGGTCCGATCAAGGACAGTAGTGGGAGACTGTGTATTGAGTCAGAAGAGATAGTAGTGGTCTTGAATGAGTACTTTTCTTCAGTATTTACAAACGAGAGGGACCGTATTGTTGAAGAGGAGAGTGTGAAACGGACAGGTAAGTTAGAAGAGATACTTGTTAGGAAGGAAGATGAGTTGGACATTTTGAACAACTTGAGGATAGACAAGTCCCTCGATTCTCCTGCTCCTTGGATGCTGCCTGACCTGCTGCGCTTTTCCAGCAACACATTTTCAGCTGCCAACCAATCAAATTGACTGGTAACTCTGTAGTCCCAGAAACACCAGTTTTAAACAGTGGTCACTGACTGGTAGACCCCATTGAGGGATGTGACAGTGCAGTGCCAGATATGAGACGCCAGTGAGCAAGTTCAATGGGGCATGATCTTGAGTCAGGCACAGGGGATTTTCAAAAGAATTTCACCATTAATTTGCCTTACAACAGCTTACTTAATTTTTATTTAGAAAACAAATGGGCTGCCTAATTCATTTTGTTCAGTCATGGGATGTGGGTATCACTGCCTTAGGCCAACATTTATTTCCCATGCCTAATTGCCCTTGAGTGGCTTGCTTGACTATTTCAGAAGACAGTTAAAAATCAACCATAATACTGTGGGTCTGGAGTTACCCATAGACCAGACCAGGTAAGGACAGCAGATTTCTGTCACAAAAGGTGGATTTTTATGACAATCAACAGTGGTTACATGTTCGCCATTATGTTTACTTTTAATTCCAGATACAAATTTCAATATCTGGCATGGGGGGGGGGGATTTCAAACCCACATCCCCAGAGTATTTTTCAGGGCTCTAAATGACTAGCCCAATGGCATAACTACTATGCCACCACCTTACTTCCTCAGCTGCCCTCTCTTGCGAATAAAATGATGACAGGGTTGGAATGAAGCTCTGGCCATGTAAAGGCCTCAATATGCCACAAGGTTGAATGGACTGCCTGATGTTTGCCTGGAATGGAGAATAGGTCGTACGAGGATAGGTTGAGAGTGCTAGGCCTTTTCTCATTGGAACGGCGAAGGATGAGGGGTGACTTGATAGAGGTTTATAAGATGATCAGAGGAATAGATAGAGTAGACAGTCAGAAACTTTTTCCCCGGGTACAACAGAGTGTTACAAGGGGTCATAAATTTAAGGTGAAGGGTGGAAGGTATAGGGGGGATGTCAGGGGTAGGTTCTTTACCCAGAGAGTGGTGGGGGCACGAAATGCGCTGCCTGTGGGAGTGGCAGAGTCAGAATCATTGGCGACCTTTAAGCGGCAATTGGATAGGTACATGGATGGGTGCTTAAGCCAGGACAAATGTTCGGCACAACATCGTGGGCCGAAGGGCCTGTTCTGTGCTGTATTGTTCTATGTTCTATGTTCTAAGTTCTATTGTTCCCTGTCCAATTACCTGGCAACGCGATTGTAATTCACCTTTTAAACATTCAGTTTCTCCTGACTTCTGTGCAGAATGGAAGAATCCAAAGGCCATATCAAGAAGTAAAGCACACTAATTGGCACATGCAGCTCTTAGCTTTCTTTCATTAGGGGGGTCTTCAGGAAATATTAGTCATCAAAATGTTAATTATCTCATTTGCGGACTCACGATTTTGGGAAATGAGACAACTGCTACCTTAATAGAAATTAGGGACATGCTTTCAGAATTGCACCTAATTACCCAACAAAACCGCTATGCTCTCAATTAGATACTTGCAAAGGAAGGTGGAGTTGCGCCATAGTCAAAGGAAAGTCCATCATGGGGGTCACTAATCTTATTGAAAACATTACTAGACATATAGATATCATCCACACTTTTGTCAACCAAATGAATGAAGGTGCAGGATGGGGAGATTGGAATCTTGGTTCTTGGCACAACTGGCAGTATGGTGGCACAGTGGTTAGCACTGTTGCCTCACAGCATCAGAGACCCGGGTTCAATTCCTGCCTCAGGCGACTGACTGTGTGGAGTTTGCACATTCTTCCCGTGTCTGAGTGGGTTTCCCCCAGGTGCTCTGGTTCCTCCCACAGTCCAAAGATGTGCAGGACAGGTGAATTGGCTATGCTAAATTGCCTGTAGGGTTAGGTGAAGGGGCAAATGTATGGGTGGGTTGCACTTCGGCAGGTCGGTGTGGACTTGTTGGGCCGAAGGGTCTGTTTCCACATGTAAGTAATCTAATATAGCTATCTATGCTGATATTTTTAGTTGGTTTTTTTGCTGGTATTGCTATAGTTAAGTGTATTATTGCTAAAATATTAGCTTCTATTGACAACATTGGTTCCATCCAGAAAATGCTTCTTCTACACTTAAATTATGATGAGGAAACACCATTGCCTGCCCTTGGTTCCTCTTCGGAGGAAGAAGTATGGCACTCTTTCGCTACCATCGAATTGGAATATTTTGATCCATGCCTTTATGGTATGGTCATGGAATGAGGACCTAAAATTTGAACTTAGGTTACTATTAGTAGCAACAAGTATATGTAGATTCTTACTAACCACAAATTGGCTGTTCAATTTAAAAGAATACAAGAAAATGGTTGAGAGTAGTGATTGAACCCTGTGAACTTGTACTGCTGTTTTGTAGAATTAAGCTGAAATCCAAAGAGGACAATAGAGTTTTCATAAAATGAATACTGACACATTAATTAACCATTCAAACTAACCTTGAACTGTTACCGTGGCACGATGATTTATGAAAATACGAACACTCTCCCAGGAAATATCATTGGATTAACTTGCTATAAATCATGTCACCTTATTATATGTGATTGGCCTTTTCTTGTAATTAAGGCTCTACTGCATCTTCTAAAAACATACAAATAATGTATAATTTTTGAATGTAATTGCACAACTTCACCATGGAACACAGAAGCTTTAACCTCTGTATTGCTGCAGAGAATTGCGTCAAGGTACCTTAATTCAATAAACTAATGACCCTTGCTTTTGAACAGACCGCCTTTGTCGATTCTTTGACCGATCTCGAACCAAGAGGCGCATCTTGAGGAGTCACAGATCTTCAAGGGATGCGAGGCTGTTTTCATTAGAGAGAATAAGGTTGAGAGTTGACTTAATGAGACATATCAGATAATCAGAGGGTTAGGTCAGGTGGACAGTGAGAGCCTTTTTCCTCAGATGGTGATGGCTAGCACGAGGGGACAAAGCTTTAAATTGAGAGGTGATAGATGTAGGACAGATGTCAGAAGTAGTTTCTTTACTTAGAGAGTAGGTGCATGGAACACCCTGCCTGCAACAGTAGTAGACTCGCCAACTTTACAGGATTTAAATGGTCATTGAATAGACAGAAAGAAGACAATGGAATAGTGTAAGTTAGATGGGTTTCAGATTGCTCCAACAGTTCGGTTCAGCATCAAGGTAAAAGGACCAGTACTGCACTGTAATGTTCTGTGTTCTATGTTTTACGTGATGTACAAAGTTCAGGTTGAAGAGGCACTCCTGAATAAACGTGGATCACATGAAAATTGTAACCTCACAAATGGGGCAGGAGGAAAACATACTTGGCTTATCAGCACAGCCAGAAAGGCTGTCAGACACTGTAGGATCTTCTCCTCTGTCTCCCATTGAAGAATGTGTACTCTAAGATGGAGGAGCTGATGTCATAGCATTGATACTGTTACCACCTGAAAAAGAGTTGTAATTTTACCCAAGGTGCCCCAGGCACAGGAGGCAGGTTATCGTCCAATACACACTGCTTGTGTCCAAGTCAGATCAGAGGAACTAGACCTGGGACAAAAATGTGTCAGGAGAAATCACAAGGAACAGAACAGCCGTCATCTTGGTCTTAGAGGGGAGGGATGTTCTGATTGGAATAAGGTTAGTCAAGTGGATCGTGTTGAGTTTAGGTCCCTGATTTTGGCTGTTGACCTGGCCAAACCAGGGAGCCCTGGGTGACCAATATAGACAAGACTTACTGGCCATAAACAGATCCAGGCAGCAAGGCCATTGAGGGAGTTGTTATGGCCTATTACCTGCCCCTCTTCTGTGGTTATGTTCAAGCCTGGGTGTCCCTAGAGAAGGAGCACCCAGTGTCTACCAACACTCTTTCAGGGAGAGGTGGGCCCCGCAGAGAGTGAGTCTCTTATTTCCCCTTCCAACTCTGTTTTGATTTAATCCCTGCTTGCCCCTTCACCTTTTGATCACACAGCATTTCCCTTTGATGAGAAGGGGTCACTGGTCAGTCGGGTGTTTCCTTTCTTCCTGATGGTGGGAATTGAATAAAGATTTGTACACCCGTTGTCTTTCACTGTGTCTCACACCTGCACACATACGACATGGGTGCTGGGAAAAATAGAATCACTACCACAGTTAAACAGTAGTGTGGGGGGAAGAAAAAAATATAGCCAGGAGATTTAGAATCTCCTCAGTTTAGGTGCTGACTCTATGCTGGCTGGGCCACAGTCAGGATGTAAAAGGATGTATAAAATAGAAGTTACATTTGGGTCGAGGTGTCCCTGGAGAAGGAACACCCTGTGTCTACTAACACCGTTGAGGTTTTCAGGGAGAAGTGGGCACGACAGGGTGTGGAGTGCTTTATTTCTCCCTCCAACTCTGTTGATTTTGTCCCTGCGCCCCCTTATGTTTTTTGATCACTCAGTGTTGCCCCTTGTTGAGAAGGGCACTGCTTGTCACTGGCAATTCGGGTGTTTCCTTTCTTCCTGTGGTGGAAAATGACTAAAGATTTCTGCACTTGTTGTTTTTCATCGAAGCGCAACCCACCCAAACCTATTCCCCCACACTCTGCCCCTTCACCTAACACTATGGGCAATTTAGCATGGCCAATCCACCTAACCTGCACATTTTTGGACTGTGGGAGGAAACTGGAGCACTCGGAAGAAAGACATGGATGCTGGAGAAATATAAACAGGAGTGTCAGGGCAGTTTGAGAGCTGGAAGGGGCATGGGACAGTCAGCCCAGTGGCCTGAAGCTGGGAGGGGTGGGTGGTTTGCTGGGTTGCCAGGGGTGCCTATGTTCTATGCATTGTTTGATTAGACTGCGTTGTATGAGGTTGTGTTACTCTTTCCTTCTTGATAACTTAGGGTAACATTTGAGTTTGGTCCTCATTTCCCTGTGAACTGGGGTTTGGCCTTGCTGCCCCTTACACTGTAAATTGCTGTTTGTTGTAAACTGCTGCTTACTGTTTATTGTTAACTGCTTGTTTGCATTTTGTACTGTCGCATAAAATTAAAAAAATATATAAACAGGAGTGTCAGAAAGAGGCTCCTCACTTTAGGGTCTGGCTCAGAGCCAGTTGGTCAGAGCCATCTGCTGTACAGAGGTAGTGCCTCCCACCCGCCCTCCTCCTCTAACCTAATAATAAGACCCATTGTGGTAAGTAGGTAAGTGCTGCATTTTGCTTGTTGTATTCTTTAGACCCAGTTTTGTTTTTAAAGGTTACTTTTAGAGGGATGGCAGTGAAGGCAGTGCAATGTTCCTCTTGCAAAATGTTTGAGGTGAGGGATGCCATGATTACACTTGCAGGAAGTGCACCCATCTCCAGCTCCTCCAAGACCGTGTTAGGGAACTGGAGCTGGAGTTGGATGAACTTAGGATCATTCGGGAGGCAGAGGGGGTCATAGATCGGAGCTTTAGGGAAGTAGTAACTCCAAAGATTGCAGACAGATGGGTGACAGTGAGGGGGACTGGGAGGAAGCAGCCAGTGCAGGGACCCCCTGCGGCCGTTCCCTCAAGAACAAGTATACCGTTTTGGATACTTGTGGGGGGGAACGACTTACCAAGGGTAAGTAATGGGGCTCAGGCCTCTGGCACAGAGCCTGTCCCTGTTGCTCAGAAGGGAAGGGTGGAGAAGAGCAGAGCAATAGTAATTGGGGACTCGATAGTTAGGGGCACAGATAGGTAGTTTTGTGGGGGCGAGAGAGACTCACGTTTAGTATGTTGCCTCCCAGGTGCAAGGGTACGTGACGTCTCTGATCGTGTTTTC
>NC_057726.1:73131070-73167256 GCF_004010195.1 Chiloscyllium plagiosum
TCCCCACTCCCACCCTCCTCTAGCTTATCTCTCCATGCTTCAGGCTCTCTGCCTTTATTCCTGATGAAGGGCTTTTGCCCGAAACGTCGATTTTGCCTGTCCTCGGATGCTGCCTGAATTGCTGTGCTCTTCCAGCACCACTGATCCAGAATCTGGTTTCCAGCATCTGCAGTCATTGTTTTTACCATATGGAGGATAGTGGGCTAGTGTAGGTTAGGTGGGCTTGGATCGGCGCAACATCGAGGGCCAAAGGGCCTGTACTGCGCTGTATTCTTCTATGTTCTATGTTCTATTTGTAAATAAAAGGTGACTTGGTGATTAGATACCGGCTTCTGTGCAATTATTTCATCTGAGATTCCCAGCATCTGGACTTTCATTAAATACTCCCTCATCTTGTTTTTTTTCCCAAAGTACATCACCTCACACTTTTCAAAGTTAAATATCATGTATCACTGTTTTCATCTGACTAATCCATCGCTATCTTCCTGTAATCTACAAACATCATCTTCACTATTAACTGCTCTTCCACTCTTGGTGTCAGCTGCAATCTTGTTGAACAGTCCCCAATATTTTCTTTGATATCATTCATCTTTATAACAAATAATAAGGGTGCCAGTAATGATTCTTGTAGTACATCACTGGGCATTGGCCTCCAGTCACTCAAACAGCTTTCTACCACCACCCTTTGTGTCGTATGACTAAACCAGTTTTTGATCCATCTCGCCAAGATTCCTGGAATTCCATGTGTTTTAACCTGCTTAATCAGTCTCCCATATTCCCATCCTCCCAGGCTTGGATTGTTGCCTGGGAGTATGATGGTATTGCAATCACAGAGACTTGGTTGAAGGAAGAGCATGATTGGCAACGATATGTTCCAGGATATCGATGCTTTAGATAGGACAGGGAGGGAAGTAAAAGGAGGGGGAGGTGGAGTTGCATTGTTGGTCAGGGATGCTATCACGGCTGAGCGAAAGGAGGACACAATGGAGGGCTTGAGTAGTGAGGCATTATGTGCGGAGCTGAGAAATAAGAAGGGTGCAGTTACATTGTTGGGGCTGTATTATAGGCCTCCCAACAGTGAGCGTGAGGTAGAAAAACAAATAGGTAAACAGATTATGGAAAGATGTAGAGGCAATAGGGTGTGGTGACGGTAGATTTTAATTTCCCTGTGTCTGCGTGGGTTTCCTCCGGGTGCTCTGGTTTCCTTCCACAGTCCAAAGATGTGCAGGTCAGGTGAATTGGCCATGCTAAATTGCCCGTAGTGTTAGGTGTAGGGGTATGGGTGGGTTGCGCTTCGGCAGGTCGGTGTGGACTTGTTGGGCCGAAGGGCCTGTTTCCACACTGTAGGTAATCTAATCAAATGTAGAAAATTGACTGAAGACAGCCTTTCACGGCTATTACTGCATACAATATACCAAGCAGACACTGTTTCATTCTGTAGATGGCTGGCATCTGCTGATAAATTTTTTAAATTGTGGGGAATGTAATGGCACTGGAACTCATTCAGCATTAAATAATCACAAAGTATTTGTTCTGTAATTTATGGAATAAAATTGTCGTTGTATGCTAGGACCAGGTAGTGATGTAATTTGCCAAATAGGGGCACAATTACAAACAATAAGTTACTTAGCACCTAGTTTCCTGCATTGACTTTAGTTCAGCAGCAAAACAGAATACTTGCTTGACCAATTAATATATTTCAATATGCTGATCATAATTATGCTAAATACTAAATCTAAACATTGCTATGCATTGTGACTAATGAAACCTGAAACTACAAATAAACAATGATGAGAATGGGAAAACTGCCACAGATTAGGCTTTCATCCAATTCACCTTAATTGCCAATTGAAGGTGAATGGATATTTGGGAACACCTGTAGACTTTTAAAGGATAAAATATATTTACACAACTTGACAGAGTACTTTGTTAATGAAGCATTTAGTATTGATTGAAACATTTTTGTAGAATTGGACAAAAGCATTGTCAAAACCAAATGGATGGACCAGTACAAAAAGAACTTTTGTAAATGTGAAATAAAATATTCTTAAAGTGATGGTGATATATTTACGTAATTCTTTCATCCTCTTTGTACAAAAGAACCTTTGGTGGAGTGTCACGAATATGAAATACAGATATCCATCAAGGTACTTCTTAATCATAACATCATGTAACAATATGTTACCAATCTGGAAACCAAGTATTTAGCAACATTAGCTATTTGTCGAAGAATGTGGTGCTGGAAAAGCACAGCCAGTCAGGCAGCATCCAAGGAGCAGGAGAATCGATGTTTTGAGCTCTTCTTTATGCTCCTCGGATGTTGCCTGACTGGCTGTGCTTTTCCAGCACCATATTTTTCGATTCTGATCCCCAGCATCTGCAGTCCTCACGTTCTCTACTTTAGTTATTGGTTACAACTCATATTACTGCATAACCTAAAGGTCAATATTGCTGTTAGTCCCTTTGGTTTCTCTACATTTCACCATTGTTCTCATTGTGTGAAAGTCAAAATTCAGTTTCAGTATTGTGCTAATGTTTCACAGCTCCACATTAGCAACACATAGATTAGATTTAGATTACATTACAGTGTGGAAACTGGCCCTTCGGCCCAACAAGTCCACACCGACCCACTGAAGCGCAACCCACCCATACCACTACATTTACCCCTTACCTAACCTGCACATCTTTGGACTATGGGAGGAAACCCACACAGACACGGGAAGAACGTGCAAACTCCACACAGTCTGAGGCGGGAATTGAACCCAGGTCTCTGGCGCTGTGAGGCAGCAGTGCGAACCACTCTACCACCGTGACGCCCACATACTTTGATGTCTAGCCTAGCATTTAGTTCTCGGATATCTCACTTAATGCTCAGTACTGAAGAGCAACAATTTCCTGCCTCAAAACAACTTAGACAAAACACTTCATTCATTTGTCCCACTATGAAGTTTTCTGCCTTGCCATTGATACATCTCTATCTTCAAGAACTTTGGGCATTTGAACAAGATTAAGTGCAATCTTAACACTGCTTTTAACTACAACATAGTCTCCAGATCACATAACAGCAATGTAATTAAGATAATTTATTCCACGTCTGAATCATTTCTTCATTATACCTCTGCCTCAGCATAACTGCTGTTCAAACTTTATTGGCCTTTTTATTCAAAATCTGAAGTGACATTCATTTTAAACCTATGTGAAGTTCATACCTAAACCTCATCTGTCCATGTCCTATCTGCCACCAAATAGGTTCAGCCAGATTCATACAAACTAGGACTGTTGGGAATTCTGCAGTGAGCAACTCACCTCTAGTCCCTCCAATGCTGTCCACCATCTAAGATTGGTGGAGTAGCAGATAGTGAAGGGGACTGTCAGAGAATCAAGTAGACTATAGATAGATTAGAGAGTTTTACAGAGAAATGTCAGATGGAGTTCAATCTGGACAAATATGAGGTGCTGCATTTTGGAAGATCCAATTCAAGAGCGAACTATACAGTAAATGGAAAAGTCCTGGGAGAAAAATTGACGTACAGAGATATTTGGGTGTCCAGGTCCATTGTTGCCTGAATGTGGCACATAGGTCAGTAGAGTGGTCAAGAAGACATATGGCATACTTTCCTTCATCAGATGGGGTATTGAGTAAAAGAATCAAGATTAGAGTAGTGCTGGAAAAGCACAGCAGGTCAGGCAGCATCCGAGGAGCAGGAATTTCCTGCTGTTCAGATGCTGCCTGACCTGCTATGCTTTTGCAGCACTACTCTAATCTTGACTCTAATCTCCAGCATCTGCAGTACCCACCTTCGCCTATTGAGTATGAGAGTTGACAGGACAAGTTACCGTTACATAAGACTTTGGTTTGGTCATGTTTGGAATACTGCGTACAGTTCTGGTCACAACATGATCAAAATGATGTGGGTACTT
The DNA here is from genome assembly GCF_004010195.1 of Chiloscyllium plagiosum. Taxonomy (NCBI): domain Eukaryota; kingdom Metazoa; phylum Chordata; class Chondrichthyes; order Orectolobiformes; family Hemiscylliidae; genus Chiloscyllium; species Chiloscyllium plagiosum. The sequence continues at coordinate 73,134,992 of NC_057726.1, forward strand.
TGGAGAGGATTTAGAGGAGGTTCACCAGAATATTGCCTGGTATGGAGGGTACTAGTTATGAGGATAGATTGAGTAGATTAGGATTATTTTCATTAGAAACACAAAGGTTGTGGGGGACCTGATTGAGGTCTACAAAATCATGAGAGGTATTGACAAGGTGGATAGCAAGAAATTTTTTCCCCAGAGTGGAGGACTCAATTACTAGGGGTCACGAGTTCAAAGTGAGAAGGGAAATGTTTTGTGGAGATATGCTTGAAAGGTTCTTCATGCAGAGGGTAATGGGTGCCTGGAACATGTTGCCAGCGGAGGTGGTAGGGGTGGGAACAATAGTGTCATTGAAGATGTATCTGGACATATACATGAATGAGCAGGGAATGAAGGGATACAGATCCTTAGAAAATAGTCGGCAGGTTTAGATAGGGGATTTGAATTGGCTTGGAGGGCTGAAGGGCCTGTTCCTATGATGTAATTTTCTTTGTTCTTTGTTCTATAGGCAGTATCAGGAGATGGAGAATTTGGCATTTTGGGTATAACCCATCTTCAGTCCTGAAAAATGGTCATACCTGAAGCATCCACCTCCTTTTCGAAACATCGATTTCCCTGCTCTTTGGAAGCTGCCTGACCAGCTGTGCTTTTCCAGACTACACTCTTCAACTCACCTTCTAATGCTGTCTGCCTTGCTGTGTTCTCCCAGCCTTCTGTTTGTCTAATTGACATCTGCTGTTGTATGATGGAATGCTGTCCACTTCCTGGATGAGTTCAGCTCCTACAACATTTAAGATGTTTGATGCCATTCAGGAGTACACAACCTGTTTGAATGGGACCACATTCAGCAGCTTCAATATTCACTCCCTTCACTACCAAAGCACTGTAGCGACAGTGTCTACCATCTGCTGTCGTAGTACAGCAACTCACCAGTGCTTCTCAGACAGCTGTTACTTTCCATCCTCTAGAGGGACAATGGGAACACTACTACCTGTAAATTCACATCCAAATCACTCTTCATGTTGACTTAGAATGTTGCAGGATAAAACTCTTTGAGACAAATCAGGGCAGCACAGTAGCTCAGTGGTTAGCACTGCTGCCTCACAGTGCCAAGGACCCGGGTTTGATTCTGTGTGGAATTTGTACATTCTCCCTGTGTCTGCGTTGGTTTCCTCCCACAATCCAAAGATGTGCAGGTCAGGTGAATTGGCCGTGCTAAATTGCTCATGGTGTTAGTTGCATTATTCAGGGTACATATAGGGTAGGGGAATGTGTCTGGGGTTCGGTGTGGACTTGTTGGGCCAACGGGCCTGTTTCCATACTGTATGGAATCTAATCTCCCACAAACTGCACTATGAGTGCCTCTACATTCCAAGGGTTGTAGCAGCTCGCATGCATCTTCTCCAGGGTTATTAGGGATAGGCAAAAAAATGCTGGCCAAGCTATTGATGCTCATGTCCCAGGAACAAATAAAAATAATACATTATTTGGCTCTCTTTAGTCAGGTCCCATATTGCTAAAATACACATTCTTGCTTCCCACTTGCCTCATGAATTCACACCTTTGGAATTCTACGACATTCAGAATTCCTGTAACACATCTGCTTTTCTCTCACCATGATTTCTCAAACATCACTAATTTTATCCAATCCTGGATTTTTGATGGGGCATTCATCTACCCAGTTATTATGGTCTGTAATTTGCCTCATTTCCACCTGTTTTTCACTGCAAACCCATCTGTTTGGTTAAGTTTTCATCACTGTTGTAATATCTTATGTTGTTTGGTGGAAAGTTCTGTTGCTTAAGACTTCTTTGCAGCTCCTTGGGATGTTAAATTACATGCAGTATGCAATTACACATGAGCATTGCATCAATCCATTATTGCAACAGGAATTAGAAATGCTGACAGAATAAGCAATAAGTGGCATCATAGAGATCATTGAGGTGACTCATTCTGTCATAAAGTATAGGAACAGCTGATATAAACCAAATGGTATAATACAGAGACAGAAAGAGTCTAGAACTTTGAATATGATCTGGTGTATTGAAAACATAGTTAGAATGGATCATTAGCTTCATTATTACTAGTATTAATTACAGAAGTAGGAAAGTTATGTTGAGCTTGTATAAAATCCAGTTGGGTGACAATTAGATTATGATATCAGTATGGCCATCACATTTGAAGATGAATGTAAAGATCCTCAGTATGTGCAGAGAATATTTCCCAAAGAACTTTTGGATGGAGAATTTTAGTTATAGGGTTAAGTTGTGTTTGTACATTTGAATCATAGAATGTGAAGTGGAACATGTTGTATCTTTCAAGACAGATGACACATGCTACAGGGACAGATTGGCCTCTTTCTAGAGGTCATAACTGCTAAACAGTAACATTTGTGACATTTTGAGATCTTGGAGATTTGACTCATGAATATAAGGAGATGAGGCAGGGAAAGAGGGAGGCTTTTTATTGTGATGGAGGATTTGTGGTGGAAGTGTGTGCACTTTAAAGCCTTATCCTGAATAAAGATAACGGCAGGCTTGTAAAATTCAAAAGCAAGTGGGCCAGTGGTTAGCACTGCTGCCTCACAGCGCCAGAGACCTGGGTCCCAGGTTCAATCCCAACCTTGGGCGACTGTGTGTGGAGTTTGCACATTCTCACCGTGTCTGCATGGGTTTCCTCCAGGTGCTCTGGTTTCCTCCCACAGTCCAAAGATGTGCAGTGAGGTGAATTGGCTATGCTAAATTGCCTATAGTGTTAGGTGCATTAGTCAGAAGGAAATAGGTCTGGGTAGGTTGCTCTTTGGAGGGCCTGTTTCCACACTGTAGGCAATGTACTCATTTAATTTTATCCCTGAAATGGGACTGAGTAGGCTAATTGTCAGTGATTTAGATAGTCACGATGGGTCTGCTAGCATTATCTCTCAGGAAATAAACACTCATAGTGTAATGTGTTTGTTCAAGCAAGGATAAGTAATATAAATGAACAAGAACATGACTGTGTCAGTGAGGAGAATAAATTACGGAACACTGGCATATTCCAACTCAGTGCACCAGCCTGATGGGTGTTTTCAAGACCAACTGAAATCACTGTTTCTCACTGAAATGGGAGATCTGCTTGTCCCCTGCTTGAAGCGTATTTTCTATCCTGTGCTTGCAGCTATTGGAATTCCAGGTGAGCTGTACGCTTACCTGATAGACATGCATAGATTTGAGTTATTGATTTGGAAACATAAGTCTTACGCTTTGCATGTTTTACACAGTCACACTTGTATATTCATTGAATATTTGCACATTTTATGTTCAGTCCTGCAACAACTACTTCTATATGTGGAGCGATATTTGTCAAGTCTGGCAGATATGTTCTGATCAACCAGTTCAGCTAGTATTGCATGTCTCAGAAGCAGAGAGGATATGAATGCAGGTTGACTGGCATAGAATGGAGCCACACTGCACCGCAAGAGTCCCAGTCAAGCCTGGCACGTTAATGTGCTTTTGTCACAATAAATACTAACTAGGTTAAAAACAATGACTGTAGATGCTGGAAACCAGAGTCTAGATTAGAGTATACTGGAAAAGCACAGCAGTTCAGGCAGCATCCGAGGAGCAGTAAAATCGGCGTTTCGGGCAAAAGCCCTTAATTAGGAATACAGGCAGAGAGCCTGAAGGGTGGAGAGATAAGCTTGTCACAGATATTTCTGTCTGGCTTACAGTTGTGTTTCCCTTTGATTGATTTGTAGCAATTTGTTGTGTGAAACTAAAAACAAGATGTTGTACTGATAAAACAGCAGTTGTGATGACAACAACAGTAACTGTATTGAGCATTTTAAGGTGTCTACCCTGGTACTTTACCTACCAACCAAACTACATAAGTGACAATGTTCCCTGGGGCTGTAATTCTAAACCGAGCTTCCTTATGCCACCAGTATGGGCAGCATTTGACATGTTTCAGCTTATTTTAACACCTTGTATTCCTTTCTTTCTAATTTTATTACTGAATACTCTCACTACCAGGCACATCCTAGCTGCGAATAAAGTCTGCAAAAGACTACGTGGCCACTGCAGTGGCAGTTTGAAAGTGATACAGAGATGGATAGCTGAACGAAGTCCATTGTTTTACTCTTCAGTGTATCAGGCAATTTTATATTTTTGTGGATTGCTGCTGTTATATTCTACATATATGAGCGAATTGTAAATATTCGCCATTACTCCTCCTATTCTGACCCAAATTATATTGTTGGGTCTATATCAAAAATGCTACAGGTTCTCAGCTCCTGCACAAATATGTGCATTTATGTTCTGACGCAGAAACAATTTAGGGAGGAGGTGATCAATGGAAATATCCAATCAATGTAATTATTAATCTGGCTAAATTATAGAAATTACTAAAATCTTCAATTCATGAAATTGCACCACATTTTGTTATCATAATCAGTTTGGGAAAGTGGGATTAATGTAGGTAGCAGTGTATTTGCTATAGGTAAAGTGCCTCTTCTATGTGCATGATTTGATGTTTTTTTGAACGTTCTGAGAAAATAGTCTTCAAATAACCTGCAACCATTTTGAGATATAACATTTTATTGAAGATGTATCCAATAGAGACACCAGTAATATGTGATTATTCAAAGAAGGAGTGGGATTAGATCACTTAGCCCCACAAACTAGACCTGCCATTAAATAACTCTGCGGTTAATCTGACTATTCTACATTCCTGCCTATTCCTGAAAATCTTGCACCTTCCTTCTTGTTGAGAATCTATTGACCTCTGTCTTAGCATTTAGAGTCACAGAGTCAGAGAGATATGCAGCACGGAAACAGACCCTTCAGTATAGCTTATCCATGCTGACCAGCACTTGGTCCATATCCTTCCAAACCCTTCAAAATCATATACCCATCCAGATACCTGTCAGATGTTGTAATTGTACCAGCCTCCCATTTCCTGTGGCAGTTTATTCCATATATATATCACACTGTGTGAAAAAAGTTGCCCCTTAGATCCCTTTTAAACCTTGCCCCTCTCACCTCAAACCTTTCTCCTCTAGTTTTGGTCTCCTCTGCCTTGGAGAGAAGACTTTGACTATTCCCTATTCATGACCCCCATCATTTTATCAACTTGTGCAAGATCACCCCTCACATTTTCATTGCTTCAGACAAAATATCCCCAACCTATTCAGCCTCTCCCTCAGCTCAAACCCTCCAACACCAGCAATATATTTGTAATTCTTTTCTGAACATTTTAAAGTTTAACAACATCTTGCCGAAAACTAGGGGACCAGAATGGAATGCAGTATTCCAAAGGTAGTCTAACCAATGCCTGTAAAGCCAGAACATGATCTCCTAACTCCTGTACTTAATGCATTGACCAAGAAAGACAAGTGTACCAAACACTTTCTTCACTACCCTGCCTAACTCTAATTCAATCATTGTTGAAGAAGTGATTTCCAAATACTGTGGAAAAAAGAACTCCTGATCTTTGTTATTCAATTTACATCCTCACATTTTTAAATTAGTGATCCATATTTCTAAATTCTCCCAGAAAAAAAAACATTTTCAGAGTCATCTTTCAAGATGCCTCAAATATATATTTTTCAATATTGCTCCTTCTTAGTTTTCTAAACTCTCCAGGATACACGCCAGACCAGGCAAATGTTTTCTCAAAATCATTTGCCCATTTAAGACATCAGTAAAGCAAGCCTTCTCTGAACAGTCTCCATTACATTTGCATGTTTTCTTAAATAAGGAGCCGAATACTGTGATCAGTTTTCCAGACTCCCTAATTAAGGCAAAGATAGGATAGTCCACATAGTTTAGTTTAGTTGACATTTATTCCAAGAAAAAGATAGAGTAACAACTATAAGACAATGGCGTTTACAAAAATGCAGTTTATGACTATACAACCACAACCCTCCCTGACTCCTTCCTCGACAGCACATTATTTGCTACTCTTGCGTGTATAATTTTCAGTACTTGGATAGCAAGGAATACCTTGGGATCCTTCATGTTTATTCCTATTGTGATCCATGCCTCAATTGAGCTTATTGAAGCATGACATGATTTGAAACATCTTTCAAAATTTTAGTCTTTCAGGTGCCTATGGTGGCCTTAAATTTCTTTTAAAATTAAACCCACATGGATGAGAGAATTGACAAGTTGGCTAAACCTGAAGATCACACAAAGGTAGTTCGGGATGTATGCAGTGAATATGACATATCAAGGAAACACATCAATAATGAAGGGTTTAATGCAAAATCTGGCAAATGGAAGATGATATAGGAAATCTAAAGTTGTTCATTTAATTATGCTATGGACCAGACCAAAGTCTCTACAAATTTATCATCAAGGAGCCAGCCTAAATCCTAAATTTTGCTTATTTAAAGTCAAGTGTAAGCTGTTGTGTTCCAGATGTAATTTGATTGGGCTTGTTGCTTGGCTTTCAGCAAATATTACGAAGATGTGAGTGTACTGTACCTTTAAGAGAATAAAAGCTAGCAGTGACATCATCAAGTGTTCTCAATAAGACACAATGTAACATGGGCTTCAGCTAATAGGGTAGCTGGTTGCCTGGAAATAACAAAACAGATTCAAATTAGGCCAATCAGTTTAAATTATACCCCCAAAAATACCAAATGCCAATCAAGTTTCAATTGAGTATATTGACAATCTCAAAAGCCAAATGGCACAATCCGATGCTTTGGGTATAAGACCAGGGATATTTGAACAGTTGGGAGGAGAACTGCCACAAAACCAATGGATGTAGACTTCTAGTCAGAACTCTGAGTTACTTGACTGGAGAAGGAGTTTGCACAGGGAAAACATCACAGACCTGCCGATCTGTGCCAATCTACCGACGAAGATAAAGAGAAGATTCGACCGCTGGCTGGTTTTAAAATTTGAATTTTTCTGTAAGTCTTAATTGGGAGTTTTATCAGACTTGTATTATAGAAGGGAATGTAAAAGATAGGTTATAGAAAGGAATTTTAAATAGTTGTTAGTTAATTGTTCCCTGTTATACTTTAAGAAATAAAGTTAATTTTTACTTTAAATAGTTCTTGGCCACTCAAACTTTAACAGATTATTGCACGGGATAAGTCTCTTCTGTGTTGCTGGTTTTAAATTAAACAGAAGGGGTTACCACATGTTGTTTAGACAGATTTGGGTTTAGGAAAAATCCGAGCAGGTTTAAACACTTGCAGGTTTGTGTCCTAGATCTTGAAGTAAAACGTCGGTGAGGCAACTTCTTAACTTTTGGTGACTTGTGGTTGATTAAATTAAAAGTGAGACAATTGGCTTTTAATAATTGCTAAAGAAGTTCTGGATTTTAAGATGATTCTCAAATTTGCCAAGAATGTTTAGAAGGAAAGAAAAAAGCCATACTTTTAGAATTAGCAAACATGTTAGATTTGGGTTTAACCAGGGACAAATTTAAGGCTGAAATTGCAAAGGGAGTTACTCAAACACTTAGATGTGTCAGAGAAACAGACAAGTGCAGTAGAGGTAGAAACACATAAATTACAGTTGAGGAAAATGAAGTTAGAAGATAAATGAAGACAGAATAAGGGAAGAAAGAGGGAGAGTAAAAGATAAATAGAGAGAGAAGAGAGGGAGAGATAGGAAAAAGAGAGGGAGAAGGTTCTTGACTGAGCAAAGAGCAAAGAGAAAGAGAAGAAAGGGAGAAAGAAAGAGAGAGAGGAGAGAGCGGGGGAGAGAAAAAGAAAGAAATAGAAAGTTCTTAGCTGAGCAAAAAGAGAATTTGAACTTGGAGTTGTGACTTAGTCAGCAAAGTCAATGGAGATTAAAATTTATATATATATATATATATCTTTCTCATCATATATATACGTCAAAACTCTGCCATATTTTGATGAGAAAGATGTTGAAGCTTTCCTTATTTCATTTGAAAAATTGGCTCGGCAGATGGAGTGGTCTGAGGATTTATGGCTAATGACTAAACTGGTGACAGAGCTAGTGAGGTATTTGCCACACTGTCAGATGAGTTGTGAAGAGATTATGAAGAGGTTAAAGAGGCTATTTTAAATGCTAATGAAGTGGTACCAGAAGCATATAGATAGTGGTTCATAAACACAAAGAAAGAACCAGGTCAGACTGATGTTGAGTTCGAAAGAATTAAACATAGTCATTTTGACTGATGGGTGTGTGCTTTGAAAATAAATAGGACTTTTGAGGCTCGAAGAGAGATTATTCTGCTGGAGGAGTTTAAAACCTCACTTCCAGAGATGGTGAGAATTCCCATGGAGGAATAGAAAGTTCAGGAGCTGAGAAGGGCAGCAGAATTAGCAGATCAGTACACCTTGATGCATAAGACAAGCTTCTGATCAGAAGATCCTGTGGGGGATAGAAGTTGGGAGAAGGGTAATCCTACACTAAACCAAGAGTCGAGCGCACTGGTAAGATTTTACCGCAGGCGAAAGAAGCCCAAAAGGATGGACAGGAGGTGAAAGGCTTCATGTGTTTTCACTGTAATGGAGTGGTACACAGAAACCACAGTGCCAGTGGTTTCAGAAGGGCACTGGGAAAAGGTGTTTTCACTGCCAGAAGGTGGGACATGTAAAGACACAATGCTGGTTGGTAGAGAAAGGCACTGTGGGGAAAGATGTGGCAAAAGAAGCTATGCTAGTGGCATTAGTGAAGGTAGTAGAGGAGACTCCAAGAATAGCTGAGGAGCAGCAGGAGAGTGCACAAACTCGGCAAGGGCTGGGTATGGAGTTAATACTTGGTCTCGATAAAGAATTTGCCTCTCTGGAAGAAAGGGGAGAAGGACAAGTAGTTATAATTTTGAGAGATACAGGATCTAACCAGCCGCTGATAGTGAGAGATGAGCGAATATGAACTCTTTCTGATTTGTTACTCGAGAGTGTGGTAACTTGTAGGATAGATGGATAGAAATTTATCATTCCCCATTTTAAGATCAGGTTGGAGTGCCAACCTAAGACTAGGAAAGTTACAATGGGAGTGATTGACAGAATATCGGTTCCAGGAATTTTGTTTTTGGGAATGATTTGGCAGGATCCAAGGTGGGAGTGACATCCCTTGTTGTGGAGAAGCCCAAGGAAGACCAAGAAACTGAAGAGTTAAAATAGAAATATCCTGGTATTTTCCCAGACTTGTGTCGTAACCAGATCCCACTATCATAAGTCACAGCATGAAGCGAAAAGCGAAAGGTGAGGAGTTGAGGTTCCTAGTTTGACGCAATGCTGCAGGAAAAGCCTGAACAGGCAGAGGGTCAGACAGAAGTTTTTAGTCCTGAAAGGCTAAGGGACTTGCAACAACAAAACAAGACGATAAAAGATATATATGTGGATGCGTATTCTGAAAAGGAGACAGAATATTCCAGAGGGTTATTATCTGACAAATGGAATCCTAATGGAAAAATGGAGATGGAGACCACAGCAAGTTAGTACAGAGGAGAAATGGACTGAAGTACACTAGATTGTGTTGCCGGTAGACAGTAGGTCTTACGGGTAGCACATGAACTACCTGTAGAAGGTCAACCAGGGGTATGAAAGACTAAGGTAAGGTACAAATAGGTTTTTATTGGCATGGAATGTGGTTAACTTTTGCTGTATGTGTCACACATGCCAGATGGGAGGTGAGCCACAGGCGGTAATAAAACCAGCACCTTTGTTGCCAATTTCCACATTTGAAGAAGTCTTCTTGTGGATTATAACTGACTGCGTAGGTCCTCTCCCGAGAATCTAAATTGGGAACCAGTACTTGCTAACCATAATGGTTGTGTCTACCAGATTTCTAGAGGTAATTCCATTACAGCATATCAAGGCAAAAAGGGTAGCAGAGGAATATATTAGCTTTCTTCACATGGTATTGGCTACACTGAAGGGTTCAGTCAGAACAAGGGTCAAATGTTACTGCTAGGCTTTTTAAGAAAGTTATGCGTACGACACTTTAAATCCAGTGCAAATCATCCTGAATGCCAGGAAGCTTTAGAAAGGTGGCATCAAACCTTGTAGACTATGTGGAGAGCATACTGTCAGGGATAAAGATATTCCATTCATATTGCTTGCCATTAGAGATGCCCCAAGTGAATCTACTCCGTTCACTCCCTTTAAGTTAATATTCTGTCATGAAGTAAGAGGTCCTTTGAAATTAATTTTTAAAAAATTGATAGGACCAAAGTCAGAAATGTCACACTTAGATTATGTATCGGAGGTGAGTGAAAGATTAAATAGAATAGGTGAGTTAGCTAAAGCACCAAAAAAGGGCACAGTATAGAATGAAACAGGTGGCAGATACAAGCCCTGAGACTTGGACATTTTCCCTAGGGGAAAACATGTTAGTACTGTTACTGATAGGAGATCCCTTCAAAGCTAGGTTTAGAGGTCCCTACAAAATTGCGAAAAAGTTAAGTCAGGTGAACTATCTAGTAAAGATGCCAGGTAGGAAAAAAAAGTATCGAGTATGTCATGTGAACATGTTGAAATCATATTATACTGGAGAGAAAGAACTGGAGAAACAGGTGTTAGTTACTGTCCTGCAGAGTGAAGAATTAAATCCAGATGATATGGATTTTGATCTGCCTCTAAATAGATTAAAAAAAGTCCTTGAGGAGTGGGAGAGGTTAGTAAGCTATCTGTCTCAGGATCACAGAAAGTACCTGAAAGATTTGTTCCTGCAGTACAAGGAAATTTGTAAGAAGTAGGTGGGGAGGACTAATGCTATTGTACATGAAGTAGATGTAGGGAACATTGCTCTGATAAAACAACACCCCTATCGGCTTAATCCTTTCGAAGCCAAACAGGTCCAGATGAAGGTGGAGTCCATGCTCGATGAGGACATCACTGAACCAAGCCAGAGCAAGTGTAGTTTGCAGATCATCTTTGTTCCCAACTCAGACGGGTCTCAATGATTCTGCATGGATTATTGGAAGGTCAACAAAATCAGACTCTGGTCTCATTCTTAGATTGGAGGAATGTATCGAGAAAGTTGGACAAGCCAGTTAAATCACTTTGTTGGACTTAATGTGTGGTTGCTGCCAGGTATCTTTATCGGAATCAGCGAAAGAAATTTCCGTGTTTGTAACCCCTAATGGGGCTATATCCTTTGGAAGGAAGAACGCACCTGCCATTTTCCAAAGAATCATGAACAGAGTTGTGGTTTGCTTAACAAACTGTGCATTTTATTTGGATGATGTAGTGATCTTCAGTAAGTCCGGGAAATGATACAGTTGACGGAGCTCTTTGAACGACTATGAGAAGCAAAATTGGTAATAAACTTAAATAATACTGAATTCATGAAAACAGTGGTGACGTTCTTGGGACATAACATCTCAGAAATGACTGCCAGACTACTCAGACCTCTTGGCATCATGATAGCCCACAAACCCACCAACACACTAAAACTTGAAAGACCCTATACAGACAACATGCAAAACTAATGTCATTTACAACATAACTTGCAAGAACTGCAACAAATACTACATTGGACAAACCAGCAGGAAACAAGCCGCAGGATACATGAACATCAACTAGCCACAAAAAGCCATGACGCACTCTCACCTGTATCCTTATATATAGATGACGAAGGAAACCACTTTGACTGGGACAACACATCCATTTTATGATAAACCAAACAGAGACATGAACTAGAATTCCTGGAAGCGTGGCATTCCAACTGGAACTGTATCCACAAACACATTGACTTGGATCCCTGAGAAAAAGAACAGGAAATTACATCACCACAGGAAATGACACCACCACAGCTTGTCTGCTGATTCCTAATGCTTTGTCTTACTGTAAACCATCCCAAGTGACTTTTTCCACACCTGAGCCACCAAAAGGGCACATTCTATTTAAATCAACTGAATGTAACAGCCAAGAAAAGAACACAAATACTCAACAGTCACTGTCTTGGAGTCCAATAATGCTAAACCCAACCTGGAATTAGAGATTTTAGGTCATACAACATAGAACATCACAGTGCAGTACAGGTCCTCCACCCCTCGATGTTGCGCCGATCTGTGGAACCAATCTGAAGCCCATCTAACCTACACTATTCCATTTTCATCCATATGTTTATCCAATGACCACTTACATGCCCTTAAAGTAGGCGAGTTGACTACTGTTGCAGACAAGGCATTCCACACCTCGACTGAATAAAGCAACTATCTCGGACATCCGTCCCATATCTATCACCCCTCACTTTAAAGCTATGTCCCCTCATTCTATCCATCACCATCTGAGGAAAAAGGCTCTCATTGTCCACCTTATCCAACCCTCTGAGTAGCTGATATGACTCAAAGAAATCACCTCTCAACCTTCTTCTCTCTAACGAAAACAGCATCAAGTCCATCAACCTTTCCTCATAAGACCTTCTCTTCATACTAGGCAATACCCTAGTAATTTCCTCAGAACCCTTTCCAAAGCTTCCAGAATCTTCCTAATGCAGTGACCAGAACTGAACACAATACTCCAAGTGTGGCCGCACTGGAGTTTTATACAGCTGCAACATGACTTCATGGCTCAGAAACTCAATCGCTCTACCAATAAAAGCCAACACACTATGTCTTCTTAACAACCCTATCAACCTTGGTGGCAACTTTCAGGGATCTATGTACATGGATACGGAGATCTCTCTTCTCATCTACACTTCCAAGAATTTTACCATTAGTCCATTACTCTTTATTCCTGTTGGTCCTTCCAAAGTGAATCACCTCACACTTTGCTGCATTAAACTCCATTTGCCAACTCTCAGCCCAGCTCTGCAGATTATCAATGTCACTCTGTAACCTACAATATCCTTTGGCACTATCCGCTACTGCACTGATCTTACTGTCATCCGCAAATTTACGAACCCATCCTTCTATGCTCTCATACAGGTAATTTATAGAAGTGAAAATGTGTTGCTGGAACAGCGCAGCAGGTCAGGCAGCATCCAGGGAACAGGAGAATCGACGTTTCGGGCATAAGCCCTTCTTCAGAATCCTGAAGGGCTTATGCCCGAAACGTCAATTCTCCTGTTCCCTGGATGCTGCCTGACCTGCTGCGCTGTTCCAGCAACACATTTTCAGCTCTGATCTCCAGCATCTGCAGACCTCACTTTCTCCCCTAATTTATAGAAGTGACGAGCAACAGTGGACCCAAAACAGATCCTTGTGGTACACCACTAGTAACCTAACTCCAGGATGATCATTTCCCATCAACCACTACCCTCTGTCTTCTTTCAACTAGCCAATGTCTGATCCAAACCTCTAAATCCCCCTCAATCCCATGCCTCTATATTTTGTGCAATAGTGTATTGTGGGTGACTTTACCAAATACATTACAGAAATCCATATACAGCACATCAATCGCTTTACCCTCATCCACCAGTTGGTCACCTTCTCAAAGAATTCAAGGAGATTTGTGAGGCAACAGTAGTAGACTCACCAACTTTATGGGCATTTAAATGGTCATTGGATAGACAGAAAGATGACAAATGAATAGTGTAGGTTAGATGGGCTTCAGATTGTTCCAACAGTGCTGCTCAACATTGAGGGTTGAAGGGCCAGTACTGCGCTGTAATGTTCTACATGATGTACAAAGTTCAGGTCGAGGATGCACTCCTGAACAAACATGTGGATCACGTGAAAGCTGTTACCTCATGAATGGGGCAGGAGGAAAACTACTTGGTTTAACAGCACAGTCAGAAAGACTGTCAGACACTGTGGGATCTTCTCTGTCTCACATTGGAGAACGTGGACTCTGAGATGGAGAAGCTGATGTCATAGCCTTGATACCATTGCCACCCGAAAAAAAGTTGTAATTTCACCCAAGGTGCCCCAGGTACAAGAGGCAGGTTATCTTCCAATATACACTGTCCAAGTCAGATCAGAGGAACTGGACCTGCGGCGAAAATGTGTCAGGAGAAATCACAAGGAAAAGGACAGCTGTCATCTTGATCTTAGAGGGGAGGGATGACCTGATTGGAATGAGGTTGGTCAGATGGATCATGTTGAGTTTAGGTCTCTGAATTTGGCCATTAACCTGGCCCAATCAGGGAGCCCTGGGTGACCAATATAACAGGACTTACTGGCGATAAACAAGTCCAGGCAGCAAGGCTGGGGATGGGGTTATTGGGGCCGATTGCCTGCTCCTCCTCCATGGTTACGTTCAAGCCTGGGTGTCTCTGGAGAAGGAGCACATGGTATCTACCAAAACCCTTGAGCTGTTCAGGGAGGGATGGGCACCGCAGTGAGTAGAGTGTTTTATTTCCCCCTGCAACTCTATTTTGATTTGATCCCTGCCCTCCCCTTCTCTGTTTGATCACACAGCATTGGCCTTTGATGTGAAGGGCACTGCTTGTCACTGGCCACTTGGGTGTTTTATTTTCTTCCTGGTGGTGGGAACTGATTAAAGAATTGTACACCTTGTGTCTTTCACTGTGTCTCACACCTACACATGCACAACATGGATGCGGGGGAAATATAAGCACTACCGTAGTTAGGCAGTAGTGTGGGGGTAATGAAAAGAAAAGAAAAGTAAACAGAACTTACTGGCGATAAAGAGGTCCAGGCAGGTAGGCTGGGGAGGGGGTTGTTGAGGCCGATTGCCTGCTCCTCCTCCATGGTTACGTTCAAGCCTGGGTGTCCCTGGAGAAGGAGCACATGGTATCTACCAACACCCTCAAGCTGTTCAGGGAGAGGTGGGCACCACAGGAAGTGGAGTGTTTTATTTCCCCCTCCAACTCTATTTTGATTTAATCCCTGCCTGCCCCTTCACTTTTTTGATCTCAAAGCATTGCCCTTTGATGAGAAGAGCAGTACTTGTCACTGACCAGTCGGGTGTTTCCTTTCTTTCTGGTGGGAATCGAATAAAGATTTGAACACCCATTGTCTTTCACTCTGTCTGACAACTGCACACACACGAGCACTACTGCAGTTAGGCAGCAGTGTGGGGGAAAGAAAGAAAATATAGAGTCATTGAGATGTACAGCATGGAAACAGACCCTTCAGTCCAACCCGTCCATGCTGACCAGATATCCCAACCCAATCTAGTCCCACCTGCCAGCACCTGGCCCATATCCCTCCAAACCCTTTCTATTCATATACCCATCCAAATGCCTCTTAATTGTTGCAATTGTACCAGCCTCCACCACTTCCTCTGGCAGCTCATTCCATACACGTACCACCCTCTGTGTGAAAAAGTTGCGCCTTAGGTCTCTTTTAGGTCCCTCTCATCCTAAACCCTCTAGTTCTGGACTCCCCGACCTCAGGGAAAAGACTTTGCCTATTTACCTATCCATGCCCCTCATAATTTGCCAAGAGATTTAGAATTTCCTCAGTTTAGGGGCTGACTCTGTGCTGGCTGGGCCACAGGCAAGATGTAAAAAAAGTATAAACAGGAGTTACATTCAGGCCGAGGTATCCCTAGAGAAGGAGCACCCGGCGTCTTCTAACACTCTCACGGATTTCAGGGAGAGGTGGGCACCGCAGGGTGTGGAGTGCTTTATTTCCCCCTCTGACTCTATTTTGATTTAATTCCTGACCTCCCCTTCACTTTTTGATCACTCAGCATTGCCCTTTGTTGAGGAGGGCACTGCTTGTCACTGGCCACTCGAATGTCTCTTTTCTTCCTGGTGGTGGAATATGAATAAAGTTTTATGCACTGGCTGTTCATTCACTGTGTCTTACAACTGTACGCACATGACCAGGATGCTGGGGAAATATAAATAGGAGTATCAGGGCAGATTGAGAGCTGGAAGGGGCATGGGACGGGCAGCCTTGTGGCTGGAAGGTGGGAGGGGTGGGTGGTTTGCTGGGTTGCCAGGGGTACCTATATTCTATGCACTGTTTGATTGGGCTGTGTTATATGGGTTGTGTTACTCGTTCCTTTTTGATAACTTAGGGTGGGAGTTGAGGTTGGTCCTTATTTCCCTGTAAACTGGGGTTAGGCCTTGCTGCCCCTTCTCCTGTAAATTGCTGTTTGTTGTAAACTGCTTACTGTGTATTGTTAACTGTTTGTATTTTGTACTGTTGCATAAAATAAAAAAAATAAACAGGAGCGTCAGAGAGAGGCTCCTCACTTTCGGGACTGGCTCAGAGCCAGTTCGTCAGAGTCTGTGTGCTGTGCATGTTTAAGTAAAAGGTGACTTGGTGGTGGGATACAGCTATTTCATTAAATATTCCCTCATCTTGTTTCTTTTTCCAAAATAATTCACCTCACACTTTTCAGGGTTAAATATCATGTACCACTGTTTTGTTCATCTGACCAACACATCTATGTCTTCCTGTAATCCACAAACATCTTCTTCATTATTAACTGCTCTTCCAAACTTGGTGTCATCTGCAAACTTGTTTAACACACACCCATCATTTTCATCAATATCATGCAACTTCATAACAAATAACAAGGGTGCCAGTAATGATTCTTATGGTACATCACTGGAGACTGGCCTCCAGTTTCTGATCCATCTCACCAAGTTTCCTTGAAGTCCATGTGCTTTTGCTTTCTTTATCAGTCTCCCATATTATAACCTTGTCAAAAGCTTAGCTTAACTCCACATAAAGTACATCAACTGATCTTCTGTCATCCACACCTTTGACCACATTTTCCAAAAATTTCAACAAGTTTGTTGGGCATGACTTCTGTCTGACAAAGCCATGCTGACTACTCTAATTAAATCATATTCTTCCATGTGAATACTGTCTCCTTCAGATTTTTCTACAACAATTTTCCTACTACTGACATGAGACCCACTAGACTTAATCTTACTGGTTTTTCTCTGCATCCTTCTTGAAAAGCAGAACCACATTAGCCAATTTATGTTGGGAAAATTGAAATCCCCTCGTATGATTACTTGATTATTACTCTTACACACTTCTGTGAACTGTCGACATATTTGCTCCTCTATTTGGCACTGACTCTTTGGGGGGGCGATAATACTCTCTCAGTAATGTGACCATCACATTAACATTCCTAAGTTAATTACTAGTACTACTCCACCACCCTTTTTACATCCTTCTCTGTCTTACCTGAAGATCTTATACTCCGGAATGTTGAGTGGCCAGTTCTGCGCTGCCCTCAACCATATTTCTGGATGGCACTATTATCATATTCCATGTGTCAATCCGTACATTTAATTTTTCAGTCTTACATACCAACATTAAAGACCAACAAGCCTTGCCTTACTGTCTTGACAGTCAACGTAGTTGAACTCATTCTGACTTCCTTCCTATGCTAAATTACGCTAAATACTAAACTTAAGCATTGCTATGCATTGCGACCAGTAAAACCTGAAAACACAAATAAACAATGATGAGAATTGGAAAACTGCAGCAGATTAGGCTCTCCTCCAATTCACCTTAATTGCCAATTGAAGGTGAATGTGAGGACTGCAGATGCTGGAGATCAGAGCTGAAAAATGTGTTGCTGGAAAAGCGCAGCAGGTCAGGCAGCATCAAAGGAAAAGGAGAATCGACGTTTTGGGCATAAGCCCTTCTTCAGGAATGTGAAGGTGAATGGTTAGTTGGGAAAACCAGTAGACTTATAATGGAGAAAATGCATTTGCATAACTTGACTGAGTACTTTGTTATAGAAACATTTAGTATTGATCAAAATATTTTGGTAGAATTGGACAAAAAGCATTGTCAAAACCAATTGTTTAAAATGAAATAAAATATTATTAAGGGATGGTGATGTCTTTACATAATTCTTTCATCCTTTTTGTGCCTTTGGTGTGGAGTGTCACGAATATAAAATACAGAAATCCATCAAGGTACCTCATAATCATAACATCATGTAACAATAGGACATCAATCTGGAAACCAAGTATTTAACAATGTTAGTTTGCCTTGACATGTTAGCTATTGGTCGAAGAATGTGGTGCTGGAAAAGCACAGCCAGTCAGGCAGCATCCAAGGAGCAGGATAATCGATGTTTTGAGCTCTTCATTATGCTCAAAACGTCGATTCTCCTGCTCCTTGGCTGTTACCTGACTGGCTGTGCTTTTCCAGCACGACACTCTTCGACTCAGATCCCCAGCATCTGCAGTCCTCACTTTCTCTAAATTAGCTATTCTACTAATTCTACTGCATAACCTCGAGGTCAATATTGCTGTTGGTCCCTTTGATTTCTCTATATGTCACATTGTTCTCATTACATGGAAGTCAAAATTCAGTTTCAGCACAGCTCCACCTTAGCGACAAATACTTTGATGCCTAGCTTAACATTTAGTTCTTGGATGTCTCACTTAATGCTCAGTACTGAAGAGTGACAATTTTGTGCCTCAAACAACTGAGTCAAGACACTTCATTCATTTGAAGTTTTCTGTCTCGCCATTGGTACATCTCTATCTGCAAGAACTTTGGACATTTGAACAAGGTTAAGTGCAATCTTAACACTGCATTTAACTACAACATAATCTTCAGATCACATAACAACAATGTAATTAAGATCATTTATTCCACATCTGGATCATTCCTTCATTATACTTCAGCCTCAGCATAACTGCAGTTCAAACCCTCAGTCATACCTTTATTACTTTATGACCTTTTTTCCAAAATCTGAAGTGATATTCATTTTGAACCTATGTGAAGTTCATACCTAAACCTCATATGTTCATGTCCTACCTGCCACCAAATAGGTTCAGCCAGTCTCATACTAACTAGGACTCTTGAGAATTCTTCAGTGAGCAACTCACCTCCAGTATCTCCACAGCTATTCACCATCTAAGATTGATGGAGTAGCAGATAGTGAAGGGGACAGTCAGAGAATACAGCAAAATATAGATAGATTTGGAGAGTTGGGTAGAAAAATGGCAGATGGAGTTCAATCTAGACAAATGCAAGGTTTGGAAGATCCAATTCCAGAGCAAACTATACAGTAAATGGAAAAGTCCTGGGGAAAATTGAGGTACAGAGATATCTGGTTGTTCTGGTCCATTGTTCCCTGAAGGTGGCAACGCAAGTCAAGAAGGCATATGGCATGCTTTCCTTCATCAAACGGGGTACCGAGTACTAGAGTTGGCAGGTCATGTTACAGTTTTATAGGACTTTGGTTTGGTCATGTTTGGAATACTGCGTACAGTTCTGGTCACCACATTACCAAAAGGATGTGGATGCTGTGGAGAGGGTGCATAGGAGGTTGACCAGGATATTGCCTGGTATGGAGGGTGTTAGCTATGGAGGAGAGGTTGAGTAGATTAGGATTATTTTCATTAGAAAGATGGAAGTTGAGGGGGGGACTTTATTGATGTCTACAAAATCATAAGAGGTATTGACAGGGTGGATAGCAAGATGCTTTTTCCCAGAGAGGGGGGCTGAATTACTAGGGGTTATGAATTCAAAGTAAGAGGGGAGAAGTTCAGGGGAGATATTCATGTAAAGTACTTTGTGCAGAGGGTAGTGGGTGCCTGGAATGTGTTGTCAGCAGAGGTGGTAGAGGTGAGAATAATAGTGTCATAAGTTGAAGCGCAGAGCTGGTCGGGAAGGTAAGTGATTTATTTAAGAACTTACCTCGACGCCAACGGCCTTTTCACAGCAGAGAGCGGCGCGAGCTGGGCGGAAGTGAACTGGAGCGCAGAGCTGGTCGGGAAGGTAAATACGATGCTGTAAGACAGGATCTGAGGAGCATAAGTTGGGAACATAGGCTGTCAGGGAAGGATGTCGTGGAAATGTGGAACTTTTTCAAGGAACAGATACGACGTGTCCTTGATATGTATGTACCTGTCAGGTAGGAAATAGATGGTCGTGTGAGGGAACCTTGGTTGACGAGGGAGGTTGAATGTCTTGTAAAGAGGAAGAAGGAGGCTTACATAAGGTTGAGGAAACAAGGTTCAGACAGAGCAGTGGAGGGATACAGGATAGCCAGAAGGGAGCTAAAGAAAGGAATTAGGAGAGCTAAGAGTGGGCATGAAAAATCTTTGGTGGATAGGATCAAAGGTAACCCCAAGGCATTTTATGCGTATGTGAGAAACATGAGAAATACAAGAACGAGGGTAGGTCCGATCAAGGACAGTAGTGGGAGACTGTGTATGGAGTCGGAAGAGATAGGAGAGGTCTTGAGTGAGTACTTTTCTTCAGTATTTACAAACAAGAGGGAGTTGAAGAAGAGTGTGAAACGGACTGGTAAGCTAGAAGAGATACTTGTTAGGAAGGAAGATGTGTTGTTTTGAACAACTTGAGGATAGACAAGTCCCTTGGGCCTGACGGGATATATCCTAGGATTATGTGGGAAGCAAGAGAGGAAATTGCAGAGCCATTGGCAATGATCTTTTCGTCTTCATGGTCAACGGGGGTGGTACCAGGGGACTGGAGAGTGGTGAATGTTGTGCCCCTGTTCAAAAAAGGGAATAGGGATAACCCTGGGAATTACAGGCCAGTTAGTCTTACTTCGGTGGTAGGCAAAGTAATGGAAAGGGTACTGAGGGATAGAATTTATGAGTATCTGGAAAGACACTGCTTGATTAGGGACAGCCAGCACGGATTTGTGAAGGGTAGGACTTGCCTTAAGTCTTATTGAATTTTGTTGTGGCTAGAGATGTCCAGCAGCTTCGGAGAAGAACTTCAAAACCCAACACATAAAAGCTAAACTGCAGAAGCTTGAACCCAACCATTTCGTGCTGCTTCTATTGTTGTAACTTTGTAAAAACCAATGGCCTCACAAGTGGTTCACTTTATTGACCCGGAAGAGACAACTCATCACCACAGTTTCAAAACCCCTCTTCAAATAAAAGGACAAATACATCTCATAAAGCCATAAAATTGTCACAACTCCCTCCTTAAAATTTGAACCATCAATATACAAAGAAGCTCCATTTTTAAAACATTTAGTCTTACACTATTACTATATTACAATACAAACACAATATATTAACTATAAGAAGGCAAACATTCAATTCAGTATGTTTCTTCTGCTATCGGTCACCTTCATCTTCCTTCATCAATGGAGTGACAATACATCAGCAATTACATTCTTTCATCCTGCCATGTGTATAATTTCAAATTAAATAGCTGTGACAATAAACATCATCTGAATAATCTGGTATTTTTATCTTTAATTTTTTTCCAAAAAGTGTTAAGGGGTTGTGATCAGTATATACAATTTGCTCCGGCACATTACTGGCAAAATCATGGCAATGCCATGGATCAGTAATTGAAACTACTGATTTTGTCCATAACGGAGACATGGATATCACAGGGACAGGAATGGTTGCTGGATTTAAATCTTTTAAAAAGAGCAAGGTAAAAGAGGAGGGGATATAACCTTGTTAACTAGAGAGTGCATCACAGCTATAGAAAAGGAGGTTGTTGAAGAATGGGTGGAAGTCAGGAACAGGAAAGGAGCAGTCACTTTGAGTGCTTTCTATAGACCTCCCAACAACAGCAGCAGAAAGTTGGAAGAACGGATTGTACAGCAGATCTTGGAAAGGTGCAGATGTAACAGAGTTGTTGCTATGGATAGCTTCAACTTGCCCAGTATTGATTGGAACGTCTTTAGTGCGGATGGTCTATTTGGAGCTGATTTTTGTCAGGTGTGACCAGGAAGGATTCCTGACTTAATATGTAGATAGGTTGACTAGGGGAGGGGCCCTATGGATTTTGTGTTTTGCAATGAGCCAGGCCAGTTTTCAGATCTCTGTGGGAGTGTATTTCAGTGACAATGACCACAACTGCTTCACCTTTACCATAGCAATGGAATGGGGTAGGAACAGATATTATGGGAAGGTATTTAATTGGGAGAGGAGAAATTATACTGCCATTGGCAGGAGCTGTGAAGCATAAATTGGGAACAATTGTTCTATGAGAAATGCAAAACAGAAATTTGGAGGCTGTTTAAAGAGACTTGCAAGTGTTGGATAACTTTGTCCCTCTGTTGATAACTGAGACAGGAAAGGAATATTAAGATGAAGGAGTCTTGGGTGACAAGTAAAGAGGGGCTTCTCATCAAGAGGAAGAAGGAAGCTTATTTAAGGCTGAGGAAACACGGAACTAGCACAGGGAAGATAGGAAAGAAGCCTATAGTGGACTGAGGGCAGCTAGGAGAGAAAGCTTTGTTGGGAAGGATTAGGAATTACCCAAGGCGTTCTACATTTACGTGAGGAATAAGAGAGCAATCAGACAGAGGGTAGGGCTGAACAGGGATAATGGAGCGAACTTGTGCCTGGAGTCTGATGATGTAGAGAAGGCCCTAAATGAGTTTTTTGATTCCGTATTCACTAGAGAGAGGGACCTTGTTGATAGTGATAACACCGTGATCCATGTTAATAGGCTTGACTAGAAATTCTGGGAATCATCACGATAGATAAGTCCCCAGGGCCGGATATATCTAAGGTTACTACGGGAAGTGAGGGATGAGATTGCAGCATCTCTGGCGATGTTCTTTGCATCACACTCTCCACGGGAGTAAGTACCGGATGTTTGGAGGGAGGCAAATGTTGTTCCTCTGTTCAAGAAAGGGAATAGGGAAATCCATGGGAATTACACACCAGTGAGTCTTACATCTGGTAAACAATGTACTGGAAACGATTCTGAGAGATAGGATTTATAACTATTTGGAAAAACAGTTTCATTAAAGATAGCATGCCTCACGCCTTAGAGTTCTTTGACGATGTGGTGAGACAAGTTGACAAAGGTTGAGCAGTGGATGTGGTGTGTATTGATTTCCGTAAGGTTCCCTATGGTAGGTTCATTCAGGAAATTAGGAGGTAAGGGATACAGGCAAATTTGGCTGTCTGGATACAGAATTGGCTGGCCAAAAGAAGACAATGAGTGGTAGTAAATGGAAAATATTCTGCCTGGAGGTTGGTGAGCAATGATGTTCCACAGGGATCTGTTCTTGGGCCTCTGCTCTTTGTAGTTTTTATAAATGACTTGGATGAAAAAGTAGATGGGTGGATTAGTGCGTTTGTCGATGACACAAAAGTTAGAGGTGTTGTAGATAGTGTCAAGGGCTGTTGCAGGCTACACTGTCAGGATGCAGGACTGGGCTGAGAAGTGGCACATGGCGTTCAACCTGGATAAATTTGAAGTGATTCATTTTGGAAGGTTGAATTTGAATGCTGAATTCAGGGTTAACGACAGGATTCTTTGCAGTGTAGAGGGACAGAGGGATCTTGGGGTCCATGTGCTTAGATCCCTCAAAGTTGCCACCCAAGCTGATAGGGTGTTTTGATTTTCATTTACAGAATGTTTGAGTTTCAGAGCAGCAAGGTTTTGTTGCAGCTCGATAAAACACTGGTTAGACCACGCTTAGAATATTGTGTCCTGTTCTGGTGGCCTCATTATAGGAAGGTTGTAGATGCTTTAGAGAGGGTGCAGAGGAGATTTGCCAGGATGCTACGTGGACAGGAGGGCATGTCTTAAGAAGAGAGGTTGAGTGAGCTAAGGCTTTTCACACTGGAGAAAAAGGAAGAGAGGTGACATGATAGAGGAGTACAAGATAGTGAGACGCATAGATAGAGTAGATAGCCAGGGCCAGCCCCAGGGCAGAAATGGCTGTCAAGAGGAGTCATAATTTTAAGATGATTGGAGGAAGGCATGGGGTGATGACAGAGGCCGGTTCTTTATGCAGTAAGTGTGTGTTGGTAGTGTCAGAGACATTAGGGACATTTAAGCGACTGCTCAACTAGCACATGGATGGCAGTAAATTGAGGGAGGTGTTCAGATTAGGATGATCTTAGATTAAGATAAATGCTTGGCACAACATTGTGGGCCAAAGGGCCTGTACTGTGCTGTACTGTTCTATGTCCTATGTTCCAAAATAAATGCTGGAGGTTTACAATACCAACCATAAACTCAAGGTCTCCTTTTCAATTATGGAATATTTCTGTTGGTGAATATTCAATTTAATGGAAAAATAACTAATAGATCTTTCCATCTTCTCATTCTCTTATTGCAAGATTACAGCCACTAATACCCACATCACTCACTTCAATAGTCACCTTGAATGGCATTGCATACTTAGATGTGGTGAACACTGGGGTGGTTGGAAACATAGTCTTTCGACATTCCTTTGACATTCCTTTGCACTTCAACAAAGTTAACAATCACAACAGGTTTAATTGGAAGTACAGTAGCTTTCGGAGCGACGCTCCTTCATCACCTGATGAAGGAGCGTCGCTCCGAAAGCTAGTGTGCTTCCAATTAAACCTGTTGGACTATAACCTGGTGTTGTGTGATTTTTAACTTTGTACACCCCAGTCCAACACTGGCATCTCCAAATCAGCACTTCAACAAGTCAGTCAATGGAGCAACGCATTGCTAAAATATGGTACAACGTTTTGATAAAAGCCACAGTACCAGGAATCACAGTACTTCCCAATTCGTCAATAGTTGATCAATAGTTTCATCCCCAGTCACCTTTGTTTTCACATTCCCTTGGATACTTGGGAGATAATGCAAACACACGGAGAATGTGCAAACCCCACACAGACAGTCACCCAAGGGTGGAATCGAACCCAGGACCCTGACAGGGAGCTGTGCTGATGACTGAGCCACTATGCCACCTCAAAAAGGTTCCTCTGTAGGTATTAACCATGCCAGTTTTGTCATTTCTTGAGATTTTGCTATTATCTTATGTGCGACAGGTTTATCAACATTCAATCACATCTCTATGTAGTCCAGGCTTTTATATGAGGATTGAGTTTTTCTTACTCCCAAATGACCTCCTATTGGGACCTTATGTGCTACCCAGAACACTGCTTTTCTAGAAGCCACCAGTAATACAACTTGATGAATCTCTACCCATTTTTCATATGCCTGAATATGCAATGGTCTCCATTCCCACATCAAGACGTATGATGGGATATTCTGGGATACACTCAGATTCTTCTTCTGTGTCTGCTTTTTGATACAACTGGAGTAATGTTTCATTTTTTACTGTAATTCTATGAATTAAAAATATCCACTTTGTCCTCTACCTGTTCTTGTTTTTCTCAACCATTTGACCAAACATAGTTTCTGACAGTTGAACTTCAACTTCCTTACCTTTCTTCATTGATTTCTCCTCCTGTTTCAACTGTGGCTTTTTGATCTTGTTACCACACAATCAAGAAAAATCCCAGGATATACTTCCTGTAACATCTCAGTTTTATGATTTTGTGCTGGTTTTTCAACCACAGTAGACTTCACTCCCACCCAGGATGGAGCTAAATCATTCCCTAGGATAAACTCTGAAACAGAGAATTTCTCTATTACTTCCTTCACCACTACACCATTTTTCATCAGCCTCTCCAATCTCACCCTATTTGGTGGAACACTAATGTTCTTATCATGAATTCCACCTTTTCTCGCAATACTCTTTCCAAAGTATGTACCTTCTCATTTCTCACCATCAAAGACCGATTTGCTCCTGTAGCTCCCAAATGTTTAATTTCTTTACCTTCTCCTGGTACACATGAGTAAACCTTACGCACCCAGGTACATTCTTTAGAGACATCTGGTACTTCCTTATTAACCAAATCCTGACAAGGCTACATCTTCTTTAGTAGCTCTTTAGCTCCGTCTGGGATCTCCTTCACTACTTCAAGAAACCCATGCGGCTTATTCTGTATAAGTCAGGACTTTGTGGCATGGTACTAATTTGGATACTGTACTGTAAGTAGGACTGACATGTTCCAGTAAGGATGAAGGACAAGGAAGCCAAAGTAAGGGACGTTGTGAATTTAGTGAAAAGGTAAAAAATGAGCATCTATAAGATTTAGGAGGCACTGTAAGAAATATAAAGAAAGAAGGAAAGAACTCAAGCAGGAGAGCAAAAAAAGGCCATGAAATGACCTTGGCAATAGCATTAAAGAGAATCCCAAGGCATTCTTTACATACTTTAAAAGGGAGAAAGTAAGACAACTCAAAGATAAAGAAGGGAGGCAGAGGGTGTGGGTGAGACCCTAAATGAGTACTTGGCATTGGTATTCACCTAAGAGAAGGATATGGAGGATAGTGAGATTTGTGTGCAGCATGCCAATGTGGCATAGCATTTTGAGATCCAGAAAGAAGTGGTGTTGTGTCTCTTGAGGAGCATTTCGGTGGATAAGTCCTCAGGTCCTGATGGTGTCTAGCCCAGGTTTTGAGAAGGCATGAGAGGAGGTTGTGGGACCTTGACCAAGATCTTTCCATCCTCGCTAGCCACTGGAGAGCTCCTAGATGACTGTCAAGTTCTGTTGTTCTGTTGTTCCTCTATTCATGAAGAGAAATAGGGATAATCCAGGAAACTGTATGTGAGCTATTGGAGAGAATTCTCCAGGATAGGATTTACGTGCACTTGAAAAAGCATGACCTAATTAGGGATAGTCAGCAAGGCTTTGTGTGAGGCAGGTCATGTCATATTAACTTGATTGAATGTTTTGAAGAGGTGATTGAAGGTGATCGATGAGAGTAGAGCTGTGGGTGTTGTCTACATGAACTTCAGTAAGGCGTTGAACAAGGTCCCTCATGATAGGCTTGTCCATAAGATTAAGATGCATGGGATCCATTGGTGACTTGGTTGCGTGAATTCAGAATTGGCCTGCCCATAGAAAGCAGAGGGTCGTCGTAGTAGAGGTGTGTTTTTCTAGCTAAAGGTCTGTGACTAGTGGTGTTCAACTGTACTGGGGCTTCTGATGTTTGCATTTATATACATACATGTATATAAATAAATTTAGACAGTTAGTAAGTTTGCAGATGGCATTAAGATCGATGGAGTTGTGGATAGTGTAAAAGGTTGTCAAAGGATACAGTGGGATATAGATCACTTAAGACATGGGTGGAGAAATAGCAGATGAAGTTTAATCCAAATAAGTGTGATGCTCTGCAATTTGGGAGATCAAACGTGAAGGAAATGTAAAATTAATGGCAGAATCCTGAACAGCATTGAGGTACACAGGGATCTTGAGGTTTGAGTCTATAGCTCCTTGAAAGTGGTCATGCAAGTAGATAAGATGGTAAAGAAGGCGTGCTTGCTTTTATTGGGAACTGAGTACAAGAGTCAGAATGTCATGTTGCAGCTTTATAAGACTCTGGTAAGGTCACACTTAGTTTTGCATTCAATCCTGGTTGCCACATTACAGGGAAGTTTCTGGAGGATTTAGAGAGGATGCAAAAGAGGTTTACCAGGATGCTGCCTGGATTGGAGAGCGTGAGCTATAAGCAGAGGCTAGAACAACTTGGGTTGTTTTCTCTGGAGCAGCAGAAACTGAGGGGAGACTAGCTAGAAGTCTATAAAACTGAGATGAATAGATAGGGTTGACTGTAAGAATGCTTTTTTTTCCCCCAGAGTTGAAATGTCTAATATGAGGGGATGTGGATTTAAGATGAAAGGGGAAATTTCAAAGGAGGTGTGGGGATAAGTTTTTTACAGAGACTGGTAGAAGTCTGGAACGTGCTGCCAGGGGTGATGTTGGAAGCAGATACGATAGAGATGTTTAAGGGACTTTTAGTTAAACACATGGATATGCAAAGAATGGAAGGATATGGACCAAGGGCAGGCAGAATGGATTAGTTCAATTTGGCATCATATTTGGCACAACATCATGGGCCAAAGAGTCTTTTCCGGTGCTGTACTTGCATGTTCTACCACATTTATTTTCTCAGGACTTTTCTTAAATGACCAAAACAGTTATTTCATGTTATTTCACTTTAATATACCTGAGCTTCTTTACTTATCTTTCTGCCTCATGGGTTTCCTTTTTAAGCTGAAGTAAACTATCATCAATGAGATTGCAAGAAGGTTAGAATGCGCATTCCCTGATTGGGGTTGTTAACCTGGTCATCTCAATCATTCTATTCACTGAGAGTTGGCTCTGGGGAAGCCAGACGAGTGTCAAGTGTTTTGTACATGTAACTAAAGGGTAACTTGGAGACAGGATACCGGCCTCTATGGAGTTAAAAACATATAGTCCTGAAGAAATTCTCTCGCAGCAGTTTTCTTTGAGTTGGGGAAGCATTTCCGGAATCATGCTGTCATTTGGGAAGCTTGAAATGTTCAATCCTGCAGTCGAAGATTGTGGTCAGTCTGCATTATTTTTTCCCGGCAAATGAGATTAGGGCAGATGAAAAACAAGGAACAATTTACCTGACACCTTATGGAACTGCATTTTTTTTTGGTTACTAGGAGTCTAATGTTTCCTGAGGAACCAAGTATAAAACCTATCAAGACTTCATGGATTTGGTGAAGAAACGTCAATCGTTCATTCAGTGGATCAAATGTTAGTCAGTAATTCAGTTAAACAAAATTGATTCCACCTGTTCTCATCCATTCAATGAAACAAACTGCACGTGTTAATTCGATGAATAGAGCTTGTCTCATTCATTCAATGTCTCGAGCATTACTCATTCAATCAAATAATCAAACTGCGTTCATTCATTCAATGAATCAAACTGCACTCAATCATTCAAAGAAACAAAGAAACATTGAATCCACCTTATCTCATTCATTCAATGTCTCGAGCTTAACGCCTTCATTCAATGAATCAAACTGTACTCAAATTCTTTCAATGAAACAAACTTAACCATACACTCAATAATTCAATGAAAAAAATTGACTTCATTCATTCATTGAATCTATTCATTCATTCAATGTCTCGAGCTTAACGCCTTCATTCAAAGAAACATTCTGCATTCATTCAAAGAAACAAAGTACACGTGTTAATTCTTCTCTCATTCATTCAATGCCTCATTAAATGAATCAACTGCAGTAATTATTTCATTGAATCAAACTTCAATCATTCCTGAAACAAACTGCACCTGTAAATTCAATGAGTAGAGCTTATCTCATTTATTCAATGTCTCCAACTTAACAAATTCTTACAATGAAACAAACTTGCAGTCATTCATTTACTGAAATAAACATCAATGAATCAAACGTTATTCATGGATTCAATGAAGCAAACGAACCACATTCATTTAGATGAATCAAACAGCATTTAATCATTTGATGAAAGAAACTTCACTAGTTCATTCAGTGGATCAAATGTTATTCATTAATTTAAAGAAACAAACTGATGTCATTAACTTGATTAATCCACCAAATTCAATGAAACAAACTGTACCTGTTAATTCAACGAATTGAACTTCTGTCATTCGTTCATTGTCTTGAGCTTAACCCATCCATTCAAAGAATTACACTGCATTCATTCATTCACTGAACCTAACTTCAATCATTCAATCAATGAATCAAACGTTAGTCGTTGATTCATTGAGTCAAACGTACCTGATTCATTTAATGAATCCAAATGCATCCATTTTCAATTATTCAAACTGCATTCTTTCTTTCAATGCATCAAACTGCACTCATTCATTCACTGAAACAAACTGCACTTATTCATTCAATGAATCAAACTGCACATGTAATTTCACTGATTCGAGCTCATTTCATTCATTCAATATCTCGACCTGAACGCATTCTTTCAATGAAGCAAACTGCATTCATTCATTCATTCATTGTATCTAACGTCAATCATTCATTCAATAAATCAAACATTGTTCGTTAATTTAATTAATCAAACAGCATTCATTCGTTCGATGAAGCAAATAGCACTCTATTATTCAACGAAACAAATTGTATTCATTCATTCATTGAATCTAGCTGATATCGTTCATTCAATATCTCGAGCTTAACGCCTTCATTCAATGAAACAATCTGCATTCGTTCATTCAAACAAAGTTAATTCAACGTGTTAATTCAACGAGTAGAGCTTCTCTCATTCATTCGCTGTCTCATGCTTAACTCATTCATTAAGCAGATCGACTGCAGTCATTCATTCGAGTCAAATGTCATTCATTCTTTCAGCGCAACAAACTGCACGTCTAAATTCAATGAGTAGAGCTTACCTCATTTATTCAATGTCTCGAGCTTAATACATTCTTTCAATGAAAGAAACTTGACTCATACATTTAATGAATGAAACTGCACTCACTCATTTACTGAAATGAACTGCACCCATTCATTCAATGAAATATGAATCAAACTGCACTCAATCATTTAATGAAACAATATGCAAACGTTCATTAGGGGAATTAAAGAAACGTTCATTAATTGAATTAAAGAAACTGAACTCATACATTTAATGAATATAACTTCTCATTCATCCAATGAAACAATCTGCATCTTTACATGCAATGAATCAGACTGCACTCAATGATTCAATGAAACAATCAGAACGTGTTAAGTAAAAGTAGAGCATATCTCATTCATTCAATGTCTCGAGCTTAGCGCCTGCGTTCAATTGAACAAACTGTATTCGTTCATTCGTTGAGTTTAAATTGAATCATTCATTTGATGAATCAAACGTTCTTCGTTGATTCAATGAACCAAACTTAACTCACTCGTTTAATGAATCAAACTGCATACAATCATTTGATGTAACAAATTTCAATCGTTTATTCAGTGCATCGAATATTATTCATTGATTCAATGCAACAAACTTATCTCATTCAATTCATGAAAGAAATGTATTCTTTCGTTCAACGAATCAGTCTGTACTCAATGATTCAATGAAAAAAACTGAACATTTTTATTTAATGAGCAGAGCTTCAGTCATTCATTCCAATTAATCGAGCTTAACACATTCATTTAAACAATCAAACTACATTCATTGACTAAGTTTCAATCATTCATTCTATGAACCCAAACGTTATTTCATTGTTTCATTGATACAATGAAACGAACGTAACTCATAGATTTAATGAATCAAATTGCATTTAATCGTTTGATGAAAGAAACTTCATTGTGTATTAAATGTTATTCATTAATTCAACGAAACTAACTGATCTCAATAATTTGATGAATCCTGCTGTTCTCATTCGTACAATGAAACAAATGCACGTGCAAATTCAATCAATAGAGCTTCTCTGATTCATTCAGTGTTTCTTGTTTTACCCATCCATTCCAAGAATAACACTGCATTCATTCAGTCTTTGAATCAAACATTCATTCAATGAAACAGTCCTTCGAAGTTGATTCATTTAACCAAACGTAACTGATTCATTTAAGGAATCCAAATGCAGCCATTTTCAGTTATTCAAACTACATTCATTCATTCAATGCATCAAACTGCACGTGTTCATTCAACGACCATAACTCCTCTCATTCATTCAATTCCTGAAGCTCAAATCATTCATTCAATGAATCAAACTGCACGTGTAAATTCAATAATATAATTCGTCTCATTCATTCAATGTCTCCAGCTTAACTGATTCATTCAAAGAAACAAACTGCGTTCATTCATTCAATGAAACAAACTATATTCATTCATCATTGAATCCAGTTTATCCCATTCATTCAATTTCTCCAGCTTAACGCCTTCATTCAATGAATCAAACTGCCCTCATTCATTTGCTGAAACAAACTGCATTCCTTCATTTAATGAATCAAATTGCACTCAATGATTCAATACAGCGAATTCAACGTGTTAATTCAATGAGAGGAGACTATCTCAATCATTCAAGGTCTCGAGCTGAATGACCTCATTCAATGAACCAAATTGTATTCTTTCATTCAATGTTCTTAATGATTCAATGAAAAAAACTGAGCTTGTTAATTCAATGAGCGGAGCTTCACTCATTCATTCCAGTGGCTGGAGCTTGACTCATCCATTTAAACAATTCAAACTCGAGTCATTCATTCATTGAATCAGACTTCAAGCATTCATTCGATGAATCAATGAATAACGTTTGATTCAATGAAACAAACCCATACTCCATGAATCAAACTCCATTCAATCATTTGATGAAACAAACTACTATCGTTCATTCAGTGGAGCTAATGAAATAAACTGCATTCAATGATTCAATGAAACAAACTGAAGCTGCTAATTCAATGAGAGGAGCATATCTCATTCATTTGAGTTTAACATGGAGTTCATTAAATGAAACAAGCTGTATTCTTTCATTCGTTGAATCTAATTTCGATCATTCATTCAATGAATCAAACGTTATTCATTTATTCGAGGAAACAAATGAATCAATCTGCATTCAATCATTTGTTGAAACAATTTTCAATTGTTCACTCAGTGGATCAAATATTATTCATAAATTCAAAGGAACACACTGAAATAATTCATTTAATAAATCTGTTTTCATTCATTCAACGACACAAAGTGCACGTGTTCATTCAATGAATAGACTTTCCAAACTGCTTTCCTTTATTCAATGAATCAAACTGCATTCAATCATTTGGTGGAGGAAACGTCAATCGTTCATTCAGTGGATCAAATGTTAGTCAGTAATTTATTAACTTGATTAATCCACCAAATTCAATGAAACAAACTGCACCTGTTAATTCAACGAATTGAACTTCTGTCATTCGTTCATTGTCTTGAGCTTAAACCATCCATTCAAAGAATTACACTGCATTCATTC
>NC_057727.1:0-2589 GCF_004010195.1 Chiloscyllium plagiosum
CAACCATTCACTGCCAACCATTCACTGCCAACCATTCACGGCCAACCATTCACGGCCAACAATTCACGGCCAACCGATGACTGTCAACTATTCACTGTCAAGCATTCATGGCCAACCATTCACGGCCAGCCATTCACTGCTAACCATTCACTGTCAACCATTCACTGTCAACCATTCACTGCCAACCATTCACTGCCACCCATTCACTGTCAACCATTCACGGCCACCCATTCACTGTTAACCATTCACTGTTAACCATTCACTGTCAACCATTCACTGTCAACCCTTCACAGCCACCCATTCACTGTCAACCATTCACTGTCAACCATTCACGGCCTACCATTCATGGCCAACCATTCACTGCCAACCATTCACGGCCAACCGTTCACTGCCAACCATTCACTGTCAACCATTCATGGCCAACCATTCACTGTCAACCATTCACTGTCAACCATTCATGGCCAACCATTCACTGCCAACCATTCACGGCCAACCGTTCACTGTCAACCATTCACTGCCAACCATTCACTGCCACCCATTCACTGTCAACCTTTCACGGCCAACCATTCATTGCCAACCATTCCCTGCCAACCATTCACTGTCAACCATTCACTGCCAACCATTCACTGTCAACCATTCACGGCCTACCATTCATGGCCAACCATTCACGGCCAACCATTCACTGCCAACCATTCCCGGCCACCCATTCACTGTCAACCATTCACGGCCACCCATTCACTGTTAACCATTCACTGTTAACCATTCACTGTCAACCATTCACTGTCAACCATTCACTGCCAACAATTCACTGTCAACCATTCACGGCCAACCATTCACTGTCAACCGTTCACTGTCAACCATTCACGGCCAACCATTCACTGTCAACCGTTCACTGTCAACTATTCACTGTCAACCATTCACTGTCAACCATTCAATGTCAACCATTCACTGTCAACCATTCATGGCCATCCAATCACTGTCAAGCACTCATGGCCAACCATTCATGGCCCACCATTCACTGCCAACCATTCACTGTCAACCATTCACTGTCAACCATGCATGGCCAACCATTCACGGCCAACCATTCACTGCCAACCATTCACTGTCAACCATTCACGGCCAACCATTCACGGCCAACCATTCACTGCCAACCATTCACGGCTAACCATTCACTGTCAACCATGCACTGTCAACCATTCACTGTCAACCAATCACTGTCAAACTTTCACGGCCAACTATTCACTCTCAACCATTCACGGCCAACCATTCACTGTCAGACTTGTTTCTTTTTTTTTGCAGCAGAGTGCGGTGGGAGCTGGGCGGATGTGATGTCGGAGCGTAAAGCCGGTCGGGAAGGTAAGTGATTGTTATTTAAGTGGGTGTGTTCTAGACCCCTGGTCCTACAAAGTAGGGGCTCCCACCCCCCTCCTCCTCTAACCTAAATTAAAAGTCCACAGACGTGCCCCAAAAAAGGGTCTCAGGAAGTTCCTGTGGATTGAAGAGTGAGGCTTTAGCTCAGGACTCTTTGACAAGGAGGTTGAGTGAAGTGATTATGCCACAGTTGAAGAGGGTGAAGACATGACTGCCAAGATGGTTCAGTGTGCTACGTGCTTGATGTGGGAGGTCAACGACTCTGGTGTGTGTGGCTCGTATAAGTGTGGAAAGTGTGTGCACGTTCAGCTACTGACAGAGCATATTGCAGCACTGACGAAAGAACTCGAGGACCTTAGGCTCATCCGAGACAACGAGATCTTTCTGACAAGACCTTCAGCGAGTTTATTACACCAGTCGTACCAGAAGAGAGCAGAAGAGAGCAGATGATGAGGAAGGCAGAGAGGAGACAGGTGCAAGAGACCCTGGGGGAAGTACCTGTCAGGAACAAGTTGAATCTTTTGGAAACAGTAGAGACAGATGACACTGCCATTCCGCGAGGCGGCCAGGTCTGTCAAGCAAACGTTGCCATGGAGGCAGAGCGGAAGAGTCGGACATCGTACAGAGCCTTGGTAATAGGGGACTCCATAGTGAGGGGAACTGACCGGGGTTTTTGTGGCAGCAGACGGGACATAAGGATGTGTTGCCTTCCTGGTGCCAGGGTTAAAGACATCACAGACAGAGTGCAGGAAATCCTCAAGGACGAAGGTGAAGAGCCAGAGGTGGTGGTACATGTCGGCACAAATGATGTCGGGAAGAAGAGGAGGGCCTCTTCAGCAAGACTTCGGAGAACTAGGAAGAAGGCTGAAAAGCAGGACGTCCAGGGTGGTTATCTCCGGTTTGCTTCCAGTTCCTCGGGTTGGTGAGGCCAGAAACAGGGAGATAATGGACTTGAACGTGTGGCTGGGGAACTGGTGCAGGAAGCAAGGATTTAAATTCTTGGATCACTGGGGTACGTTTTGTGGTAAGCATAAATTCTACAAGAGAGACGGTTTGCACCTGAATAGGTTAGGGACCAGCATTCTGGCAGGCGGGTTTGCTACTGCAACACTGCTACGTTTAAACTAAGTAGCGGGGGGGAGGGGACAAACTGAATGTTTAAGAAGGAAATTGAAGGGAAAGTTAGAACAAGGGAAGTCAAGAAAGACAACTGTATCA
>NC_057727.1:5424-7938 GCF_004010195.1 Chiloscyllium plagiosum
GGGATCTGATTATTAAAGGATTGGACACTCTGGCGGCAGGCAACATGTTTCCGCTGCGGGGTGAGTGCCGAAACAGAGGACACAGCTTAAAAGTACGGGGTAGGCCATTTAGGACAGAGATGAGGAGAAACTTGTTCACCCAGAGAGTGGTGGCTGTGTGGAATGCTCTGCCCCAGAGGGCAGTGGAGGCCCAGTCTCTGGATTCATTTAAGAAAGAGTTGGATAGAGCTCTCAAGGATTGTGGGATCAAGGGTAATGGAGATAAGGCAGGAACAGGATACTGATTAAGGATGATCAGCCATGATCATATTGAATGGTGGTGCAGGCTCGAAGGGCAGAATGGCCTACTCCTGCACCTATTAGATTAGATTAGATTAGATTAGATTAGATTAGATTAGATTACGTACAGTGTGGAAACAGGCCCTTCGGCCCAACAAGTCCACACCGACCCGCCGAAGCGAAACCCACCCATACCCCTACATTTACCCCTTACCTAACACTACAGGCAATTTAGCATGGCCAATTCACCTGACCCTGCACATCTTTGTGATGGTGGGAGGAAACCGGAGCACCCGGAGGAAACCCACGCAGACACGGGGAGAACGTGCAAACTCCACACAGTCAGTCGCCTGAGGCGACTGACTGTCACTGTCAACCAATCACGGCCAACCATTCACTGTCAACCAATCACGGCCAACCATTCCCTGTCAACCATTCACAGCCAATCATTCACTGTCAACCATTCACAGCCAATCATTCACAGCCAACCAATCACGGCCAACCAATCACGGCCAACCATTCACAGCCAACCAATCATGGCCAACCATTCATGGCCAACCATTGGTTCTTTTGTTTAAATCTGAAACAACCACAGAATATGCTGGAAAAACTCAGCAGGTCAGGCAGCATCAGCCAAGAGAGAAGCAGTATTTATCTTCTTTAGAAATTCTGCTTAAATCTTTGTCTTCTGATTCTTGTTTTTTCTATCAATGGGAATAGATTTACTTCATCTCCTCCGTCCACACCCCTTATCTGGTTTGAAAACCTCAAGCTCCTGTTCTCCAAGGAACACAGTCCCAGTTTCTGCAGAAGAATCTCATCTGTGGGACCATTGCGATAAAGCTCCCGTGTGCTCTCTCTCCAGCATAATAACCTCCTCCTGAGAGCACTGTGCCCAGACTGCACACAGTATTCCAGCTCACACTCAGCTACTCTTCCACACTGGGTCGACATTCCCACTGGGATGGGGTGGGCAGAGAGGACACGGTGACGGAGAATACAACTAGTAAAGCTAAAAGTAAGGGAATAAATGGGAGTGAGTTCACAATCTGAAGGTGTTGAACTCACTATTAAGTCCAGAAAGCTGTACTGTGCCTGGTCTGAAGGTGAGATGTTGTTGCTCCAGTTTGCGCTGGATTTCACTGGAATGCTGCAACATGCCAAGGACAGACATGTGGGGCACGCGAACAGGACACTGGATTAAAATGACCAGCTACAGGAAGGTCAGGGTCCGGCCTGTCACTGACCGGAGATGTTCTGCAAAGCGGTCACCCAGTCTGCATTTGGTTTCTCCAATGTAGAGTCGGCCACATTGGATGCTGCGAATGCACTGGACCAGACTAGGGGAGGGACAGGTGAAACCCTGCTTCAGCTGGAGGGACTGTCCAGGTTCTGGGATGGTGAGCAGCGGGAGGTGAAGGGCCAGGTGTTACCTACCGTTTAGTGACAGTTTATCGTTCTGAAGCAAGTTCTGAGAGTGAGTTTTGGATCGAAGCTTTTACGAGGGAAGAATTAATGACAAGTGAGAATTATAGAACATGCTCTTCATTCACACTCTCTCTGTGGTATCCCTCTCGCAGAATACTCCAGTAAGGAAAGATAAAATGTGCATTTATATAGCACCTTTCACAAAGTCAAAACAATCCCAAACTTCTTCTGAATTGTGTTGTTTGTTGTACTGTCAGAAGTAGGCAGTTAATTTACACCCAGTCAGATTTCAGTATCTGAATGACTTGGAGATCTGTGAGCGTGATCTTAACCTCCACAACAACCTGATGAAGGAGCAGTCCTCTGAAAGCTGGTGCTTCCAAATAAACCTGTTGGACTATAACCTGGTGTTGTGTGATTGTTAACAGTGTCAGAATGAGCAGATTCTCCGTTTGAATGTTGGGGAGGATAAATATTCCTTGGGACCCTAACCGAATTCCCCAGCTTTTCTCAAAGCCTCAGATGAGGTTGGAACTATTTACAAAGTAAATGCAATTACAGTCTCAAATCATGAGACAACAGGATGCGATCACCGTCATTCTCTGGACAAGTTAAATTACATCCATTTGTGGTAAACTGTTCTTCATGTGTTAAAAATCCAATACCGACTGAGAACCAGCAGAGGGAACTCCAACATCAGCAATGGTCTCACACCCTCGTTCTCACACACTCACACACACTCACACTCATACACTCACACACACACATTCTCACACACACACACACTCACACTCACACACACACACA
>NC_057727.1:10761-15611 GCF_004010195.1 Chiloscyllium plagiosum
ACACACACTCTCTCTCTCTATCTCTCTCACATACACAGAGACACACAGACACATTCATGCACACACACGCACATACACACACAGAGACACACAGACACATTCATGCACATACACACACACAGAGACACACAGACACATTCATGCACACACACACACTAGACCAATAGTGAGTCACACACAGAGGACATAAGGGGAACACGATCCCTCGCCTGGTCAGTATCAGGTCCAGTTTAATTCCGGTAATCTCCAAAGACTGAGGTGAGACCACCACTTTCTTGAATCCTGCATAGTCTTGTACCATAAATACATCCACAATGTCCCTTAGGGAGGGAATTCCAGGATTCTGACCCAGAGACACTTTAGGAACGGTGATATATTTCCAAGTCAGGATGGTGAGTGGCTGGGAGGGGAACTTGCAGGGGGTGGAGTTCCCATGTATCAGCTGCCCTTGTCCTTCTAGATGGAAGTGGCTGTGGGTTTGGAAGGTGCTGTCTGAGGATCTTTGGTGAGTTTCTGCAATGCACCTTGTAGATGGTACACACTGCTGTTACTGAGTGTCGGTGGGGGGAGGGAGTGGGTGTTTGTGGATGTGGGGCCAATCAAGTGGCTGCTTTGTCCTGGATGGTGTTGAGCTTCTTGAGTGTTGTTGGAGCTGCCCCCATCCAGGGCAAGTGGGGAGGATTCCATCACACTCCTGACTTGTACCTTGTAGATGGTGGACAAGCTTTGGGGTGTCAGGTGGGGGACTCACTAGCTGCAGTATTCCCAGCCTCTAACATGCTCTTGTACTGCTTACAGGTTCAGTCTTGTTAGGGTTGGGCTTTGCCAAGTGCTTGTGTGGCACAAATGCTGCTGTGATAGGGCTTTAGGACCTTGGAGCAATATTACAATAATATCACAGAGGTGCTCCTCAATGGGCATAAGTAGCACAGTGTGGGTGGAGTCAGTGAGACATGAGAGAGCAAAGAGAGCAGCACGTGTGGAGAATATTCTCTCAATACTGGAGCAGGAAGATTATAACCTGGTATATCTCCGGTGGTCACGGAAAGTAGGAGCGAGTATTCCATATCCAAAAGGGAAGGTAAAGAAAGCCAAGCCTGAGTAGAGTTTTTGAGCTTGGCTTCTCCTTGACCTGTCCTTCTTGAACCCAAACCCATGGATGTGGACATCGAACCACCTGAGGAGGAGATGTTACTTGAGCAGGAGGATTTTCACAACAATTGGTGATAGTTTCACCATCACTGAGACTGGGTAACACAGTGGCTCAGTGGTTAGCACTGCTGCCTCACAGCACCAGGGACGCAGGTTCAACTCCAGTCTCAGGCGACTGTCTGTGTGGAGTTTGCACATTCTCCCCGTGTCTGCGTGGGTTTCCTCCGGGTGCTCCAGTTTCCTCTCACTGTCCAAAAATGTGCAGGTCAGGTGAATTGGCCATGCTAAATTGCTTGTAGTGTCCAGAGATGTGTAGATTAGGTGAATTAGCCACAGGAAATGCAGGGTTATAGGGATAGGATAGGGGGGTTGACTCTGGATGGGATGCTCTTCAGGGTTGGTGTGGACTTACTGGGTCAAATGGCCTGTTTCCCCGCTGCATGGATTCTATGAGACGAATCACAATGAGCAGATTGTTCTGTAAGGCTGCACTATCTGTTTCTACACTGACCTTTTGGAATAACATCTGTGACATGATACTGTTATATTCGATTGGTTAGGAGTCCACATTGGTGTTGTCACATGTGGTCTGTCCTTCAGATGATGGTCTGTCTCCTCTGGTCAGAGTACTTTTTTCTATGCTTTAATTAGTCATCACATCCTACAGGATCTTCTGCATTAAATTGAACTTCTGTTGTTTCACACTTTCTTGAATAGTCTCTGGATTATGTATCCACTGCTCG
This sequence comes from Chiloscyllium plagiosum, assembly GCF_004010195.1. Lineage (NCBI taxonomy): Eukaryota > Metazoa > Chordata > Chondrichthyes > Orectolobiformes > Hemiscylliidae > Chiloscyllium > Chiloscyllium plagiosum. The sequence goes on from NC_057727.1 coordinate 12,657, forward strand.
TTGGACCTGCTTCATCTACAATTAGATTATCTTTTCAATGAAGACGTTCAGTAATTGCTTTATCTAACAGACCAATGGTAATCCTGCTACAAATGATCTGTTATTGTAGGATTCCAAAGCCACATTGCTCAGAGAGCACACTCAGACCACGAATGTAACTATGGACAGGATCGCGTGAGACTGAATTAGAGTGGTGCTGGATAAGCACAGCAGGTCAGGCAGCATCCAAGGAGTTGCTGTGCTTTTCCAGCACCACTCTAATTCAGACTCAGGTTTCCATCATCTGCAGTCATCGTTTTTACCTAGGATCACGTGAGAGCTGATATCTGCTCTAGAAGCGTGATTCTGTCGGTGTCCTATTTGTCCTTGACATGAAATATTGATCAAAAGCTGTTAGGAGGTTGTCAAATGTTCTCACTAATTTGTTGTCTGATCTGATGTGCTCCCTCTGTAGCCGAGGAAGAGCATGAGCCTGTTCTGTATTTGATTTAGAGTCCAACCTAAAGGTTGTTCAAAACTTTAGGAAGTTTGCATTCCACATTTAGCACTTTGTTGAGTTATCAAATGAATCTGAAAGTTTACACTGTTATAGTACAAAAGGTTGTGTTGATAAATGTTGCATTTTTTGATGTTGATCGGTGCGATATGATCTTCATTATTTAATGGATTTGGAAGATAATTGTTCGGATTTTAATCTCCTTGTACTACAATCATTTTGTTGTCTTGTGGTACTCGAACCTGTTCCAGGATACTCGTTATAAAGATTGTTGTTGTGAAAGTTGCTGTTGTTATTTTCACTGTAAACAGTTTGACTTCCTTTACCAATATGGCATCTCCGTAGAGACAGCTGGAGATATTCCTCTCCTAAGATGCTGGAAGAATTTCTCAAAGATCTCTGAGACAGTGTTTTCAAAACAGTTTCACTCAAAATGATTTCATGAGTATTTTTGATGAGATCAAAGGTGGCTCCTCTTTTTGTGTTGGATTTTGCAGCATTTGACTGGATTCATGCTTCATTTCTTTATCCAAGTTAGAGACATAGAGATGTACAGCACGGAAACAGACCCTTCGGTCCAACCCGTCCATGCCAACCAGATATCCCAACACAATCTAGTCCCACCTGCCAGCACCCGGCCCATATCCCTCCAAACCCTTCCTATTCAGATACCCATCCAAATGCCTTTTAAATGTTGCAATTGTACCAGCCTCCACCACTTCCTCTGGCAGCTCATTCCATACACGTACCAGCCTCTGGGTGAAAAAGTTGCCCCTTAGGTCTCTTTTATATCTTTCCTCTCTCACCCTAAACCTATGCCCTCTAGTTCTGGCCCCCAGGGAAAAGACCTTACCTGTTTAGATTTTGTGTTTTAATAAATAAAATCAATAAAACTTCTAAATAAGGCTAAATATTGCTACCTTTGCTCCTGGAGCCATGACTCACTGTCTCTCAGCTGAGTATAAATACCTCCCTATTTCTCCCTTTTTTTAGCTTTGACAAAGGATCAGTTAGACTCGAAACATCAGCTGTTTTCTCTCCTTATAGATGCTGCTAGACCTGCTGAGATTTTCCAGCATTTTCTCTTTTGGCAATAAAACTTCTATGTTGCCAAACAAAGATTGCATTTTTTTCACAGAAAAATGTTGGAATGATAAAAGACTTCATTAATTCACTGTTTGGGCTCTAATACTTTGCAGTTAAAAATGATTTTAATTCCTGCCTTATTTTCCTTTTTAAACTGATATCATTTTAGCGTGAACCTGAAAAATGATCATAACCTCCTTTAACTTTGTCATCAAGTAATCAGTTCTGAAATTAGTTCCCTGGCGATTTGAGTCTTCACTGTAATCATCAGCCAAGGCTTTTGAGTCAAATCCAAGTTTAAGGGATTAAACTTGATTTAGGCGTCTGGTAATTGGCTTCTTTTCACAGGATCTCAGTTCAGATTTATCTTCTTAGTAGCTGCTCGTGGGCTTTTATTGCTCTTTTTAAAATACTTCTTTTATTTCTGATCATCTTTTAAAGAGCTTTTGTGAGGTTGGCAGAGATCTTCTGGAAGTGATTCTGTTCAAATATCATCCTTTTACAGCCACTGTCCAGCTCGATGGCTCTTCTGGCTGGTTTTAAAGCTGAACCAACATTTTTTGGATAAAAATATTTCTACTCCTCCTCTCCAGATGACCTTAGTCTGTTTCTTGCTGCAATGATTTTCCAGGGAATGAAATCCATCACCATCTTTGAGCATGTGATTCGATGTCATTCTATGAGTTTGGCTTCCAGACTGACTGGGCGAAGGAGAAAAGCCAAAGGCAACGTACAGATTTCAAACTACTTTAGAGGGGAATCAGGAGGACAAAATGGGGACATGAGATACCTTTAGCAAATAGGGTTAAGGAGAATCCAAAGGGATTTAATAAATAGATTAAGGGCAACCAGGGAGAGAATAGGGCCCCTCAAAGATCAGTAAGGCAGCCTTTGTGTGGAGCTGTAGGAGATGGGGGAGATAGTAAACAAATATTTTGCATCAGTATTTACTGAGGTAAAGAACTTGGAAGATATAGACTATAAGGAAATAGATGGTGATATCTTGAAAAATGTCCATATTACAGAGGAGGAAGTGCTGGATGTCTTGAAACGCATAAAAGTGGGTAAATCCCCAGGACCTGATCAGGTGTACCTTAGATCTCTGTGGGAGCTAGAGAAGTGATTGCTGGGCAACTTGCTGGGATATTTGTATCATCGATAGTCACAGGTGAGGTGCCGGAAGACTGGAGGTTGGCCAACATGGTGTCACTGTTTAAAAAGGGCGGTAAAGACAAGCCAGGGAACTATAGACCAGTGAGCCTGACCTCGGTGGTGGGCAAGTTGTTGGAGGGAATCCTGAGGGACAGGATGTACATGTATTTGGAAAGGCAAGGATTGATTAGGGATAGTCAACATGGCTTTGTGCATGGGAA
>NC_057727.1:15918-24577 GCF_004010195.1 Chiloscyllium plagiosum
GCCAATGGGCTGAGGAGAGGCAGGTGGAGTTTAATTCAGATAAATGCGAGGTGCTGCATTTTGGAAAAGCAAATCTTAGCAGGACTTATACACTTAATGGTAAGGTCCTAGGGAGTGTTGCTGAACAAAGAGACCTTGGAGTGCAGCTTCATTGCTCCTTGAAAGTGGAGTCACAGGTAGTTAGGATAGTGAAGAAGGTGTTTGGTATGTCTTCCTTTATTGGTCAGAATATTGAGTACAGGAGTTGGGAGGTCATGTTGCGGCTGTACAGGACATTGGTTAGGCCACTGTTGGAATATTGCGTGCAATTCTGGTCTTATTCCCATCGGAAGGATGTTGTGAAACTTGAAAGGGTTCAGAAAAGATTTACAAGGATGTTGCCAGGGTTGGAGGATTTGAGCTACAGGGAGAGGCTGAACAGACTGGGGCTGTTTTCCCTGGAGCATCGGCGGCTGGGGGGGTGACCTTATTGAGGTTTACAAAATTATGAGGGGCATGGATAGGATAAATAGGCAAAGTCTTTTCCCTGGGATCGGGGAGTCCAGAACTAGAGGGCGTAGGTTTCGGGTGAGAGAGGAAAGATATAAAAGAGACCTAAGGGGCAACGTTTTCACACAGAGGGTGGTATGTGTATGGAATGAGCTGCCAGAGGAAGTGGCAGAGGCTGGTACAATTGCAACATTTAAAAGGCATCTAGATGGGTATCTGAATAGGAAGGGTTTGGAGGGATATGGGCTGGGTGCTGGAAAATGGGACCAGCTTAGGTTAGTATATCTTGACGGAATGGACGGGTTGGACCGAAGGGTCTGTTTCTGTGTTGTACATCTCTATGACTCTTTGGCTCTATTCATTTTGTTAGCCTTTTGTTAGCCTCACTGCTGCCTCACAACACCAGGGACCCAGGTTCGATTCCAGCCTTGGGCGACTCTCTGTGTGGAGTTTGCACATTCTCCCTGTGTCTGTGAGGGTTTCCTCCTGGTGCTCCAGTTTCCTCCCACAATCCAAAGATGTGCAGGTCAGATGAATTGGCCATGCTAAATTGTCCATAGAGTTAGGTACATTAGTCAGAGGGAAATATAGGGTGGGGGAATGGATCTGGGTGGGTTACTCTTTAGAGGGTCAGTGTGGACTTGTTAAGTCGAAGGACCTGTTTCCATATTGTTGGAAATCTAATCTAATCTTACATATTAAATGCTGTTATACAAGGTAGTCATCTATGTATCTGGATGATTAAACTGATGTCTTCAGATTCTTGTAGCTACATGTTCTCTCAATTCTCTCTCATTCAAGAGTATTTGAACTTCACCCCACACAGTGCTATTTATACTCATTGATGTGCAGCTCTGTGACATCAACCCCAGGCTGATCCAGGGACCTGAAACCCTTCCACAATGCACATGTTCAATCATCAGTGACCATCCCCACTTCTAACCTTATGATGGAGGGAAGGTCATTGATGAAGCAGCTGAAGATGGTTGGGCCTAGGACACTCCCCTGAGGAACTCCTGCAGAGATGTCCTGGAGCTGAGATGACTGACCTCCAACAAACACAACCATCTTCCTATGTGTTAGGAGAGCTGGGTAATAGATTTGCACTGTAACTTGACCATTTTAGGACTATTTGCATATATCCACGACTGTTAAATAATCCACTTTGAGATTAAACTGGGCTAAAGAAGCCATTTTTAAAATCGGTGTTTTATTCAACAGTGAAGATTATTGCATAATTAGTGATCTGTCAGAAATAGTTGATTGGTTAAGTTGTGTGCCTCAATTAATATTTAATTGACAAACTGATAATTAATTAGTACTTTTGTTATTTAGGCTGAGTTACATTCAGAAGTCTATAACCTTGTTTAAGAATGCGTTTGTTGGCTGTTGAGAGTTCTGTAAGAATGCCAGAGCTTGGTAAGGTTTGGGCAAGGATTATGTAAAAAACTCACAGGACAAACACAGAACAGTACCATTGTAACCTTGAGTGTGACTCTATCCTCAGATGGCTGGGTCTAACAAGTAAAACTCAGTAACAAAATGGAACAATTGTCAAATGAAATTGCCAAACTCGAGGCAGTTTAATGTCGGGGTCCTGAGTGATATCTTGGCCATCTAGTGCCATGTTGATACCTCGTCCAGTGGAGAAATTAATAACTTCAAACTATGGATTCACTGAAAGATTCACTCACTTCAGCAGAATGTGTCCTTTGTGAGGTGGAAAGGACTGTGTTGGGTAATGAGTTAAGTTTTACCTGTGATATTATCATTCTTAATTTGAATCGCCAACGTCTGTATCAGGGTCTCATTTGTTATCCACTATTCCACCTTCATATAAACTTCTGAACTTTTCCATTCAACGTTCATGGTCTGTTAGAGACTCAAAAAATAACTTCATTAAAATACAATTGATCAATACATTTATAATTGGATTCAAAATTAGATATATGAAAATATTAAACATGTTAAACTATCTCACTTTGGTACAAAGCTTAACTCTAACCAGCGGAGAGTTTGCCCACTGATGCCCATTGATTCCAGGTTTGCCAGAGCTCCTTGATGCCGCACTCGGTCAAATGTAGCCTTTATGTCAAGGTCTGTCCCTCTCCCCTCCCCTCTGGAATTCAGCTCTTTTGTCCATGTTTGAACTGAGGCTGTGATGAGATCAGGAGCTGAGTGACCCTGGGGGAACCCAAACTGGGGGTCACTGAGCAGGTTATTGCTGGGCAGGTGCTGCTTCATAGCACTATTGATGAGCCCTTCCATCACTTTACTGATGATTGAGAGTAGACAGATGAGGTGGTAATTGTCTGGGTTGGATCTGTCCTGCTTTTTATGTACAGGACATACCTGGGCAATTTTCCCCATTATCAGGTAGATGTCGGTGTTGTAACTGGACTGGAACAGCTTGGCTAGGGGAGCGGCAAGTGCTGGAGCGCACGTCTTCAGTTCTATTGCTGGAATGTTGTCAGGGCCCATAGCCTTTGCGATATCCGGTGTCTCCAATTATTTCTAGATATCATGTGGAGTGAATTGAATTGACTGAAGACTGGTGTCTATGATGCTGGGGACCACTGGATGAGGCTGAGATAGATCATCCACTAAGCACTTCTGGATAAAGATTGTTCCAAATAGTTTAACCTTATCTTTTGCCCTGATGTGCTGGGCTTGTCTGGGATTGATGATGGGGATATTTGTGGAGCCTCCTCCTCCATGGAGTTGACTAATTGGTTTTTGAGATTTGTAGCTCAGGTTGAGGGTCTGGATGTAGGTATGCTCGCTGAGCTGGAAGGCTCATTTTCAGATGTTTCTTCACCATAACATCATCAGTGAGCCTCTGGTGAAGCACTGGTAGTATGTCCTGCTTTATATTTATGTGTCTTGGTTTCTTAGTGTGGGTAATATCATTTCTAGTTCTTTTTCTCAGAGGATGGTAGATGGGGTCCAAATTGATGTGTTTATTGATGGAGTTCTGGTTAGAATGCCATGCCTCTAGGAATTCTTGTGCGTGTCTCTGTTTAGCTTGGCCTAGGATTGATGTGTTGTCCCAGTCTGTATGTAAGGATACTAGTGAGAGAGGGTTATGTTGTTTTGTGGCTAGTTGATGCTCATGTATCCTGGTGGCTAGTTTTCTGCCTGTTTGTCCAATGTAGTGTTTGCTACAGTCCTTGCACGGTATTTTGTAAATGACATTAGTTTTGCTTGTTGTCTGTATAGGGTCTTTCAAGTTCATCAGCTGCTGTTTTAGTGTATTGGTGGGTTTGTGGGCTACTATGATGCCAAGGGGTCAGAGTAGTCTGGCAATCATTTTCGAGATGTTTTTGATGTAGGGGAGAGTGGCTAGGCTTTCTGGATGGGTTTTGTCTGCTTGTTTGGATTTGTTGCTGAGATATCGGCGGACTGTGTCACTGGGTACCCATTCTTTTTGAATACATGGTATAGGTGATTTTCCTCTGCTCTGCATAGTTCCTCTGTGCTGCAGTGTGTGGTGGCTCACTGAAATAATGTTCCGATGCAGCTTCATTTGTGGATGTTGAGATGATTGCTTCTGTAGTTCAATATTTGGTCCATGTGTGTTGTTTTCCTGTAGACGCTGGTTTGATGTTCCCCATTGGCTGTTCGCTCGACTGTGACATCTAGGAATGGCAGTTTGTTGTTGATTTCCTCCTCTTTGGTGAACTTTATGTCAGTAAGGGTATTATTGATGGTCTTGAACGTTTCCTCTAAAAAAATGAAACTGAATGGATCCATTACACCCCGCTTCTATGGATTACCTAAAGTACATAAACCAGGAGACCCCCCTCAGACCCATAGTCTCACTACCTGGAACACCAACTTACAGACTGGCCAAGGAACTACATCGGAAACTAAAACACCTAGAAGAAGACTCACACTACTCCATCCACTCCATCCAAGAATTCCTGAACACCATCAAAGACACCAAGGTAGAAGAGGATGAAATAATGGTCTCCTTAGATGTAACAGCCCTGTTCACATCCATCATATTAACCTGGCCAAGGAAGCACTGACCACACTAGTAGAGAAACCAAAGACACAAGCACCAGACAGCGCCAACATCATCAGTAAAGATAACATCATCAAGCCAGTGGACCTGTGATAGGAGGATCTGTGGGAATGAGAGAGACTCACAGTTGGTGTGTTGCCTCCCAGGTGTCAGGGTTCGTGATGCCTCAGATTGTGTTTTCGGGATCCTTGAGGGGGAGGGGGAGCAGGTCGTGGTGCACATAGGTACCTAGCACATAGGTACTAACAACACAGTTAGGAAAAGGGATGGGGATTTAAGGCAGAAATTCAGGGAGCTAGGGTGGAAGCTTAGTGCTAGAACAAACAGAGTTGTTATCTCTGGCTTGTTGCCCATGCCACATGCTAACGAGGTGAGGAATAGGGAGAGAGAGGAGTTAACACATGGAATAGTGCAGGAGGGAGGGTGTAGGATACCTGGATAATCGGGGCTCTTTCTGGGGAAGGTGGGATCTCTACAAACGGGATAGGCCACCTGCACCAGAGGGGTACCAATATCCTGAGGGGAGCTTTGCTAATGTTCTTCAGGAGGGTTTAAACTAATTCAGCCATGGAATGGGAACCTGAATTATAGCTCCAGTGTACAGGAGGTGGAGAGTAGTGAGGTCATGAATAAGGTCGCAAGAGTGTACTGGCAAGCAAGAAGTTGGTTTGAAGTGTGTCTACTCCAACGCCAGGAGCATCCGGAATAAAGTAGATGAACTTGCAGCATGGTAGCTGGAGGCATGGATAGAGCAGGGACAGCATTGATAACCCATCCCTAGTTGCCCTTGAGGTGGTGGTGGTGAGCTGCCTTCTTGAACTGCTGCAGTCCAATTGCTGTGGGATGACCCACACTGATGGTAGGGAGAGAATTCCAGGATTTTGACACAACGACTGTGAAGGAACGGTGGGATATTTCCAAGTCAGGGTGGTGAGTGGCTTGGAAGGGGAACTTGCAGATGGTGGTGTTCCCATGTATCTGCTGCACTTGACCTTCTAGATGGAAGTGGCTGTGGGTTTGGAAGGTGCTGTCTGAGGATCTTTGGTGAATTTCTGCAGTACATTTGTAGATAGTACACACTGCTGTTACTGAGTGTCGGTGGGGGAGGGAGTGGGTGTTTGTGGATGTGGTACCAATCAAGGGGGTTGCTTTGACCTGGATGGTGTCGAGCTTCTTGAGTGTTGTTGGAGCTGCCCCCATCCAGGGCAAGTGGGGAGGATTCCATCACACTCCTGACTTGTGCCTTGTAGATGGTGGACAGGCTTTGGGGTGTTAGGGAGTGAGTTACTCACTCAGTATCCCTAGTCTCTGACCTGCTCTTGTAGCCGCCGTGTTTATGTGGTGAGCCCAGTTGAGGTTCTGGTCAATGGTAACCCCCAGGATGTTGACAGTGGGGGGATTCAGTGATGGTAACACCATTGAATGTCAAGGGGCAGTGGCACGAATGTTTCTTATTGGTGATGGTCATTGCCTGGCATTTGTGTGGCACGAATGTTACTTGCCATTTGTTGGCCCAAGCTGAAAATGTGTTGCTGGAAAAGCGCAGCAGGTCAGGCAGCATCCAAGGAACAGGCGAATCGACGTTTCGGGCATAAGACCTTCTTCAGGAATCATGCCCGAAACGTCGATTCCCCTGTTCCCTGGATGCTGCCTGACCTGCTGCGCTTTTCCAGCAACACATTTTCAGCTCTGATCTCCAGCATCTGCAGCCCTCACTTTCTCCTCGAAGATTTGTTGGCCCAAGCCTGTATATTGTCCAGATCCTGTTGAATTTGAGCATGGACTGATTTGGTATCTGAGGAGTTGTGAATGGTACTGAACATTGTGCAATCATTGGTAAACATCCCCATTTCTGACCTTCTGATGGAGGGAAGGTCATTGATGAAGCAGCTGAAGATGGTTGGGCCTAGGACACTACCCTGAGGGACTCCTGCAGAAATGTCCTGCACCTGAGATAACTGATGCTCCACAACCACAACCATCTTCCTTTGTGCCAGGTATGACTCTAACCAGCGGAGTGTTTGCCTCCTGATTGAGTCCAGTTTTGCCCGGGCTCCTTGATGCCACACTCGATCAAATGCGGTCTTGATGTCAGGGACTGTCCCTCTCCCCTCCCCTCTGGAATTCAGCTCTTTTGTCCATGTTTGACCCAAGGCTGTAATGAGGTCAGGAGCTGAGTGACCCTGGGGGAACCCAAACTGGGTGTCACTGAGCAGGTTATTGCTGAGCAGGTGCTGCTTGATAGCACTGTTAGTGACACTGTCCATCACTTTACTGATGATCGAGAGTAAACTGATTGGATGGTATTTGGGTGGGTTGGATTTGTCCTGCTTTATGTACAGGACATACCTGGGCAATTTCACACATTGTCGGGTAGATGCCAGGGTTGTAACTGCACAGGAGCAGCTTGGCTCGGGGGAGTGGTAAGTTCTGGAGCACAAGTCTTCAGTACTATTGCCGGAGTGTTGTCAGGGTCTGTAGCCTTTGCAATATCCAGTGTCTCCAGCTGTCTCTTGATGTCATGTGAAGTGAATTGAGTTGGCTGAAGACTGGTGTCTGTGATGCTGGGGACCACTGGAGGAGGCTGAGATGGATCATTCACTTGGCACTTCTGGCTGAAGATTGTTATGAATACTTCAGCCTTATCTTTTGCCCTGATGTGCTGGGCTCCTCCCATCATTGAAGATGGGGATATTTGTGGAGCCTCCTCCTCCAGTGAGTTGTTTAATTGTCCACTACCATTCGTGACTGGACATGGAAGGATTGCAGAGCTTAGACCTGCTGTTGGTTGTGGGATTGTTTAGCTCTGTCCATCATTTGCTGCTTGTGCTGTTTGGCAAGTAATCCTGTTTGGTGGCTTCACCAGGTTGACATCTCATCCTCAGGTATGCACGGTGCTGCTCCTGACATGCTCCCTGCACTCTCCATTGAACCAGGGTTAATGCCCTGGCTTTGATGGTAATGGCTATTGCAGCTCCTGGGGTTTAGATGTTCAGTAAGAACAGGGTGGATAGTAAGAGAGGGAGAGGTGTGGCATTGTTTGTTAAGGACAGTATTATAGTAGCAGAAAAGACATTTGATGAGGACTTGTCTACTGCGGTAGTAAGGGCTGAGGCTAGAAACAGGAATGGAGAGGTCACCCTGTTGGATGTTTGCTATAGGCCTCCAAATAGTTCCAGAGATGTAGAGGAAAGGATAGCAACGATGATTCTCGATAGGAGTGAGAGTGACAGTGTAGTTGTTAACTTTGCTAATATTGACTGGAAACACTATAGTTTGAGTACTTCAGATGGGTCATTTTCTGTCCAACGTGTGCAGGAGGGTTTCCTGACACAGTATGTAGACAGGCCAACAAGGGGCGAGGCCACATTGGATTTGGTTCTGGGTAATGAACCCAGCCAGGTGTTAGATTTGGAGGTAGGTGAGCACTTTGGTGACAGTGACCACAATTCGATTATGTTTACTTTAGTGATGGAAAGGGATAGGTATATACCGCAGGGCAGGGGTTATAGCTGGAGGAAAGACAATTAGGCAAGATGTGATTAGGCAAGATTTAGGATGCACAGGATGGGGAAGGAAACTGCAGGGGTTGGGCACAATTGAAATGTGGAGCTTGTTCAAGGAACAGCTACTGCGTGGCCTTGATAAGTACGTACCTGTCAGGCAGGGGGGAAGTGGATGAGTCAGGGAGCTGTGGTTTACTAAAGAAGTTGAATCTCTTGCCAAGAGGAAGAAGGCGGCTTATGTTAGGATGAGATGTGAAGGCTCAGTTAGGGCACTTGAGAGTTACAAAGTTAAAAATCACACCACACCAGGTTATAGTCCAACAGGTTTATTTGGAAGCAGTAGTGTTTGGAGCGCCGCTCCTTCATCAGGTGGTTGTGGAATAAGAGTTTATATCTGTAAATACTGTGTGGTATGATCCTATACTCCACAACCACCTGATGAAGGAGCAGCGCTCCGAAAGCTAGTGCTTCCAAATAAACCTGTTGGACTATAACCTGATGTTAGGAGAAAGTGAGCACTGCAGATGCTGGAGATCAGAGTCTCGAGTGTGGTGCTGGAGAAGCACAGCAGGTCAGGCAGCATCCGAGGAGCAGGAGAATCGACGTTTCGGGCATAAGCCCTTCTTCAGGAATGAGG
>NC_057727.1:25707-27000 GCF_004010195.1 Chiloscyllium plagiosum
TTAGCAATTCTGGAAAGTGTGAAAATAGAGAAGTCCCCTCGACTGGATGGGATTTATCCTAGGATTCTTTAGAAGCCAGGGAGGAGGTTGCAGAGCCTTATGTTGTTATTGTCTACAGGAATAGTGCCAGAAGACTGGAGGATGGCAAATGTTGTCCCTTGTTCAAGAAGGGGAGTAGAGACAACCCTGGAAATTATAGACCAGTGAGCCTTACTTCGGTTTTGAGTGAAGTGTTGGAAATGGTTATAAGAGATAGGATTTATAGTCATCTAGAAAGGAATAAGTTGATGAGGGATAGTCAACACGGTTTTGTGAAGGGAGGTCATGCCCCACAAACCTTATTGAGTTCTTTGAGAAGGTGACCAAACAGGTGGATAAGGGTAAAGTAGTTGATGTGTTGTATATGGATTTCAGTAAAGCAATCGATAAGGTTCTCCATGGTAGGCTATTGTACAAAATACAGAGGCATGGAATTGAGAGTGACTTAGTGGTTTGGATCAGAAATTGGCTAGCTGAAAGAAGACAGAGGGTTGTGGTTGATGGGAAATGTTCATTCTGGAGTTCAGTTACTCGTGGTGTATCACAAGGATCTGTTTTGGGTCCACTGCTGTTTGTCATTTTTATAAACGACCTGGATGAGGGTGTAGAAGGGTGGGTTAGTAAATTTGCGGATGACACTGAGGTCGGTGGAGTTGTGGTTACAGAGGGACATGGATAAGCTGCAGAGCTGGGCTGAGAGGTGGAAAATGGAGTTTAATGCGGAAAAGTGTGAGGTGATTCACTTTGGAAGGAGCAGCAGGAATGCAGAATACTGGGCTAATGGTAAGATTCTTGGTAGTGTAGATGTGCAGAGAGATCTCGGTGTCCATGTACACAGATCCCTGAAAGATGTCGCCCAAGTTAATAGGGTACAGTGAGAAGGCATACAGTGTGTTAACTTTTATTGGTAGAGGGATTGAGTTTCAGAACCATGAGGTCATGTACTGGGCTAATGGTAAGATTCTTGGTAGTGTAGATGTGCAGAGAGATCTCGGTGTCCATGTACACAGATCCCTGAAAGATGTCGCCCAAGTTAATAGGGTACAGTGAGAAGGCATACAGTGTGTTAACTTTTATTGGTAGAGGGATTGAGTTTCAGAACCATGAGGTCATGTTGCAGTTGTACAAAGCTCTGGTGCGGCCGCACTTGGAGTATTGAGTACAGTTCTGGTCACCGCATTATAGGAAGGGTGTGGAAGCTTTGGAAAGGGTTACGAGGAGATTTACCAGAATGTTGCCTGGTATGGAGGGAAG
>NC_057727.1:27500-46942 GCF_004010195.1 Chiloscyllium plagiosum
CCCGGGTTTTCCAGGAACAGCTTGCCAAGCTCCACTTAACCCAGGAGCAGAGTGTAAGGGGACTCTGATTGAACAAGGAACTGGTCACAGAGCGGTGTCACCTCCTTTAACACGATCTACAGCTTCACACCGGGGGAGGGCGGTGCTGCCAGTGGCTGTTAGGGTCACTGTTTCATTCAGCTTCTATGATCCAGAACGTTCCAGGCCGGAGTGGGTGACATGTGCATCATCTCCCGGCGGCCTGGTGACACAATGGTTAGCACTGCTGTCTCACAGCGCTAGCGACCAGGGTTCAATTCCCGCCTCAGGAATTTGGCGTTTGCACATTCTCCCCGTGTCTGTGTGGGTTTCCTCCGGGTGCTCCAGTTTCCTCCCACAGTCCAAAAATGTGCAGGTTAGGTAAATTGACCATGCTAAATTGCCCGTAGTGTTAGGTGAAGGGGTAAATGTAGGGGAATGGGTCTGGGTGGGTTGCGCTTCGCGGGTCAGCGTGGACGTGTTGGGCCAAAGGGCCTGTTTCCAAACTGTAAGTAATCTCATCTAATCTCAACGTCAATGTCACCGTTTGGAAAACAAGTATATATATATTGTGGATGAGGTGAATGTTTTCTCTCTCAGCAAAAAGCTGCCAGGTGTATCCATGCTTTCTCACTATAGCAGGATTCCCGATGATGTACATGGCTCTGTGGGGTCCCCATGTTAATGAGGAGAGCTGGAGGAACTGAAGGTGCTCTCACCCCATTAATGTTACAGTGTGCCCATGCACAGTACATCAAGTTGGTGAATACCCCCTGTCCTGGCAGCAGTCACGGCCTCTTCATTCAGAAGCAGTCAGCCATTTCCATCTTCTTTCGGTCTCCATTTGGAAAGAAAGTACAGGGTCTCGGCCCTTGATACACGGCTCCAAACATCCTCCCCCTCACCACTCCCCACCGCCAACCAACTACATCAAAATATCCCGGGTGTTCTGAGAGTAGTAGGACCACTGGGAATGTCAGGGAGCAGACCATCAGGGAGATGGAGCAACACCTCCCATGACTGAATGGGTTAGAGTAAACCCTCCAGAACACACTGTATCTCTGTATTGAGTAATCCCTCTTCATTTCAGTAACATACTGCCTTCCATTCTTCCTGAAAAAGCTGGCAGGTTTTACATTCCGTTATATTCCACTTGGCAAAGTATTATTCATTGACTTTACCTGTCCATATCAATATTCAGACTTTCCACATTCTCTTGTTAATTTAATGTCTTGCTTACCTGAGTTTCATCACCAAACGTAATCACAGTACATCTGTTCTATCGTCCTGATCACTGATATCGATTATAAACAGTTGAGGACCCAGCACTGGTCACTGTGTGACTCCACTGGTTACGTTCTGTCAAACTGATTAAGACTGATTTACCCGGAGTGCCTGCTTCCTGATAGATAACCAGTCCTCCCCCGTTCCTGTGGAGCACAGTCGAAGGGCTGAATAAGATAGAGGAACAATCCAGCCCCTCAAGCCTGTTCAACCATTGTATTTTATCATGGCTGATGTCATCCCGGCTCAGTTCCATTTCCCAGTCTGCTCTCCACATCCCTTCATTTACTCAATATCCCAGCATCCCCTGCACACTAAGACAGTGAATTACACAGACTCACAACCCATTGAGAGAAGTAAGTTCTCTTCACCCCGTTTTAAATCTGCTCTGCCTAATCCTAAAACTATGATCTATTTTCTAATTTTCCCCAAATGAGGAAATATCCATTCCACACCGATATTGTCAATCACTTTTAACATTCTTCAGGCCTCAATGAGGTCTCCTCTCATTCTTCTAAACCAAGAGTGCATCGGCCTGAACTGCTCAAACTCGGATCAAAAGACAAATTCATCTCTGGAATCAATCTAATGTACTTGTTCTGAACTGCCTTCGTCGTAACAACATCCCTCCTGCAGTCAGGATAACAAACCTGTACATAGTACGTCAGTTACCGTCTCACTAATATCTTGCAGAATTGCAGTAATTCTTCCCTCCCTTTATAATCTATGCTTTCGCAAGTAAATGCTGAAATTGTACTTGATTTTCTCATTCCCTGCTGTACCTGCATGTGAGTTTTCTGTGGTCTGCACAAGGACACCCAGATCCCTCTGCACATAAGCACTCTGAAGTTCCTTTCCATTTCCATAATATGTTGGATTCTTCTGATCAAAATGGTTAATCCCATATTATCCGCGTTATCTTTCAGCTGCCAGATGTTGTCACATTCATCTAAACTGTTCATGCCCGTTTGTAAATTTTTTACATGTTCATTACATCAACCTACTTTTCCACTTGTTTTAGTGTCAGCTGAAAATGTGGCTGTAGTGTTTTCTCTCCTCTCATCCAAGTAATAAAATGGATGGTATATCTTTGGGTCATGTGGTCTGAACTCTATGCAACCCCAAAAGTTGCCAACCACAAACGAAATAACTATTCCATCTCTCTGCATTTTGTTGGATCACCAGCCCTCTATCCAGGTGAATAACCTACTCCCAAACCCATGTTCTCTTATTTTACAGCTTAATATTTTGTGCAGCGTTTAATCAATGCCTTTCCAAAGTCCAGGTATGTTTTTTTTTCTCCAGGATCTCTAATGGCTACTTTTCTTGTTATATCTTTATAGTATTCGAGCAAACAAATGCTGAATGAAATGCTGATTCTGATGTATTCTGGTTTTACTTTACAAATCCGCTGTTGGTAATTAATTAATTATGGAGTTTCACAATTTCCCTTAATTCCCAACAGTTTGCTCTCAAACCTTTATTGACAAGTGAAGATGATTATCCTAATTCCTAACTTTTCTGTACACTCTACGTTCCCTTTCCATGTTCCTCTGTAAAGGTACAAAGCTTTAAAAAATCTGCTCCAATCGCTGTGTAATAGGCATGAGTGTCTGAATGGATTCTCTCAGTTCCTGACTTATACGCTCAATGGACTGAATGTCACCATGGTGTTTCTACATTATAGTCTCGGTGGACGGAATGTCCTGATTTACAGATTCAAAATCTGCTTCTCCTCCTCCTGATAATGCGTCAGAAGCTTGAGGGATTGTGGAATTTTCCTGTTGCTGTGCAACATTTTGAGGGGTTGAAAGTTCTCCTCATATTCCTTCACAACAGGCTCGAGATACTGAACAATGACCTCCTGCATTCCTGAAATGGGATCGAAGGAGTGATTTGTCTTCTATTCCCATACGGCAGACTCATGGGTAAATTACCTCCACCTTTCCGTAACAAGTCTCAAATAATTTGATCTCCTTCTTTAATTCTCGTGCTGAATGTCCTCCTGTTATTCTAGTGGACCAATCTCTTTCAGTTCCTGAGACTTGAGGAAGCTAAATGGACTGATCCTGTTGCTGCCTAACAGGATACTGGTGCCTCATGGCCTCCTCTGCGTGCAGTGTTATAGACTCGAGGGGATGATTGGCCTCCTCCTTTATCTGCATATAAGGATTCAGAGGTTGAATAACCTTGTCCTGTTCTGGTGTAACAGGTTCGAAGTCCTGAATACCCTTCTGCTGTTCCTGTTACAGGCTGGAGAACTGGAATTGGCTGTGGCATTGGCTTCTGTTGCTGACCCTTTCTGGTGTTCTACTTAAAACTAAGACTAGAGTTTCCATTCTTGTAAACTCTAATGCATATTTGATCAATGTGATATTCCTTTCCATGTAAGTTAACTGCAGGAATCAGTTGGAGGCAGCATCTCTGATCTGCTTCCAATATAGCAATATCCTTTCTTCAGTGAGGAGACTAAGTCTGTGCACACTACTCCAGATGTGATCTGATTAAGATCCTGTCCAGCATCAGCAAGACTTTACTAGTCTGCTGTAAGGTTAACACCCAGGTTAGAGCAGACTCAGCTGTCTGGGGGAATGCATAGCATTGTTGAAAATCATTGTCCTTCTCTACTCCACCAGCATAACGGGAGATCTAGTGGAAATGTCATAATAACACTTGAGAAGAATGAATAACGTGACGAGATTATCTCAACGTCCAAATAGGCTTCACCAAATATCTCAGCTGAATCTACCATTAATCTCCCAAGCGATGGCCACATCACTCAGATTCCACGGAATCTAATAAGGTGAAGCTTAGAAACAGCAAGAAGAAGCAAAGATTGATGGAAGTTATATGTCAAAGTGAAAGTTGCAATACAAATGTTGGGTATGTTATAAAACAGGAAATTATATATCCAGGTTTGTGGGTACCGCAGTAATAATGAACAGTTTCAAGCTACATCTAAACTGTGGTAAGCCACGTGAAAAATAAAGCTGGGAAAATGGATTTCATTAGTGTATTTGAAATGGTTTCCTTTAACAGTATGTTAAGCACTGAGTTAGAGGTGAGGCTATTTTGAAGTTGATGTTATGTGATCAGAAGAGCCAATTGAAAACCCTGCTGAAAAGGAGGTTTCGGGAATAGTAATTATAATTTATTGAATTTTATATGACGTCTGAATACAAACAGTTGTTTTTGAAATTGTAGTTATAAACCTGAGTCATGCAATTCACGAAAGTATGAGGGGCAAATTGGCTTCAGTGAATTGGAGATGTACATGAAAAAGATTTACTGTAAGACACACTTTGTTTGTTGTTTAAATAAACACTTTAAAATGTACAATACACACATGTCCACCACAGTTCAAACAGCAAAGAGGTAAGGTAACTTAACAATAGTTCACAAAAGAAGTTAAAGTTTGCATTACATCAAAGGAAGCAGCTCAGAAAATTGCCGGATATTGTTGTAAACCATGGCTTCAGAGACATTTGAGGACCAATGAACTGATAATGAAATAAAAAAAAGAATGCAAACTAAAAAGAAACATTAGGATGACCAAACGCTTCTCTTGATACTTGATGGGAAAGTGAAGGCAGGGGCACGTGTGGAATCGGGAATATCCACACAAGATACTTCCTTGCAGAGAACGTGGAAATTACAGAGAAAATAAACAGCTACTTTCATGTCAATCTTATTAGAGGCAAGATTAACTGATGGTGAAACTCAATTTGTGTTATCCAGTGATTGACAAAATGAAAGGAGATCGCAGTGAAGTTTAGAAAGTTCACACAGAGAGACGGACTGACACAGGGGCAGGGAGATGTGCTGCCAGATGAGGTTAGGGAGAATCCCAAGACGTTCACCACGTCCATCAATCAGAACAGAATAACCAGGAAACAATTATGGCCCATTAGAGACCAAGGGAGCACTCTGTATGCGAACCTGGAGAACATTGATCGGTTCTTACATGAGAGCTCCATATCTGTTTTACTTGGGAGAAGGAGGATGCAGGGACAGAATTCAAGAAGATGGATTGGGAAGCTCTTGAACAGACTAATATAAGATGTGAGCAGGGATTGGAGGCTTCGGCTGGTACAAAATTGGATTGATTGCCAGGTCTGGATAAGTTGCATCACAGGCTGCTGTTAGACAAAAAGGACAAAAGGCTCTGACTCAAATTTTTAAGTCGAATCTGGCCATAGGGAAGTTACAGTTGCCAAATAACTGGAGGACAACTAATGTGGTCCCATTTTAGAGGAAGGATGGTGGAAACAGAACGGAAAACTGTAATTCAGTCAGTATTAGATCAGTATTAGGGCATGTACTGGAGAAAATAGGAAAGGAGGACATTTATCTCTATTTACAGAGGCAAGGTTTGATCAGAGGTAGTCAGCATGACATCATCAGAGGGAAGGTATACCAAGCGAATGCAATTGTATGTTTTCGAGCATGTTGTTCTTATGGTTTTTCATTAAGGCCTTTGACAATGCTCTATATGGGAAACTGTTTTAAAAAGTCATGACATCAAGGGTAAATTCGTGAGTTATATCAAACATTGTCTTATTCGCAGGAGACAGAGGGCTGTGGAGGAAGGCTCTTTGTGTGACTGGAGACCAGTGTCCCCTAGTGTACCATAGGAATCAGTGCAGTGTATCTTATTATTTGTGGTATTCATAAATGATCTAGATGTGAATGTGTTGGGGGTGAGGGGGGAGTGAGGGAGTTTGCTAATTACGTTTATATTTGACACAAAGATTGGCCACATGGTTGGCAGTGAGGAGGAAGGCGCTATGTTACAGGAAGATACGGATAGAATGGTGAGATGGTCAGATGGAATGTAACCCTGATAAACATGTAGTGATGTACTTTGGAAGGCAGAACCAAAAATTGGCAGTATACAATGAATGGCAGCACACTAGGAATCTGAGAGCGTCTTCCTCCACTGATTCCTGAATGTGACTGCACATAGGTTAGGGAAAAAGTGAGGACTGCAGATGTTTGAGATCAGAATCAAGAAGTGCAGTTCTGATAAAGCACAGTCGGTCAGGCAGCATCCAAGGAGCATGAGAGTCGATGTTTCGAGCATAAGCTTTTCATCAGGATTGGAGGCCACATTCCTGATGAAGAGCTTATTCTCGGAACGTCGACTTTCGTGCTTCTCGGATACTGGCTGATCTGCTGTGCTTTTCCAGCAATACTCTTTTTGACGAATGTTAATAGGTTTGTCAAGAAGGCAGAGAGAACCGTAGGCATAGCCTTCTTTAACCAACATATAAATTGTCAGAGCTATACAAATGTATGGTTAGGCTAAGATGGAATATTGTGTGTAGTTCTGGGAGCCATATTACAGGAAGGATGTGATTGTATCGGAGGGTGTACAGAGGAGAATCACCAGGATGCTCCCTACGATGGAGCATATCAGCTATGGAGAGAGGCTTGATAAGCTCCAGTTGTTTACTTTGGAGCAGAAAGGATGATGGAGAGGTGATTCAGCAGGATGTAATTACGACGGAGATTTTCAAAAATATTTTTGCTGTAGTCCCAAGCCTAGTGTGCAAAATCAAATCTTATGCGATTGTGCCAAATATTTGGACATGATTACAGAATGGGGCAGCTGGCAGGAAAGTTTCTGATTTTGATTTTATGACCAGTTGTATTTTCTAGGATAAATACAATAACATACAGTGAAAAGCTTTCACTTGTTGCCACATAGTGATGCCATTTTGAATAATTGAAGACAATGTAATAAACAGAGGATATAACTTGAAGAGAGTTGATGTGTTGTGACCCAGCTCCTCACCACCGACCACCCCTACAAGCCATCCCCTCCATGACAGCTTCATCCCCATCTACACCATACCCCAACAACATCGAAGTTGCTGATCCTCAGGTACGATGTTTGCCACTGGGCAGATACTCCTCAATTACCGGCTCATTGCCCCATGTGCCATCCCGTTCCAATGTCAGAAACATGTCTATTACTAGTGGGGCACACCTCATTGATGTTGCCATGATACCCTTCCACTATCCGTTTCATCACCACCAGTGCAGGACCCAATCAGCAACAAGTCTCCAATCCTCAGCAATCTCCGTTTGCTGCTGGGCCCTATCTCACCCTCTACTGATGTAGCAGCTGCCAATTCCAGGTCCTGTACTTGCTCCGGAATAGTAAGTAAGGACTCACTCTCCTCCGCACTGCGCTCAGATTGATGTCCAAATTCTGTGTCCAGCTTGAGGTCAGTAGGGTACAGAGAGAAAAGTGGGGGCGAAAATAAGAAAAAAGGAAGCAGGTCAGAGTGTACAAGCTCCAGCAAAGCAGCCCTTGGACCTGAAATACTGGCATAAAAGGATCGTTTTATTGGCGACGAAGGCTCGTGGAGTATCTGAGGAATATGTCCTTGGGTCCCAGCTATTCCCAAACATCTCAAATATTTGGTTGAAGTAATCAATTGCAATATATCTCAGTCTGCTATGGTAGAAATGCATTGAGGAGATTCTCGGTCATGATGAGAACGTGGAAGGCTCAATGTGTTTAATGACCCACTCCTTGCCTGATCTTTCTGTGTAGTCTGTGGGAAAGCTCTTTATATGTTGTCACATGGTCTCAGATGTTAGGAAGGAGGTGTCTGCAGTTTCGACAGGACTGTGTTTCCCATTCCCTTTTCTGATAACGAGGCTGGTGACGGATGTTCTGTCCGGTTTAAGACCACGGAGCAGTTTGATGTAATTGAGTGTCTTACTTGGCCGTTTCCGAGCCCATTGTAAAGATCATCACATGTCTGTGTGCCTGGAGTGACTTTTCCGCCACAAAAGGAAAGCACGGGAGATCCACTTCCTGAAAGTATGTTGGGGATGGAGATCTAAGTTTACAACCAACATTGGACACAAGATCACTATTACTGACACCAGATTTTAGATGCCGATATTTTTAAATTTGTTTTTAACTTCCACCAGCTGCCAGAGCATTACCCTGGTGTGGATTAGTAATCCAGTGACATTTCCACAACAGCATCATCTCCACATGGGGACCTATCGGAAACCACTCTGAGCAGGATAGAACTCCCACCAATTTGACTGTCATGATGGGATTGAGGAGGTGATATTGGTCATACTGTAATTAATCTCCTCATAAGGGACTTGTCATAGTAATTTTCCACATTTCTAAACAGATGTCAGAATTGGAACTGTAATGAAACAGCTTCCCCAGGGACACGGCTTGTTGTACATTGCCTGTGTCATATCTACTGAGTTCATATGTTTCCTCATGTCACATAAAGTGAATCAGATTGTTTAGAAACTGCCATCTGTGGTTCTGTGGGCATTCTGACGAGGTGAGGAGGATCGTAGACACAACACTTCTAGCTGAGTATGGAGTAGACACTACATCCTTGTAATTTGTACTGATCCTAACTGTTCCATGAGTTAGGATGGGGGCATGTGTAAAATCCTCTCCTGAAGTGAGTTGCTTAAACCGTTTATGACTGGATGTGGTAGGACTGCAGAGCTTCGATCTGATCAGTCAGCCTTGGGATCATTCCCACTCGCCATCAGATGTTAGTTCCACTGTTTGGAATGCAACCAGTCATGTGCGGTAGCCTTATGATTTGCCATCAGTTTTAGGGTTAGACATGGTTCTGACCCTGGCATTTTTACCCACACTCGTCACTGAACCATAGATCAGCTTCATGGTAATGGTAGAATGAGGGATGATCACGGTCAAAAACTTACAGATTATGTTTAAATATGATTCTGCTTCTGTTGTTGCTGCGGTCTACAGCACCACATGGAATACACAGTTTGAGCTGTAATATCTCCAATACAGTTCTGCTACCTGTCCCCCAGTTCACACTGAGACGCCTTCACCCATCAGCCTCTACTCAGTGACCTGGTTTCTGATGTGGTAACACTTCCGTCTTTTTTTATTCTCGTTCAGCTGAAGGTCTCTCCATGGTATCACACTTACAAATTGTCTCATTCCCCAACACTCCTTCACATGTTCATCTGAATCCTTTCCCTTCTAGTATGTGCTACATTCTGTGTTTAGAGTGAATGCATCCCTCCCTCTGTTTCTCTCCCTGACTAAGACAGTAAGAGCTCTGTAGTGCCAGTGATACCAGGTTTATGTCATTTCAGAAGCAATGAATTTGTGGATCTTGTGTTATCTTTCACTTCCCGGTATGTAGCTCTCGAGGTTGGACAGGAGGTTTTAGCAACGTTGACATATGTCTTTGAAACGTGTTGAAAAACAGAAATTGCTGGAGAAGTTAAGCACTTCTGGCAGTATTAGTGGAGTGAAAGTAGAGTTAATCATTTGTGTCCAGTCATCATTCTTCAAGGCTCAGTTTTATTTTTGTTCTGGTTTCAGATTTCCACTATCCACAGTTATTTGTTTAATTGAAAATGTGTTTTGTTCATTTCTGGAGAAACACAGCAGATCTGGCAGCATCTGTAGAGACAGACAAACAGAGTTAGCGTTTCAAGTCCATTGTGACATTTCTTCAGAACAGAAAAGGATTGGAAAATGAGCTTTTTAAGATCTTGACAGAGGTAGAGGAGGGGTGACAGGAAACAGACGGTGTGGAGGCGCAATGCCACTGACAAAAGGACTTTTGGTTGTGGTAAAAGAGAATCAAATGTAAAATGAACAAATATTAGATTGTGAAGGGAGGAAATGGGTTCCTGAATTAAGTTCAAGATAAACGATTCACAAGCAGGGCAAGTCCATTTGGAGAGCAGGAATGCATGAAGATTGGAGAACATCCATAATGGGATCAGGCTGTTGAAGTATGGAATTGAATATTAACTCCTTCAGGCTGTAACGTACTAAAATGTAAAGTGAGGTTTACTCGAGCTTGGGTTGTCCTTCATTGGAACATTGCAGCAGCTCAGGACCAAAATATTAGCATTAAACCAACGTAGGTTACTGAAATGGGAAACAATGAGAGGGTAAGGGCTCTTCTTACAGACCAAATGGGAGTGTTCCTCAATGCAGTCTCTGTTTGGTCTCCCCAATGTAAAGGAGATTGCATTGTGAGCAGCAATGAAAAGAAATTGGATTGAAAGAGTACAAGTGAAATGCTGCTGAGGCCAGAGTTAATAAACTTGGAGCTGGATAAACACAGCAGACCAGACAGAATCAGATGAGCAACAAAGGCAATATTTATATCTTCGACCTTACATCAAGACTGACGAGAGGGAGGGGAGCCCAGAAATGGAGTGATGGGATATGGAAGGGCGAAGTGTAGGTATGATGGTGGTAGGTACATGCAGGTATGAGGTTACTGTGATTGGTCAGTGGGAAGGCTGGAGCGGATATGTGAGTGAGAAGATGGACAGGTGGATCTGGTCAGGGAGAGGGGACATGGGATAAGGCTACATGTGGACGGAAATGTAGCTGCTGCAGTCAATACTGAGGGTGGGAATTCGGGTTGGTTCTTGCGTGCACAGCACTGAAGCTGTTTCAGCAGTACCTGATCCTGCACCTCCCGCTCACACCCCCCCCCCCCCCCCCCCCCCCCCCCCCCCCCCCCCCCCCCCCGCCCCCCCATGGAGCATCTGCTGTCTGCACGCTTTAACCAACCCAACATTCCAGTTGCCATCCATTTCATTCACTCCCCCCACCATGCTCATCTGGCAACAGGTCCATCTTTGGCCTCCTCCACTGTCAGATCGAGGCCAAACAGAAACTGGGGAACTCAACCTGATATTTCAGCTGGAGAACTTACAGCTCAATGGTCTCAATATTGATTTCCCCGGCTTCAAAATCTCTCCACCTACAGCCTTATCTCATGTTCCACCTTCCCTGACCTGACCTAAGCTGTTCATCTTCCCAATCGTATATCACTTGCACCCTTCCCACTGCTCAATCAC
Organism: Chiloscyllium plagiosum; assembly: GCF_004010195.1. Taxonomy (NCBI): domain Eukaryota; kingdom Metazoa; phylum Chordata; class Chondrichthyes; order Orectolobiformes; family Hemiscylliidae; genus Chiloscyllium; species Chiloscyllium plagiosum. Next base: position 38,670 of record NC_057727.1, read on the forward strand.
AATATCCCCCTACTTTCATTCCCTATCGCCATCCCACCTACCCTTCTCCCAGCCCCACGCCCCTCTCTTTATTTACTTCCCGGCTCCCGTCCCCCTGCCACAATCCTGATGAAGTCTTTCAGCCTGAAACGTTGACGTTCCTGTTCCTAGGATGCTGTCTGACCTGCTGTGCTTTTTCAGCTTCATATGTATTGGCTACATAGTTGCACGTTGAGAACTCAGCCGCAACAGATTTTATTGTGCTCTTTATACTTTTTTTAGTCTGTTTACTGACAAGCTGATATCAACATTCTCATTCCAGGGTCAAGGAAACAGTATCTTTGTCAGTAATGCTCCTGTCTGCTTCGAACTGATTTCCTTTGTTTCAACCGTACTTTCAATTCTGCTGTTCGCAATGGCATTGAAAATTTAACTCTTGTTATGTTGTAGCTTAATCGCACCATGAACAATATACAGCACAACTTCCTTGTTCTTATACTCCACACATCTATTCATAAACCCAAGGATCCATTAAGTCCTTCTACACAACAGTTTCAACTTGCCTGACCATTTGTAACTTCCTGTCTTCTATGTGTCTCTCTCCTTAAATGGGGTGCTTTCAGGTACCAGTCCTCCCTCACCCCAAAGTATCATGAAAGATCGCCAGCAATGCCTCCACAATCACCTTTGATATCTCTTTAGAACTACGAGGTGTAGTCCAAGTGGTTTCGGTTATTGATCCAACTTCACCTTTCCCAGCACCTTCTTCTTACTGGTTGTCACTATACTCACCTCTATCCCTTCACTCCCTGGAAGTTCTGGCATTTTGCTGGTGTCTTCCACCGTGAAGACTGATGCAAAGTACCTATTCAATTCCTCTTTGCTTCCCATAACTATTCAAACCTCATTTTGGAACAGTCCTTTATTTATTATTCACTCTGTCTTCCCCTTCTTATGTACCTAAAAATCTCTTGTAATATTCTTTTACATGATTGACAATCGTAATATTATATTTCACCCGCTCCTCCCATTTGCTGTTATTAGCTATCCGTGCTGGAATTTGTAGGCTTCGTAATCCTTTGGATTCCCAATAATCTTCACCACATTGTGTGCATTTTCTTTTGTTTTTATGCTCTCCCTGAGTTCGTCTTCCGCTGAATATCGCTCTTCTTACCTGGGATAAATTTCTGATGTGCTGCTGAAGTATCTCCAGAAACCCCTGTCTTGCTGCTTCACAATCTTCCCGTGTTCAGCTCCCCTTCGAACTAACTCTGGCTAACTCCTCCCTCATATCTTTTAGTTACATTACTCAACTATAAGACATCTCATCAAGAAGTGGGCAATAGATGTAAACTGAAGGAGGGATGTTTCAAACATGGGACACGAAGAACGATAGGAGGATTTATTAACTAGATCAAAACAGAGCGCGAGATAGACAGAGAGAGAGAATATAGACGTGGAGATGTAAAAATAGAGAATTCCACATGATTGATGGAAGTAGATGCACTTCTGTATTTGGTTTGACAATTCCTGTGTGTTGTGGTCTTTTGTACAGTGCATGTGCAACAGATTAATATGTTGAAATGATGGGCCTGATGCCAGAACTTTTATCTCTATCAATATGACAGGCAGCATTTGTTTACAGAACCCAGCAGGCCAATGTATATGTTTCCCGGTAGAAAATTGATTAACTGAAATAAATTGGAAGATCAGAAGCAGGAATGTATAACATACATCCTGATAAAATTAGAGATTAGGTCTGGGAATGCAAGGAAGGGGCAGGAGGCAGAGGGGACGTTGAGAGAAGGGGAACATAACATCTCAGCTGAAAATTAAATAACATATTAATGTTTTATAAATTTTGTACATCGCATGCATCATTTTTGTTATCTATGTCTCTCTTGTTCATTCTGAATATGGGGCACACATATGAACAGTCTTATCTATCTACACACACACACACGTCAATCATTTTTCGGCCATTCCATTTCAAATTATCCTGTTTTGTTGACATTGTCACTTGCCATTCCTCCTTCCGAATATATTCCGTTTCTTTCTCTGCATTTTATTATATTCTGTCTGTCAAGAAGACATTGGGGACTGGGGGGATGTCAGTTTACTTCTCATAAGTCTCCACAGTCACTATCATCTATCCCTTTCTGTTTCTTCGCCGATGAAAAATACATACTGTGTCTGATCCTTGAATCCCAATCAACAGGTCATTTTTGTTTAGATTCCCTACAGTATAGAAACAGGCCCTTTAGCCCAACAAGTCCACACCGACCCTCCGAAGGGTAACGCACCCAGACCCATTCCCCTACCCTATATTCAATCCTGACACTATGGGCAATTTAGCATGGCCAATTCACCTAACCTGTACAGCTTTGGACTGTAGGAGGAAACCGGAGCACCCGGAGGAAATCCACGCAGACACGGGGAGAGCGTGCAAACTCCACACAGACAGTTGCCCAAGGCTGTTCAGGAAACAGAACATTCACTTTTGGGCTAGGGCTGCAACAAATCAAAAAAGGGAAAGGCAGAGAAACTGTGCAATAAGATGTTTGCACCATTATAAACAAATAATTGAATTACATTGTGTAAACGATACTTATCTGATAAGAGGTATGACAGTAAAATCCAGCGAAATCCATATTTCTGGTGTATGCTCAGGTCAGTTGTGCCCAGCGACAGTTTTTATATTGGAAGTTGTTGTGGTGAAGGAGACTTCAGTGTGGTAAAAACATCTCGATTGTCGCTGTGTACTGATGATTATTCAGGTAGGTTACTATCCTATAATCGCTCTTGTTAGTGTTCCTGGTGAGTTTATCTCTGTCGATTTACTAACCCTCTAACCCGTTGTCAACGTCATCGTTTTCATGTATATTTGTCAAAGATCCAAACTATTGTCTTCGCTTTCAATCACAAACTCCATTTCTATTCCATGAATTTCATATCCTTCGCTTACAAACGTCTGAGGAGAAACAGAAGTGTCCATAACCACGATTACCCCATTTTGTCCTGAGCTGATTTATATCTCAATATTCCGTCTACCACAAAACCTGTCCCTCACCACCTTCACAATATCCTCAGTCTTCGGTTCTGCCTCATCGCTGTTTCCACACCTTTCCAGTTACAATTCGCTTCTGGCAACTCTTCTCATTACACATATTTTGATCAAAACTTTTTCTTACCTCGACCTGGACCTACGCCAGTGTGAGGTCAGTTGGATTCTAAAATGGGATGGTCACAGCTTTGTGTCAACTATAACTTGTAACCTCGCACGAGGGAGAACACTATGCTGTCAGTGACCAGGAAGTGACAGTTTCATTGAACTGTTTTGATTCTAGAACTTTCTCAGCAGGAGTGGGTGTCACGTCCATCATCTCCCAATTGCAGTGCTCCGATGCATTCACACAGTGAAGGAATCCATCTCTGCCTTCTGCTGAGGTAATACCTTTGCACTGTCTCCACAATGGAAGGTACCGAAAATCTTCCAGAAATACTATGGGACAGACTGACTGGTGAAAATAAGAAACTGTGCTTGATTAGATTTAATAAAGATAACTTAGTCAAAAAACTAATTAAATTAAAGGTTGGCAAGTTACTGCACTAAATGAGCTCCATCCCAGTGTTTTCAGGGAAGTGGCATTTCAGCTAGTGAAAGAGTTAGAGAGTCATACAGGACAGAAACAGACCCTTCGGTCCAACCAGTCCATGCTGACTATTCCAATTCCAAACTAACTTAGTCCCACCTGCCCGCGCTTGGCCCCTATCCCTCCAACCTTTCCTATTCATGCACTTATCCAAATGTCTTTTGAATGTTGTAATGACAAGAAAAAAGCATTGATTACCCTTCAAAATTATTTAGACTCTGGAAATTCGGGTTCCTGCAGACTCGAAAGTGGCTATTGTAATCTTAAATATGTAAAACTGGAGTGGGAGGGGAAACAAAAAAAAAATAAACGGGTACGTTGATATCACTCCTGAGGAAAATATTAGAACCTACTGTGAGAAATTTTATAACTCGACATTTGGGAAATCACGGTGTGACTTGGAAGAGTCAGCTTAGATTTAGAATCCGGTAACCATCGTTGAGAAATCTGTGAAGTTTGTGTTAGTTGATGCATCCACAAAAGAGAACTAGTGGGAGAGGTGTATTTGAATTTGCAGAATGTTTTTTGCATTGTTGCTAACAAGTAAACAAAGGAAGTTCGAGTACATTGATAAGATGCGGACGGGGGCAACTGGATATACCACATGGATTGAGAATTGATCAGTGGAAGCAATACTGAGCTTCTTGTACTTTTATGGACCGAAGGCAGTTACTCATGGGATATCACATGTTTCAGTTTTTGAACCACAATAATTTGCAAGGCATAGAAATGATTTGGATGTGAGAAATAAACAGCATGCATCTCATTTTGTATTGTTTAAATGGTAAAAGCTTGAGAAGTGTTGTTTTTCAAAAGGACCTGAATGTCCTTGATCATAAGTCCCCAAAAATAGCACCTCCCAGGGTGTTAAGTATTGAACATCTTGTATGGTATGTTGCCCGTCATTGTATTATGATTCAAGTGATTAAGTAAAGCCGTCTTCCTGTATTAGTCGGGCCATTATGAGAGAGTATTTGGGGCACTGTGAACAGGTATGATCTCCTTTGTCAGGCATGATCTCACTAACACAGGCACAGCTCAAACAAATAACAACAGTCTAATCCATGAGATGATGACACCATGAGGAGACAGTGATGGAACTGAGTATTTAATCTGTAGTGCTATGAGATAAGGAGGGATGATTACGTTGAAACGTGAGGGTTAGCGACGATCACATATTTGTAAAAGAGACACTGTTTGGGTGAGAAATAATTCACCTATTAGATTTATTCTCACATGTGCCAAAGTCCAGTGAAAGCTTTATTTGCAAGCAGTACGGACAGATGACAGTAAGCAAGGGCACACAGATCATAGGGTGAAAAATAAACTTGACAGAGTAAGGCGTGCAGGTTACAATGCGCAGGATATTCAAAAACACGATCAACATGAAGAAGATCAGCATTAATTAGAGTTACAGAGCCCATTCATCAGTCTAATATAGTATTCCTAATACATTATAAGCCACAATGATCTCTCCCCACATTAATGTGCCGTCGGGATGAGGTCCTATAAGAAGAACTTAGGGAGTTAGGAACCAAGTTTAAAAAAAAGTAGTACCTCAGAGGTAGTAATCACAGGATAGCTAACAGTGTCAAGTGCTAGTCAGAGTATGAGTGATCGAATAATCAGGAAGAATGCTTGGCTTGAGAGATGGTGCAGAAGGGAGGGATTCAGATGTTTGTGACATTGGGACCGGTGCTGGGGGAGGTGGGACTACTACAAATTGAACGGTTTACATCTAGGTAGGACTGGAGCTAATGTCCTAGGGGGTGGTTTTGCTAACACTGTTGTGGAAGCTTAAACTAATGTGGCAGAGGATCGGGAAACAAATGAGGAGGTTGGTCAACAGAAAGGAGATAGTAACTAAAACCTAGGGAACCAGATAATGAAATCAGCACGGCTGAGGGTAAGAGGAAGCAGGAAGCGGAGAATGGACAGAGAAGGACTGGTAGTTTTAAAGCACGAAGTTTAGCAGTTAAGGCAGATGAACTTTGGGTTTAGAATCGTACCTGGGAATATAATGTTTTTGCTATGACTGAGACTTGGTTGAGGGAAAGTCCTGATTGGCAATTAAATATCCCAGGACATTAATGCCTCATGCGGGGTAGAGAGGAAGGTAAAGGCGGTGGAGGAGAAGAATTACTTTTCAAAGAAGATATCACAGCTGTGCTGAAGGAGGGCACCATGGAAGATTCGAGCAGTGAGGCAATATGGGCAGAACAAAGAAATAGAAAGGGTGCAGTAACAATTCTGGGATTGTACTACAGGCCTCCCAACACCTGTAGTGGTAAGAATATGCAGATAGATCACAGAAAGATGTAGGTGCAACAGGATGGTGGTGATAGATTTTAATTTTCCCAACATTGACAGTGATTCACTTAGTGTTAGAGGTCTAGATGGAGCAGAATTTGTAAGGACCGTCGAGGAGGGTTTTCTAAAGCAGCATATAAATGGTTAAACTCGGGAAGCGGCCATACTGACCTGGCGTTGGCAAATGAGCCCGCCCAGGCGGTTGAAGTTTCAGTACGGGATTACTTTGTGAATAATGATCACAATTCCATTACTTTTACAATAATCATGGACAAAGATGAGAGCGGTCCTAAAGGAAAAGTGTTAAACTGGCGGAAGGCTAAGTATAGCAAAATTCGGCAGGAGCTGGGAAACGGAAACGTTGAGTGGGAACAGCTGTTTCATGTGAAATCCACATTTGATATGTTGGAAGCTTTTCTCGACAGGTTACTTAGTGTTCAGGAGAGATATTTCCTGTGAAAATGATGGTTAGAAATGGCAAGGTTAGCAAACCATGGGTGACAACTGATAAAGTGAGCCTAGCTAAGAGTAAAAAGGATATGTACATAATGTCTAGGCGAATGGCGGTAGAGGAAGCCGTGGAAGAATATTGTGAAAGGGGTCATGAGGTATCCTTAGCGAACAGGATTAAGGAAAACCTTAAAGGATTTTCGTCACATATAAGGAGCAAGAGGGTAGCTAGAGAAAGGGTGGACACACTCAAGGACAACGCAGGAAAGATATGTTTGGAGCCAGAGAAAATGGGTGAGATTCTTAATGAGTAATTTGCATCGGTATTCACCAAGGAGAGGGGCATGGTAGATGTTGCGGTTAGGTATAGATCTTTCATTACTCTTGGTCAAGTTTGCGTAAGTAGGGAGGAAGTGTTGTGATTTTTAAAAGACATTAAGAAGGACAAGTCCCAAGGTCTGGATGGGATCTACCCGAGGTTACTGAGCGATGGGAGAGAGGAAATAGCTGAGGCTTTAACATATATATTTGCAGCTTCCTTGAACACGGGAGAAGTCCCTGGGGAATGGAGAATTGCTAATGGTGTCTCCTTGTTTAAGGAGTAATCTAGGTAATTACAGTCCTGTGAGCCTGACGTCAGTGGTAGGGAAGCTACTGGAGAAGATACAGAGGGATAGGGTATATACCCATTTGGAATAAAATAACTTCTCAGTACTAGGTAGCATGGTTTTGTGCAGGCACTGTAATGGCTTACAAACTTAATAGAATTGTTAGAAGAGGTGACAAAGTTGATTGATATGGGAAGGAATATAGATGTTATACAGATGGACTTTAGTAAGGCGTTTGATAAATTTCTCCATGGGAAGCTGATGAAGAAGGTGAAGTTGCATGGGTGTTCGATCTAGATAGATAGAGGACTGGTTTGGCAACAGGAGACAAAGAGTAATAATGGAAAGGAGCTTCTCAAAATTGAGATCTTTGACCCTTGCTGGGACCATTGTTTTTTGTGGTATACATAAATTATTTGGAGGAAGATGTAGCTTGTTTCATTAGCAAATTTGCACGTGACACTAAGATTGGTGGAGTATCAGACAGTTAAGACGACTGTCCATGAATACAGCAGAAGAGAGATAGATTGGGGAGATGGGCACATACGTGACAGAGGGAGTTCAATCTGGACAAATGTGAGGCGACGCATTTTGGACGATCCAATCCAAGAACGAACCATACAGTAAATAGAAAAGTATTGAGGAAAATTGATGTACAGAGACATCTAGGTGTTCAGGTCCATTGTTCCCTGAAGGTGGCAAGGCAGATCAGTAGGGTGTACGGCATGGTTTCCTTCATTGGACCTGGTATTGAATATAAGAGTTGGCAGGTCATGTTACAGTTGTGTAAGACTTTAGTTCAAACACATTTTGGAATACTGCATGCAGTCTGGTCGCCACACTAGCAAAACGATGTCGATGCTTTAGAGAGGGTGCAGAGGAGGTTCACCAGGATGTTGCCTGGTATGAAAGGTGCCAGCCATGAAGAGAGATTGAACAAATTAGGATTATTTTCATTAGATAGACGGTGGTTGAGGGGGAACCTGATCCTTGGATGGCGAGGGATATTGAGGCTCTGGTAAGGACTGTAAAGAAGGCATAATTTGGGTTTAAGATATCGGGCTTAAGTCAATCCTTAGATGACTACACAAAGTGTAGAAGAACCCTTAAGAGGGGAATCAGAAGCCCAAAAAAGGGCATGACCTCTCAGAAAAGGTGAAAGATAATCTCAAGAGGTTCTCTCCCCATATTAAGAGTAGAAGCGTGGCTCAGGAGAGAATAGGTTACCTTGCTTCCTTAAAGCACAAAAAAGTGAATAACTCCCTGGGCAAGA
>NC_057727.1:47442-50920 GCF_004010195.1 Chiloscyllium plagiosum
GGGCTGCGACCTGTGTGATCCAGAGCAAAGAGAAACTGTGTACCGTTTATGTCAAAAAGATGTCCTTATGTGTCCCGAGAAATTGATTCCTTCAATGAATGGAATGTTCCCAAGAATGACTGCCACAATGGTCAACTTCACCAAGAAGATCGGACAGTTAATTTACGGAACAAGTCTCAATGGTCTTTACCGTGTCAGGGTGTTTTGTGCCAGTTTGATTTCAGTTGTGCTTTGGTCGATCCTGGTGAGCGTTGCCTCTACTCAAAGTGGCCTAAATTGGCATGTCGTAAAAGAGAAAGAGGGAGATGTCGTCCTTCACTAACAATTTGCTTTTGCAAAGTCATCATAAAATATTCGGCCAGCATGAAGTGGTCTGTTACGCCCTCACATCAGCAAAGGACCCTTTGACCACTTTCCCCCTCCTGAGTCCCAACTTCGGAGTATGGAATATCTGTAAGGTGGTTACCAGCTATAATGTTTCCTTTGATAATTACTTATCCCCACCTGCTAGCTGCCTGTGGAATTCCTCTAATAAGTCCGGGGAAGTCTATCCAATTTGTTACAACTGTACAGGATGGGGATGCACTTCTGTGAATGTGACTATGTTTATTCCATGTGCCCTGGTCCAATGTACCAACCGCCAATGCTTCCCTGTGGCACCTCGCATCTCATGTATTTGCCAACTGGAGGAGTGTGTCTCTGTTATTGCGGGTATTCAGACTCTTTGTGATATTGGTAATGGCACACACCTTACTATGAGACGCCTAATAGCACCTCCATCTTCTTAATTGTGGGATGGAAGAATCCAGTCTGGGACAATAATCACATCTCTTACTGAAAGACCCACCACTTTTTTATCGAACAGCTTTTACCCTAAGTCCGTAGTGCGACCATATTTTGTAGCTATGGACTACCCATATTTTCAGGGTAGTCGCAAAGACAGGCCTGTTTGTAATTGAGAAGCCCCCTCCATTAGCTATACTAAACCCGGATATTATTATCTTCAGCGAAGACAAAGTGACTAACTTCATTGTCCTAAATGAAATAGGTAATCCCTGTGCTGTAGTTGTAGGGGCAGTTTTCATAACTACTGTTCCCTGCCCATCTACCGGGAATGGGGCTGGGGTTTCCCTACCAAACGTTCAGTTTCATCTGTATTCTGAGTGCATTGGAGGGGTGGTAAGGCTTTGGGTAACAGTAATGCCCAGTTTCTGGCTTACACATCTCCTAGCACCTTTTCCTGAGGAGTATCTGCAGGAATTATTAGCCATCAAAATTGAAACTATCTTATTTGTGGTCTAACCCGCTTGGGCAAGGAGACCACTTGGACTTAGCAGGAGGTAAGGACATGCTCTTATAATCACGTCCATCTCCTCAGCAAACCCGGTATGCCCTCGATTACTAACACAGCAAAGAGGGTCCGGTTTGTTCCATAGTAAAGGGCAAGTGTATGATTTGGATTACTGTCCTCATAGAGAACATTACAAAGTAGGTAGATTTATTTTGATTACTTACAGTGTGGAAACAGGCCCTTCGGCCCAACAAGTCCACACCAACCCGCCGAAGCGCAACCCAACCAGACCCATTCATCTACATTTACCCCTTCACCAAACACTACGGGCAATTTAGCGTGGCCAATTCACCTAACCTACACATTTTTGTAGATAACATCTGCACCTTCGACAATCAAATGATGGAAGACACTGCATTGTGAGATAGTGTGGGCTACTATATCCACGAGTGTCCCCTTGAGAGCAATATGGTGTGGGATGGTATAGCCCAGAGTGTTCCCTTGACAGTGACGTGGTGTGTGCTGGTGTAGCCCGGAGTGTCCCCCTGACAGTGAAATGGTGTGGGATGGTGTAGCCCAGAGTGTCCCCCTGACAGTGACATTGTGTGGGCTGGTTTAGAACAGAGTGTGTCCCTGACAGTGACATGGTATGGGCTGGTGTAGAACAGAGTGTCCCCCTGACAGTGACATGGCGTGGGATGGTGTAGCCCAGAGTGTTCCCTTGACAGTGACATGGTATGGAAATGTGTTGCTGGAAAAGCGCAGCAGGTCAGGCAGCATCTAGGGAACAGGAGAATCGACGTTTCGGGCATTAGCCCTTCTTCAGGAGTGTCCTCCTGACAGTGCCATGTTGTGGGCTGGTGTAGAACAGAGTGTCCCCCTGAGAGTGACATGGTGTGGGCCGGTGTATCCCGGAGTGTCCCCCTGACACTAATATGCTGTGGGCCGGTGTAGCCCGGAGTGTCCCCCTGACACTAACATGGTGTGGGCCAGTGTAGCCCGGAGTGTCCCCCTGACACTAACATGGTGTGGGCCGGTGTAGCCAGGAGCGTCCCCCTGACAGCAACATGGTGTGGGTTGCTGTAGCACAGAGTGTCCCCCTGACAGTGACATGGTGTCGGCTGGTGTAGCCCGGAAAGAGACTGTAACAGCGGATAATGCAAAAGTGAACGCTTTTTCACTTTTTTTCTTGGTGTATTCGAAGTAAAGATGAATGGCACCTGTGTTCGGTAATTGTACATATTTTTCACTGTATTTTATATTGACAATAAATAATCACATTTATAAATATTGCAAACAATGCGACCAGTCGACCCCACACACAGACAGGCACAGTCGTTTCTTTAAAACAGAGATAGATACATTTTCCATTAATAAGCGACCAATTGTCAGTTGGTGAAAGCTGGAGAATAGTTCTGAGAAATGTTTCAGCTGTTTTCAACCAACACAGCAGACGTTATCTCAATTGTCTCCTTTTGTTCCATTTTCCTATGCTCTTATGGTACTGTGTTGTCTGGTATTGCCGTCCCGCCTGTTCAGTGGAGGCTGCATTTGCTAGGTATTTGTTTGAAGAGAGTTAATGGAAAGGTGGTCAGGTTTGAGCGGTTGCATGTTCGATATCTTTTCCTAATTGTTATAACGTTACATTCCAAACGACATGTGATTGGTTTGAGGTGAACAGACTTTGAGAATAAGGCATTGCCACTTCAGGCTGAGATAAAGGATGGCCTTTCTGTTTAGGATTGTGTGATCCATGGTGTTCTCATTCCTAATGTGCAGTGAGGAGTGGTTTACTGAAAACGTTCAAGATAGCCTTCCACCTGGTTTTGATGAACAAGAAAACAGACAGGAAAGCGATGTTCAGCCACACTCACATTAACAATAAGTATTCTGAATGGTGCAACAGGCTCGAAGGGCTGAATGGTCACCCGCTACTCCACATCCATGTGTTCTTCTCTTACTCAACCTCTTAACGCTGTAACAGAGGGAGAGGAATATCCCATTCAGTTAGTTAAGATCGGTGCATTGGTGCATGTGGGTCTTTGTCTGTCTGTGTGTGTCTGCCTGTCTGGGGCGGGGGTTGTGAGTGTGAGAAAGTGTGTGCGTGTGTAGTGAGTGCAGAATGTCTTAAGTCTGTGAGGGGGTGCATGTGTGAATTTGGGAGTGTGTGTGTCTATAAGGGTGTGT
>NC_057727.1:51308-59811 GCF_004010195.1 Chiloscyllium plagiosum
TGTAACACCTCCGACTTATCTGTATTTAATTGCAGTTGCCAATCCTCAGCTCACTTCCCCATCAAATTAAAATCCCTCTCTAATTTCTGATTACGTTCATTGCTATCAACGATACCTCCTAAATTTGTATCATCCATAAACGTAGTAACCTTCTTGGGAGTACTTGGAGTATGTTGTGCAGTTTTGGGCCCCATATCTCAGAACAGATGTCCTGGCCTTGGAACGTGTTCAGAGGAGTTTCACGAGAATGGTCCCAGGAATGAAAAGCTTAACATATGAGGAATCTTTGAGGAATCTGGATCTATTCTCAATGGAGTTTACAAGGATGATGGGAGATCTACTTGAAACATACCGAATACTGAATAGTCTGGACAGATAGATGTTGTGAAGATGTTTCCATTGGTAAGATAGACTAGGATCTGAGGGCACAGCCTTAGAGTAAAAGGAACAGCTTTTAAAACGGAGATAAGAGCAATTTCTTCAGTCAGAGTTGGGGAATCCATGGAATTCAATGCCACAGAAGGCTGTGGAGGCCAGGTTACTGAGTATATATAAGACTGAGATGGACAGGTTCTTGATTGTCAAGGGGATCAAGGGCTATGGCAAGAAAACTGATGAATGGGGTTGAGAAACATACCAGCCATGACTGAATAGTGGAGCAGACTCGATGGACTAATTATTTCAATTTCTGCACCCATGTCTTATGGTCCATATCATACCTTGTGCATTCACATCCAGGACGTTTATGTAAATAGCAAATTACAAAGGTCTCAGCACCGACAACTGTGGCACACTATTAGTTAAAGGCCTTCAGTCTGAGAAAAAAATCGACTTCCATCACACTCTGCTTCCTACCATCGAGCCAATTTCGAATCCAATTAGCTAGCTCTCTCTGATCCCATGTCACCTAAACTCATTGACTAACCTGCCCCTTTGGGACGTTGTCAATAGTCTTACTAAAGTCCGTATACAGATGTCCTACCCTTATCTACTCTCGCGGTTATCTCTTTGAAACAATTTAAAAGATTTGTCAGACATGATTTCCCGCACATGATTTCCATGCTGATTACTTCTAATCAGACCTTGAATTTCCAAATGTTGGTTCAAACTGTCTCTCATTCTCCTCTCCACAACTTGCCTAGCACTGATATTACGCTTACTGACTAAGAGCTCCCTGGCTTGTCTTTGCTACCTTTCTTAAACAATGGAACCACTCCAGTGGCAAACGATGACGCAAGAATCTGTGCAAGGGCCCCTGCAATTTCTTCCCTAGCCTCCCATAACATCCGAGGATGGACATGTTCTTGCCCAGGAGGTTATTCACTTTTTTGTGCTTTAAGTTAGCAAGGTAAACTATTCTCTCCTGAGCCACGCTTCTACTCTTAATATGTGGAGAGAACCTCTTGAGATTATCTTTCTCCTTTTCTGAGAGGTCCATGTCATGCCCTTTTTTGGGCTACTGATTCCCCTCTTAAGGGTTCTTCTACACTTTGTGTAGTCATCTAAGGATTGACTTAAGCCCGATATCTTAAACCCAAATTATGCCTTCTTTACAGTCCTTACCAGAGCCTCAATATCCCTCGCCATCCAAGGATCAGGTTCCCCCTCAACCACCGTCTATCTAATGAAAATAATCCTAATTTGTTCAATCTCTCTTCATGGCTGGCCCCTTTCATACCAGGCAACATCCTGGTTAACCTCCTCTGCACCCTCTCCAAAGCATCGACATCGTTTTGCTAGTGTGGCGACCAGACAGCATGTAGTATTCCAAAATGTGTTTGAACTAAAGTCTTACACAACTGTAACATGACCTGCCAACTCTTTTATTCAATACCAGGTCCAATGAAGGAAACCATGCCGCACACCCTACTGATCTGCCTTGCCACCTTCAGGGAACAATGGACCTGAACACCTAGATGTCTCTGTACATCAATTTTCCCCAATACATTTCTATTTACTGTATGGTTCGTTCTTGGATTGGATCGTCCAAAATGCGTTGCCTCACATTTGTCCAGATTGAACTCCCTCTGTCATGTCTGTGCCCATCTCCCCAATCTATCTCTCTTCTGCTGTATTCATGGACAGTCGTCTTAACTGTCTGCTACTCCACCAATCTTAGTGCCACGTGCAAATTTGCTAATGAAACAAGCTACATCTTCCTCCAAATCATTTATGTATACCACAAAAAACAATGGTCCCAGCAAGGGTCAAAGATCTCAATTTTGAGAAGCTCCCTTCCATTATTACTCTTTGTCTCCTGTTGCCAAACCAGTTCTCTATCTATCTAGCTAGAACACCCATGCAACTTCACCTTCTTCATCAGCTTCACATGGAGAAATGTATCAAACGCCTTACTAAAGTCCATCTGTATAACATCTATATTCCTTCCCTCATCAATCAACTTTGTCACCTCTTCTAACAATTCTATTAAGTTTGTTAGCCATTACAGTACCTGCACAAAACCATGCTACCTAGTACTGAGAAGTTATTATATTCCAAATGGGTATATACCCTATCCCTCTGTATCTTCTCCAGTAGCTTCCCTACCACTGACGTCAGGCTCACAGGTCTGTAATTACCTGGATTACTCCTTAAACAAGGAGACACCATTAGCAATTCTCCATTCCTCAGGGACCTCTCCCGTGTTCAAGGAAGCTGCAAATATATATGTTAAAGCCTCAGCTATTTCCTCTCTCCCATCGCTCAGTAACCTCGGGTAGATCCCATCCAGACCTGGGGACTTGTCCTTCTTAATGTCTTTTAAAAATCACAACACTTCCTCCCTACTTACGCAAACTTGACCAAGAGTAATCAAAGATCTATACCTAACCTCAACATCTACCATGCCCCTCTCCTTGGTGAATACCGATGCAAATTACTCATTAAGAATCTCACCCATTTTCTCTGGCTCCAAACATATCTTTCCTGCTTTGTCCTTGAGTGTGTCCACCCTTTCTCTAGCTACCCTCTTCCTCCTTATATGTGACCAAAATCCTTTAAGGTTTTCCTTAATCCTGTTCGCTAAGGATACCTCATGACCCCTTTCACAATATTCTTCCACGGCTTCCTCTACCGCCATTCGCCTAGACATTATGTTCATATCCTTTTTACTCTTAGCTAGTCTCACTTTATCAGTTGTCACCCATGGTTTGCTAACCTTGACATTTCTAACCATCATTTTCACAGGAAATATCTCTCCTGAACACTAATTAACCTGTCGACAAAAGCTTCCCACATATCAAATGTGAATTTCACATGAAACAGCTGTTCCCACTCAACGTTTCCGTTTCCCAGCTCCTGCCGAATTTTGCTATACTTAGCCTTCCGCCAGTTTAACACTTTTCCTTTCGGACCGCTCTCATCTTTGTCCATGACTGTTGTAAAAGTAATAGAATTGTGATCATTATTCACAAAGTAATCCCGTACTGAAACTTCAACCGCCTGGGCGGGCTCATCTCCCAACGCCAGGTCAGTATGGCCGCTTCCCGAGTTTAACCATTTATATGCTGCTTTAGAAAACCCTCCTCGACGGTCCTTGCAAATTCTGCTCCATCTAGACCTCTAACACTAAGTGAATCACTGTCAATGTTGGGAAAATTAAAATCTATCACCACCATCCTGTTGCACCTACATCTTTCTGTGATCTATCTGCATATTCGTACCACTACAGGTGTTGGGAGGCCTGTAGTACAATCCCAGAATTGTTACTGCACCCTTTCTATTTCTTTGCTCTGCCCATATTGCCTCACTGCTCGAATCTTCCATGGTGCCCTCCTTCAGCACAGCTGTGATATCTTCTTTGAAAAGTAATTCTTCTCCTCCACCGCCTTTACCTTCCTCTCTACCCCGCATGAGGCATTAATGTCCTGGGATATTTAATTGCCAATCAGGACTTTCCCTCAACCAAGTCTCAGTCATAGCAATAACATTATATTCCCAAGGAGTATTCTAAACCCTAAGTTCATCTGCCTTAACTGCTAAACTTCGTGCTTTAAAACTACCAGTCCTTCTCTGTCCATTCTCCGCTTCCTGCTTCCTCTTACCCTCAGCCGTGCTGATTTCATTATCTGGTTCCCTAGGTTTTAGTTACTATCTCCTTTCTGTTGACCAACCTCCTCATTTGTTTCCCGATCCTCTGCCACATTAGTTTAAGCTTCCACAACAGTGTCAGCAAAACCACCCCCGAGGACATTGGCTCCAGTCCTACCTAGATGTAGACCGTTCAAGTTGTAGTAGTCCCACCTCCCCCAGAACCGGTCTCAATGTCACAAACATCTGAATCCCTCCCTCCTACACCATCTCTCAAGCCAAGCATTCTTCCTGATTATTCGATCACTCCTACTCTGACTAGCACTTGACACTGGTAGCTATCCTGTGATTACTACCTCTGAGGTACTACTTTTTTTTAAACTAGATTCCTAACTCCCTAAGTTCTTCTTGTAGGACCTCATCCCGACGGCACATTAATGTGGGGAGAGATCATTGTGGCTTATAATGTATTAGGAATACTATATTAGACTGATGAATGGGCTCAGTAACTCCAATTAATGCTGATCTTCTTCATGTTGATCGTGTTTTTGAATGTCCTGCGCATTGTAACCTACACGCCTTACTCTATCGAAGTTTATTTTTCACCCTATGAACTGTGTGCCCTTGCTTACTGTCATCTGTCCGTACTGCGTGCAAATAAAGCTTTCACTGGACTTTGGCACATGTGACAATAAATCTAATAAGTGAATTATTTCTCACCCAAACAGTGTCTCATTTACAAATATGTTATCGTCGCTAACCCTCACGTTTCAACGTAATCATCCCTCCTTGTCTCATAGCACTACAGATTAAATACTCAGTTCCATCACTGTCTACTCATGGTGTCATCATCTCATGGATTAAACTGTTGTTACTTGTTTGGGCTGTGCCTGTGTTAGTGAGATCATGCCTTACAAAGGAGATCATACCTGTTCACAGTGCCCCAAATACTCTCATAATGGCCCGACTAATACAAGAAGACGGCTTTACTTATGCACTTAAATCATAATACAATGACGGGCAACATACCATACAAGATATTCAATACTTAACACCTTGGGAGGTGCTATTTTTGGGGACTTATGATCAAGGACATTCAGGTCCTTTTGAAAAACAACACTTCTTAAGCTTTTACCATTTAAACAATACAAAATGAGATGCATGCTGCTTGTTTCTCACATCCAAATCATTTCTATTCCTTGCAAATTATTGTGGTTCAAAAACTGAAACATGTGATATCCCATGAGTAACTGCCTTCGGTCCATAAAAGTACAAGAAGCTCAGTATTGCTTCCACTGACCAATTCTCAATCCATGTGGTATATCCAATTGTCCCCGTCCGCATCTTATCAATGTATTCGAACTTCCTTTGTTCACTTGTTAGCAACAATGTAAAAAACATTCTGCAAATTCAAATACACCTCTCCCACTAGTTCTCTTTTGTGGATGCATCAACTAACACAAACTTCACAGGTTTCTCAACGATGGATTCCGGATTCTAAATCTAAGCTGACTGCCAACTCACATCATTCCTGTTGAGAAAGTTCTAGAATCAAAACAGTTCAATGAAACTGTCACTTCCTGGTCACTGACAGCATAGTGTTCTCCCTCGTGCGAGGTTACAAGTTATACTGAAACAGTTGACACAAAGCTGTGACCATCCCATTTTAGAATCCAACTGACCTCTGTGGTGTAAAATTATGTCCCAATACATGTGTGAATCATAATGTAACACATGTATTGGGCCAAGCAGTGGAATGTGATGAAAGGGTTAAAATTATGTCCCAATACATGTGTGAATCTAACCGGAATGGAGGTGTTGCTTAGTCCCGTGTGAATCTTATTACACACCTCCCCGTGTGAATCTTCTTATCTGTATGTAACCAGAATGGAATGTGTTTTTTAGCCTTGCTCTGCTGTTCACATGAATGTTTATATCTGGAAAAGAGTATATCAGCTGGAAAAGTCTCCAGTTCGGTGAGTCTGCTCCGGGGTTACGTTTAACCGCCGAGCGTGGGTTGTTGGCAACCGCTCTACGAGAACTGACGGCTCCCAGTTCCGGTAACATGTAGAGTGAGTATAAGCCAGACCCGGGAGTCTGCTCCGGGGTTACGTTTAACCGCCGAGCGTGGGTTGTTGGCAACCACACTTCGAGAACTGACGGCTCCCAGTTCCGATAACATGTAGAGTGAGTATAAGCCAGACCCGGGAGTCTGCTCCGGGGTTACGTTTAACCGCCGAGCGTGGGTTGTTGGCAACCGCTCTACGAGAACTGACGGCTCCCAGGTCCGGTAACATGTAGAGTGAGTATAAGCCAGACCCGTTGTAAGTACGAGACCTGGTTGTGGCAACGCTGCGGGGAATAAAATGCCCATATTCGAGCAGACTCGCCTCTTGGTCGTTTGTCCTGTGTCAGACTACTCTCCTACGAACCTGACCTTAAGAATTTTTTAAAACAACACATCCTGAGTTTTCATCTTACAACACTGAGTGCATTTCAAAAGTACCTCATCCTTGACCAAACTTTAGTTCCCCTGACGTGGCAGCTAACACTCGCAGAAGATAAAGTTCTGCGAAGTTTTGTTCCCCAATTCTCGAGTAGTGAACAAAATTTCAGAATATTAGTCCAACTTGACAAGCTGCACTTATAGTTCAGCCTACTGACTGAACTAATTAACAGGGTACTAACTCCCATGTCACCTGAAGATGATTACAAATCCCTTATAGCATATGACTAGTTTTATCTGCTCTCATCCATGTAAAAACTTCAGGGTTTTTTTGGAAGGGATATTTCAGCAATTTGTGACTGCAGGATGATTTTGTAGAGATGCCAGGTGTAGCGACATCACAATCTCCCACTCCTGCTGCCCAAGTGACTAATTCTAACAAGACTTGCCAAGCCAGAGCAATGTTTGTGCTGACTAACTGGTTGGCTGTATGTCACAGATTAGCACACATGCAGAACTGGCTGATTTCACTTGGGACTCTCCTGCAGCCAGACATCTGACTGAAATGATAAACTGAGGAGAGCTGTTTACTGATGGTATGGAATTGCAATCATATGGCTACACATTGCTTCTCCCCATCTGCAAGGTTCACAGCGCTCCCAGTTCCGGTAACATGTAGAGTGAGTATAAGCCAGACCCGGGAGTCTGCTCCGGGGTTACGTTTAACCGCCGAGCGTGGGTTGTTGGCAACCGCTCTACGAGAACTGACGGCTCCCAGTTCCGGTAACATGTAGAGTGAGTATAAGCCAGACCCGTTGTAAGTATGAGACCTGGTTGTGGCGACGCTGCGGGGAATAAAATGCTCATATTCTAGCAGACTCGCCTCTTGGTCGTTTGTTCTGTGTCAGACTACTCTCCTACGAACCTGACCTTGAGAATTTTTTAAAACAACCTCACACTGGCGTAGGTCCAGGTCGAGGTAAGAAAAAGTTTTGAACAAAATATGTGTAATGAGAAGAGTTGCCAGAAGAGAATTGTAACTGGAAAGGTGTGGAAACAGCGATGAGGCAGAACCGAAGACTGGGGATATTGTGAAGGTGGTGAGGGACAGGTTTTGTGGTGGACGGAATATTGAGATATAAATCAGCTCAGGACAAAATGGGGTAATCGTGGTTATGGACACTTCTGTTTCTCCTCAGACGTTTGTAAGCGAAGGATATGAAATTCATGGAATAGAAATGGAGTTTGTGATTGAAAGCGAAGACAATAGTTTGGATCTTTGACAAATACACATAGTAGAGAAAACGATGACGTTGACAACGGGTTAGAGGATTAGTAAATCGACAGAGATAAACTCACCAGGAACACTAACAAGAGCGAGGATAGGATAGTAACCTGCCTGAATAATCATCAGTACTGAAGTCTCCTTCACCACAACAACTTCCAATATAAAAACTGTCGCTGGGCACAACTGACCTGAACATACACCAGAAATATGGATTTCGCTGGATTTTACTGTCATACCTCTAATCAGTTAAGTATCGTTTACACAATGTAATTCAATTATTTGTTTATATTGGTGCAAACATCTTATTGCACAGTTTCTCTGCCTTTTCCTGTTTTGATTTGTTGCAGCCCGAGCCCAAAAGTGAATGTTCTGTTTACTGAACAGCCTTGGGCAACTGTCTGTGTGGAGTTTGCACGTTCTCCCCATGTCTGCGTGGGTTTCCTCCGGGTGCTCCGGTTTCCTCCTACAGTCCAAAGCTGTACAGGTTAGGTGAATTGGCCATGCTAAATTGCCCATAGTGTCAGGATTGAATATAGGGTAGGGGAATGGGTCTGGGTGCGTTACTCTTCAGGGGGTCGGTGTGGACTTGTTGGGCCAAAGGGCCTGTTTCCATACTGTAGGGAATCTAAACAAAAATGACCTGTTGATTGGGATTCAAGGGTCAGACACAGTATGTATTTTTGATCGGCGAAGAAACAGAAAGGGATAGAAGATAGTGACTGTGGAGACTTATGAGAAGT
>NC_057727.1:59883-85908 GCF_004010195.1 Chiloscyllium plagiosum
TAAAATTTATAAAACATTAATATGTTATTTAATTTTCAGCTGATATGTTATGTTCCCCTTCTCTCAACGTCCCCTCTGCCTCCTGCCCCTTCCTTGCATTCCCAGACCTAATCTCTAATTTTATCAGGATGTATGTTATACATTCCTGCTTCTGATCTTCCAATTTATTTCAGTTAATCCATTTTCTACCGGGAAAGATATACATTGGCCTGCTGGGTTCTGTAAACAACTGTTGCCTTTCATATTGATAGAGATAAAAGTTCTGGCATCAGGCCCAAACATTTCAACATATTAATCTGTTGCACATACACTGTACAAAAGACCACAACACACAGGAATTGTCAAACCAAATACAGAAGTGCATCTACTTCCATCAATCATGTGGAATTCTCTATTTTTACATCTCCACGTCTATATTCTCTCTCTTTGTCTATCTCGCGCTCTCTTTTGATCTAGTTAATAAATCCTCCAATCGTTCTTCGTGTCCCATGTTTCAAACATCCCTCCTTCAGTTTACATCTATTGCCCACTTCTTGATGAGATGTCTTATAGTTGAGTAATGTAACTAAAAGATATGAGGGAGGAGTTAGCCAGAGTTAGTTGGAAGGGGAGCTGAGCACGGGAAGATTGTGAAGCAGCAAGACAGGGGTACTTCAGCAGCACATCAGAAATTCATCCCAGGTAAGAAGAACGATATTCAGCGGAAGACGAACTCAGGGAGAGCATAAAAACAAAAGCAAATGCACACAATGTGGTGAAGATTATTGGGAATCCAAAGAATTACGAAGCCTACAAATTCCAGCACGGATAGCTAATAACAGCAAATGGGAGAACGGGTGAAATATAATATTACGATTGTTAATCGTGTAAAAGAATATTACAAGAGATTTTTAGGTATATAAGGGGAAGACAGAGTGAATAATAAATAAAGGACTGTTGCAAAATGAGGTTTGAATAGTTATGGGAAGCAAAGAGGAATTGAATAGGTACTTTGCATCAGTCTTCACGGTGGAAGACACCAGCAAAATGCCAGAACTTCCAGAGAGTGAAGGGATAGAGGTGAGTATAGTGACCACCAGTAAGAAGAAGGTGCTGCGGAAGGTGAAGTTGGATCAATAACCGAAACCACTTGGACTACACCTCGTAGTTCTAAAGAGATATCAAAGGTGATTGTGGAGGCATTGCTGGCGATCTTTCATGATACTTTGGAGTGAGGGAGGACTGGTAACTGTAAGCACCCCATTTAAGGAGAGAGACACATAGAAGACAGGAAGTTACAAATGGTCAGGCAAGTTGAAACTGTTGTGTAGAAGGACTTAATGGATCCTTGGGTTTATGAATAGATGTATGGAGTAGATGAACAAGGAAGTTGTGCTGTATATTGTTCATGGTGCAAATAAGCTACAGCATAACAAGAGTTAAATTTTCAATGCCATTGCGAACAGAAGACTTGAAAGTCCGGTTGAAACAAAGGAAATCAGTTCGAAACAGACAGGAGCATTAGTGACAAAGGTACTGTTTCCTTGACCCTGGAATGAGAATGTTGAAATCAGCTTGTCAGTAAACAGACTAAAAAAAGTATAAAGAGCACAATAAAATCTGTTGCGGTTGAGCTCTCAACGTGCAACTATGTAGCCAATACATATGAAGCTGAAAAAGCACAGCAGGTCAGACAGCATCCTAGGAACAGGAACGTCAACGTTTCAGGCTGAAAGACTTCATCAGGATTGTGGCAGGGGGACGGGAGCCGGGAAGTAAATAAAGAGAGGGGCGTGGGGCTGGGAGAAGGGTAGGTGGGATGGCGATAGGGAATGAAAGTAGGGGGATATTGTGATTGAGCAGTGGGAAGGGTGCAAGTGATATACGATTTGGAAGATGAACAGCTTAGGTCAGGTCAGGGAAGGTGGAACATGAGATAAGGCTGTAGGTGGAGAGATTTTGAAGCCGGTGAAATCAATATTGAGAACATTGAGCTGTAAGTTCTCCAGCTGAAATATCAGGTTGTGTTCCCCAGTTTCTGTTTGGCCTAGGTCTGACAGTGGAGGAGACCAAAGATGGACCTGTTGCCAGGTGAGCATGGTGGGGGGAGTGAATGAAATGGATGGCAACTGGAATGTTGGGTTGGTTAAAGCGTTCCGACAGCAGATGCTCCATGAATATTTCCCTGACTCTCCCTTTTCCTCTACCTGATAAAGAGGAGACCACATCGGGCGTTGGAAACTAGCTGGGGGTGGGGGAGGGGGGAGGGGGAGGTGCAGGATCAGGTACTGCTGAAACAGCTTCAGTGCTGTGCACGCAAGAACCAACCCGAATTCCCACCCTCAATATTGACTGCAGCAGCTAAATTTCCGTCCACCTGTAGCCTTATCCCATGTCCCTTCTCCCTGACCAGATCCACCTGTCCATCGTCTCACTCATATATCCGCTCCAGCCTTCCCACTGACCAATCACAGTAACCTCATACTTGCATGTACCTCCCACCATCAAACCTACCCTTCGCCCTTCCATATCCCATCATTCCATTTCTGGGCTCCCCTCCTTCTCGTCAGTCTTGATGTAAGGTCGAAGATATAAATACTGCCTTTGTTGCTCATCTGATTCTGTCTGGTCTGCTGTGTTTATCCAGCTCCAAGTTTATTAATCTGGCCTCCCACACCTGTAGTACTTAATCTCTCCAAATTGTGGAACTATGTCGTCAACACGTAAGAAGAAATAATTTTGGACATTTGAAAAGATCGCTGACTCATTCCTCATTCCTTAACAACCCAACACACACATTCCAGATGAAGCAGCATTTCACTTGTACTCTTTCAATCCAATTTCTTTTCATTGCTGCTCACAATGCAATCTCCTTTACATTGGGGAGACCAAACAGAGACTGCATTGAGGAACACTCCCATCTGTCTGTAAGAAGAGCCCTTACCCTCTCATTGTTTCCCATTTCAGTAACCTACGTTGGTCTAATGCTAATGTTTTGGTCCTGGGCTGCTGCAATGGTCCAATGAAGGACAACCCAAGCTCGAGTAACACCTCACTTTACATTTTAGTACGTTACAGCCTGAAGGAGTTAATATTCAATTCCATACTTCAACAGCCTGATCCCATTATGGATGTTCTCCAATCTTCATGCATTCCTGCTCTCCCAATGGACTTGCCCTGCTTGTGAATCGTTTATCTTGAACTTAATTCAGGAACCCATTTCCTCCCTTCACAATCTAATATTTGTTCATTTTACATTTGATTCTCTTTTACCACAACCAAAAGTCCATTTGTCAGTGGCATTGCGCCTCCACACCGTCTGTTTCCTGTCACCCTTCCTCGACCTCTGTCAAGATCTTAAAAAGCTCATTTTCCAATCCTTTTCTGTTCTGAAGAAATGTCACAATGGACTTGAAACGCTAACTCTGTTTGTCTGTCTCTACAGATGCTGCCAGATCTGGTGTGTTTCTCCAGAAATGAACAAAACACATTTTCAATTAAATAAATAACTGTGGATAGTGGAAAATCTGAAACCAGAACAAAAAAAAACTGAGCCTTGAAGAATGATGACTGGACACAAATGATTAACTCTACTTTCACTCCACTAATACTGCCAGAACTGATTAACTTCTCCAGCAATTTCTGTTTTTCAACACGATTCAAAGACATATGTCAACGTTGCTAAAACCTCCTGTCCAACCTCGAGAGCTACATACCGGGAAGTGAAAGATAACACAAGATCCACAAATTCATTGCTTCTGAAATGACGTTAACCTGGTATCACTGGCACTACAGAGCTCTTACTGTCTTAGTCAGGGAGAGAAACAGAGGGAGGGATGCATTCACTCTAAACACAGAATGTAGCACATACTCGAAGGGAAAGGTTTCAGATGAACATGTTAAGGGGTGTTCGGGAATGAGACAATTTGTAACTGTGATACCATGGAGAGACCTTCAGCTGAACGAGAATAAAAAAAAACGGAAGTGTTACCACATCAGAAACCAGAGTAGATCACTGAGTAGAGGCTGATGGGTGAAGGCGTCTCAGTGTGAACTGGGGGACAGGTAGCAGAACTGTATTGGAGATATTACAGCTCAAACTGTGTATTCCATGTGGTGCTGTAGACCGCAGCAACAACAGAAGCAGAATTATATTTAAACATAATCTGTAAGTTTTTGACCGTGATCACCCTCATTCTACCATTACCATCAAGCTGATCTATGGTTCAGTGACGAGTGTGGGTAAAAATGCCACGGTCAGAACCATGTGTACCCCTAAAACTGATGGCAAATCATAAGGCTACCGCACATGACTGGTTGCATTCCAAACAGTGGAACTAACATCTGATGGTGAGTGGGAATGATCCCAAGGCTGACTGATCAGATCGAAGCTCTGCAGTCCTGCCACATCCAGTCATAAACGGTTTAAGCAACTCACTTCAGGAGAGGATTTTACACATGCCCCCATCCTAACTAATGGAACAGTTAGGATCAGTACAAATTACAAGGATGTAGTGTCTACTCCATACTCAGCCAGAAGTGTTGTGTCTACGATCCTCTTCACCTCGTCAGAATGCCCACAGAACCAGAGATGGCAGTTTCTAAACAATCTGATTCACTTTATGTGACATGAGGAAACATATGAACACAGTAGGTATGACACAGGCAATGTACAACAAGCCGTGTCCCTGGGGAAGCTGTTTCATTACAGTTCCAATTCTGACATCTGTCTAGAAATGTGGAAAATTACTATGACAAGTCCCTTAAGAGGAGATTAATTACAGTATGACCAATATCACCTCCTCAATTCCATCATGACAGTCAAATTGGTGGGAGTTCTATCCTGCTCAGAGTGGTTTCCGATAGATCCCCATGTGGAGATGGTGCTGTTGTGGAAATGTCACTGGATTACCAATCCACACCAGGGTAATGCTCTGGCAGCTGGTGGAAGTTAAAAACAAATTTTAAAATATCGGCATCTAAAATCTGGTGTCAGTAATAGTGACCTTGTGTCCAATGTTGGTTGTAAACTTAGATCTCCATCCCCAACATACTTTCAGGAAGTGGATCTCCCGTGCTTTCCTTTTGTGGCCGAAAAGTGACTCCAGGCACACAGACATGTGATGATCTTTTCAATGGTCTCGGAACCGGCCAAGCAAGACACTCAATTACATCAAACTGCTCCGTGGTCTTAAACCGGACAGAACATCCGTCACCAGCCTCGTTATCAGATAAGGGAATGGGAAACACAGTCCTGTCGACCCTGCAGAGACCTCCTTCCAAACATCTGAGACCATGTGACAATATTTAAAGAGCTTTCCCACAGACTGCACAGAAAGATCAGGCAAGGAGTGGGTCATTAAACACATTGAGCCTTCCACGTTCTCATCATGACCGAGAATCTCCTCAATGCATTTCTACCATAGCAGACTGAGATATATTGAAATTGATTACGTCAACCAAATATTTGAGATATTTGGGAATAGCTGGGACCCAAGGACATATTCCTCAGATACTCCACGAGCCTTCGTCGCCAATAAAACGATCCTTTTATGCCAGTGTTTCAGGTCCAAGGGCTGCTTTGCTGGAGCTTGTACACTCTGACCTGCTTCCTTTTTTTCTTATTTTAGCCCCCACTTTTCTCTCTGTACCCTACTGACCTCAAGCTGGACCCAGAATTTGGACCTCAATCTGAGCGCAGTGCGGAGGAGAGTGAGTCCTTAGTTACTATTCCGGAGCAAGTACAGGACCTGGAATTGGCAGCTGCTACATCAGTAGAGGGTGAGATAGGGCCCAGCAGCAAACGGAGATTGCTGAGGATTGGAGACTTGTTGCTGATTGGGTCCTGCACTGGTGGTGATGAAACGGATAGTGGAAGGGTATCATGGCAGCATCAATGAGGTGGGCCCCACTAGAAATAGACATGTTTCTGACATTGGAACGGGATGGCACATGGGGCAATGAGCCGGTGATTGAGGAGTATCTGCCCAGTGGCAAACATCGTGCCTGAGGATCAGCAACTTCGATGTTGTTGGGGTATGGTGTAGATGGGGATGAAGCTGTCATGGAGGGGATGGCTTGCAGGGGTGGTCGGTGGTGAGGAGCTGGGTCACAACACATCAACTCTCTTCAAGTTATATCCTCTGTTTATTACATTGTCTTCAATTATTCAAAATTGTATCACTGTGTGGCAACAAGTGAAAGCTTTTCACTGTACATTATTGTATTTATCCTAGAAAATACAACTGGTCATAAAATCAAAATCAGAAACTTTCCTTCCAGCTGCCCCATTCTGTAACCATGTCCAAATATTTGGCACAATCGCATAAGATTTGATTTTGCACACTAGGCTTGGGACTACAGCAAAAATATTTTTGAAAATCTCCGTCGTAATTACATCCTGCTGAATCACCTCTCCATCATCCTTTCTGCTCCAAAGGAAACAACTGGAGCTTATCAAGCCTCTCTCCATAGCTGATATGCTCCATCGTAGGGAGAATCCTGGTGATTCTCCTCTGTACACCCTCTAATACAATCACATCCTTCCTGTAATATGGCTCCCAGAACTACACACAATATTCCATCTAAGCCTAACCATACATTTGTATAGCTCTGACAATTTATATGTTGGTTAAAGAAGGCTATGCCTACGGTTCCCTCTGCCTTCTTAACTAACCTATTAACATTAGTCAAAAAGAGTATTGCTGGAAAAGCACAGCAGATCAGCCAGCATCCGAGAAGCACGAAAGTCGACGTTTCGGGAATAAGCTCTTCATCAGGAATGTGGCCTCCAATCCTGATGAAAAGCTTATGCTCGAAACATCGACTCTCATGCTCCTTGGATGCTGCCTGACCGACTGTGCTTTATCAGAACTACACTTCTTGATTCTGATCTCAAACATCTGCAGTCCTCACTTTTTCCCTAACCTATGTGCAGTCACATTCAGGAATCTGTGGAGGAAGACGCTCTCAGCTTCCTAGTGTGCTGCCATTCATTGTATACTTCCATTTTTGGTTCCGCCTTCCAAAGTACATCACCACATTTTTATCAGGGTTACATTCCATCTGACCATCTCACCATTCCATCCGTATCTTCCTGTAACATAACGCCTTCCTCCTCACTGCCAACCATGTGGCCAATCTTTGTGTCAAATATAAACTTAATTAGCAAACTCCCTCACTCCCACACCCCCCCCCCCAACACATTCACATCTAGATCATTTATGAATACCACAAATAATAAAATACACTGCACTGATTCCTACGGTACACTGGGGGAACACTGGTCTCCAGTCACACAAAGAGTCTTCCTCCACAGCCCTCTGTCTCCTGCGAGTAAGACAATGTTTGATATAACTCACGAAGTTACCCTTGATGTCATGACTTTTTAAAAACAGTTTCCCATATAGAGCATTGTCAAAGGCCTTGATGAAAAACCATAAGAACAACATGCTCGAAAACATACAATTGCATTCGCTTGGTATACCTTCCCTCTGATGACGTCATGCTGACTACCTCTGATCAAACCTTGCCTCTGTAAATAGAGATAAATGTTCTCCTTTCCTATTTTCTCCAGTACATGCCCTAACCCTGATCTGATACTGACTGGATTACAGTTTTCCGTTCTGTTTCCACCATTCTTCCTGTAAAATGGGACCACATTAGTTGTCCTCCAGTTATTTGGCAACTGTAACTTCCCAATGGCCAGATTCGACTTAAATGGCCAGACTCAGAGCCTTTTGTCCTTTTTGTCTAACAGCAGCCTGTGATGCAACTTATCCAGACCTGGCAATCAATCCAATTTTGTACGAGCCGAAGCCTCCAATCCCTGCTCACATCTTATATTAGTCTGTTCAAGAGCTTCCCAATCCATCTTCTTGAATTCTATCCCTGCATCCTCCTTCTCCCAAGTAAAACAGATATGGAGCTCTCATGTAAGAACCGATCAATGTTCTCCAGGTTCGCATACAGAGTGCTCCCTTGGTCTCTAATGGTCCATAATTGTTTCCTGGTTATTCTGTTCTGATTGATGTACGTGGTGAACATCTTGGGTTTCTCCCTAACCTTATCTGGTAGCACATCTCCCTGCCCCTGTGTCAGTCCGTCTCTCTGTGTGAACTTTCTAAACTTCACTGCGATCTCCTTTCATTTTGTCAATCACTGGATAACACAAACTGAGTTTCACCATCAGTCAATCTTGCCTCTAATAAGATTGACATGAAAGTAACTATTTATTTTCTCTGTAATTTCCACGTTCTCTGCAAGGAATTATCTTGTGTGGATATTCCCGATTCCACACGTGCCCTTGCCTTCACTTTCCCATCAAATATCAAGAGAAGCGTTTGGTCATCCTAATGTTTCTTCTTAGTTTGAATTCATTTTTTTATTTCATTATCAGTTCATTGGTCCTCAAATGTCTCTGAAGCCATGGCTTACAACAATATCTGGCAATTTTCTGAGCTGCTTCCTTTGATGTAATGCAAACTTTAACTTCTTTTGTGAACTATTGTTAAGTTACCTTACCTCTTTGCTGTTTGAACTGTGGTGGACATGTGTGTATTGTACATTTTAAAGTGTTTATTTAAACAACAACCATTGTCTGTCTTACAGTAAATCTTTTTCATGTACATCTCCAATTCACTGAAGCTAATTTGCCTCTCATTCTTTCGTGAATTGCATGACTCAGGTTTCTAACTACAATTTCAAAAACAACTGTTTGTATTCAGACGTCATATAAAATTCAATAAATTATAATTACTATTCCCGAAACCTCCTTTTCAGCAGGGTTTTCAATTGGCTCCTCTGATCACATAACATCAATTTCAAAATAGCCTCACCTCTAACTCAGTGCTTAACATACTGTTAAAGGAAACCATTTCAAATACGCTAATGAAATCCATTTTCCCAGTATTATTATTCACGTGGGTTACCACAGTTTAGATATAGCTTGAAACTGTTCATTATTACTGCGGTACCCACAAACCGGGATATCTAATTTCCTGTTTTATATCATACCCAACATTTGTATTGCAACTTTCACTTTGACATATAACTTCCATCAATCTTTGCTTCTTCTTGCTGTTTCTAAGCTTCACCTTACTAGATTCCGTGGAATCTGAGTGATGTGGCCATCGCTTGGGAGATTAATGGTAAATTCAGCTGAGATATTTGGTGAAGCCTATTTGGACGTTGAGATAATCTCGTCACGTTATTCATTCTTCTCAAGTGTTATTATGACATTTCCACTAGATCTCCCGTTATGCTGGTGGAGTAGAGAAGGACAATGATTTTCAACAATGCTATGCATTCCACCAGACAGCTAAGTCTGCTCTAACCTGGGTGGGAACCTTACAGCAGACGAGTAAAGTCTTGCTGATGCTGGACAGGATCTTAATCAGATCACATCTGGAGTAGTGTGCACAGACTTAGTCTCCTCACTGAAAAAGGATATTGCTATATTAGAAGCAGATCAGACTGATTCCTGCAGTTAGCTTACATGGAAAGGAATATCACATTGATCAAATATGCATTAGAGTTTACAAGAATGGAAACTCTAGTCTTAGTTTTAAGTAGAACACCAGAAAGGGTCAGCAACAGAAGCCAATGTCACAGCCAATTCCATTTCTCCAGCCTGTAACAGGAACAGCAGAAGGGTATTCAGGACTTCGAACCTGTTTCACCAGAACAGGACAAGATTATTCAGCCCCTGAATCCTTATATGCAGATCAAGGAGGAGGCCAATCATCCCCTCGAGTCTATAACACTGCACGCAGAGTAGGCCATGAGGCACCAGTATCCTGTTATGCAGCAACAGGGTCAGTCCATTTAACCTCCTCAAGTCTGTAACACAGGAACTGAAAGAGATTGGTCCACTAGAATAACAGGAGGACATTCAGCACGAGAATTAAAGAAGGATATCAAATTATTTGGGACTTGTTACGGAAAGGTGGAGGTAATTCACCCATGAGTCTGCTGTATGGGAATCGAAGACAAATCACTCCTTCGATCCCATTTCAGGAATGCAGGAGGTGATTGTTCAGTATCTCGAGCCTGTTGTGAAGGAATATGAAGAGACCTTTCAGCCCCTCAAAATGTTGCACAGCAACAGGAAAATTCCACAATCCCTCAGGGTTCTGATGTATTATCAGGAGGAGGAGAAGCAGATTTTGAATCTGTAAATCAGGACATTCCGGCCACCGAGACTATAATGTAGGAACACCATGGGGACATTCAGTCCATTGAGCGTATAAGTCAGGAACTGAGAGAATCCATTCAGACACTCATGCCTATTACACAGCGATTGGAGCAGATCTTTTAAAGCTTTGTACCTTTACAGAGGAACATGGAAAGGGAACGTAGAGTGTACAGAAAAGTTAGGAATTAGGATAATCATCTTCACTTGTCAATAAAAGTTTGTGAGCAAACTGTTGGGAATTAAGGGAAATTGTGAAACTCCATAATTAATTAATTACCAACAGCGAATTTGTAAAGTAAAACCAGAATACATCAGAATCAGCATTTTATGAAGCATTTGTTTGCTCGAATACTATAAAGATATAACAAGAAAAGTAGACAACAGATCCTGGAGAAAAAAACATACCTGGACTTTGGAAAGGCATTGATTAAACGCTGCACAAAATATTAAGCTGTAAAATAAGAGGACATGGGTTTGGGAGTAGGTTATTCACCTGGATAGAGGGCTGGTGAGCCAACAAAATGCAGAGAGATGGAATAGTTATTTCGTTTGTGGTTGGCAATTTTTGGGGTTGCATAGAGTTTAGACCACATGACCCAAAGATATACCATCCATTGTATTACTTGGATGAGAGGAGAGAAAACACTACAGCCACATTTTCAGCTGACACTAAAACAAGTGGAAAAGTAGGTTGATGTAATGAACATGTAAAAAATTTACAAACGGGCATTAACAGTTTAGATGAATGTGACAACATCTGGCAGCTAAAAGTTAACGCGGATAATATGGGATTAACCATTTTGATCAGAAGAATCCAACATATTATGGAAATGAAAAGGAACTTCAGAGTGCTTATGTGCAGAGGGATCTGGGTGTCCTTGTGCAGACCACAGAAAACTCACATGCAGGTACAGCAGGGAATGAGAAAAGCAAGTACAATTTCAGCATTTACGTGTGAAAGAATAGATTATAAAGGGAGGGAAGAATTACTGCAATTCTGCAAGATATTAGTGAGACGGTAACTGACGTACTGTGTACAGGTTTGTTGTCCTGACTGCAGGAGGGATGTTGTTACGACGAAGGCAGTTCACAACAATTACATTAGATTGATTACAGACATGAATTTGTCTTTTGATGCGAGTTTGAGCAGTCCAGGCCGATGCACTCTTGGTTTAGAAGAATGAGAGGAGACCTCATTGAGGCCTGAAGAATGTTAAAGGTGATTGACAATATCGGTGTGGAATGGATATTTCCTCATTTGGGGAAAATTAGAAAAGAGATAATAGTTTTAGGATTAGGCGGAGCAGATTTAAAACGGGGTGAAGAGAACTTACTTCTCTCAATGGGTTGTGAGTCTGTGTAATTCACTGTCCCAGTGTGCAGGGGATGCTGGGACATTGAGTAAATGAAGGGATATGGAGAGCAGACTGGGAAATGAAACTGAGCCGGGATGACATCAGCCATGATTATATACAATGGTTGAACAGGCTTGAGGGGCTGGATTGTTCCTCTTTCTTATTCAGCCCTTCGACTGTGCTCCACAGGAACGGGGGAGGACTGGTTATCTATCAGGAAGCAGGCACTCCGGATAAATCAGTCTTAATCAGTTTGACAGAACGTTACCAGTGGAGTCACACAGTGACCAGTGCTGGGTCCTCAACTGTTCATAGTCGATATCAGTGATCAGGACGATAGAACAGATGTACTGCGATTACGTTTGGTGATGAAACTCAGGTAAGCAAAACATTAAATTATCAAGAGAATGTGGAAAGTCTGAATATTGATATGGACAGGTAAATTCAATGAATAATACTTTGCCAAGTGGAATATAACGGAATGTAAAACCTGCCAGCTTTTTCAGGAAGAATGGAAGGCAGTATATTACTGAAATGAAGAGGGATTACTCAATACAGAGATACAGTGTGTTCTGGAGGGTTTACTCTGACCCATTCAGTCATGGGAGGTGTTGCTCCATCTCCCTGATGGTCTGCTCCCTGAAATTCCCAGTGGTCCTATTACTCTCAGAACACCCGGGATATTTTGATGTAGTTGGTTGGCGGTGGGGAGTGGTGAGGGGGAGGATGTTTGGAGCCGTGTATCAAGGGCCGAGAGCCTATCCTTTCTTTCCAAATGGAGACCGAAAGACGATGGAAATGGCTGACTGCTTCTGAATGAAGAGGCCGTGACTGCTGCCAGGACAGGGGGTATTCACCAACATGATGTACTGTGCATGGGCACACTGTAACATTAATGGGGTGAGAGCACCTTCAGTTCCTCCAGCTCTCCTCATTAACATGGGGACCCCACAGAGACATGTACATCATCGGGAATCCTGCTATAGTGAGAAAGCATGGATACACATGGCAGCTCTTTGCTGAGATAGAAAACATTCACCTCATCCACAATATATATACTTGTTTTCCAAACGGTGACATTGACGTTGAGATTAGATGAGATTACTTACAGTTTGGAAACAGGCCCTTTGGCCCAACAAGTCCACGCTGACCCGCGAAGCGAAACCCACCCAGACCCATCCCACTACATTTACCCCTTCACCTAACACTACGGGCAATTTAGCATGGCCAATTTACCTAACCTTCACATTTTTGGACTGTGGGAGGAAACTGGAGCACCTGGAGGAAACCCACACAGACACGGGGAGAATGTGCAAACGCCAAATTCCTGAGGCGGGAATTGAACCCTGGTCTCTAGCGCTGTGAGACTGCTGTGCTAACCATTGTGCCACCAGGCCGCCGGGAGATGATGCACATGTCACCCACTCCGGCCTGGAACGTTCTGGATCATAGAAGCTGAATGAAACAGTGACCCTAACAGCCACTGGCAGCACCGCCCTCCCCCGGTGTGAAGCTGTAGATCGTGTTAAAGGAGGTGACACCGCTCTGTGACCAGTTCCTTGTTCAATCAGAGTCCCCTTACACTCTGCTCCTGGGTTAAGTGGAGCTTGGCAAGCTGTTCCTGGAAAACCCGGGTGGACCCAGCAAGTCCCTTTCCCCAGACACATTCACTCCGTAGTTTCAGAGCTTCCTCTCTCTGCAGCCACTGTTCCATTTGATGTTCATGTGACAGACCAATATGCTGTAACTACAGTCCCCTTGCTCCATCCAGACTTGGGTCACCAAATCCTCAGGTCTGCATGAATGTCTGAGGCAGCTCACAGCACAACCGCCAGAAAACCATCTGCAGCACCTCCACTAAATTTTCAATAACAAAATAACCGTTTAAAGTTTACTTCTGCCACGGAACGCCTCTGTTTTTATTCATCTAAGTCTTGACAACTTGTCAGCAAGTACGGGTTCTCGTCCTGTCACCTGTATAACTTCCAAACAATAATAACCTCTATCTGAACAGACTGGAAGTTTTCGCCCTGAATTTGTCCAAAAACGTTCAGGCGCTATGATCAGTATATATATTTGTCTTGACATGCTATTGGCAACTTAAATGCTGAAATGTTGTAACGTCAACACCAAGCTCAAGGTCACCTTCCCAATTGTGAAATATTTCACAATTGATGGTGTCACCGGACACTCCAACCACACGTTACATAATGGAGCACTTCTCATCTCTACCATCGTCCTTCTCAATGACATATCTCATCATGTCTCAGCTTAAAGGATTTACATGTTTCTGTACATCTTAATGCTGTAACCTCTTTACCTACTATTCCTGGCCTATGCCACTAAACCTTGGACACTGGTATATATTTTAAGATCTTGCACATTCTTCTCAAGCCCTCCCAGAAGCCAAACATTGATTTATGGACCAACTGATAATCGTCAGCCATTTCAGATTATAATCATGCCATTTTAACTCTCTGCTCTTCCCCAAGAGTTCTCATGACTGCAGGAAGTGGTATTTTGAACCCATAAAAATAAGAATCTCCCTTAGAGTGTCATAGGTTGCTCTGTTTTTAATTCCCTGACTCACTATTCAAAATTACTTTGTTTAATCCTTTCATTTTTTTGAGTGGGAGCAGCGGCCGAGTTGAGGTGAACCCGGGAGACTACAGCTAAGGTAAGAGTTTTCTCAATGTACGTTTAACCAGGGACGCTATTTTACTTTCTAAAACACTCTGTTGTTTCTGGCCCAAGCTCAGATGCACTTCAGATGTCTTTCTTCACCTCCTCATAATCTACAGATACCTCTTCCGATAGGAATGCAAATACCTCACTCCTTATACCGACCAGCTTTGTTTGGATTAAGTAAACCCACATGGTCAGTGGCCACTGCATCCGTATAGCCACTTTCTCAAATGAAATTGAAAAGACTTCTACATCATTTGCACCAAATTTATACAATGCCTGTACATATTCAAACAGATCCCCATCAGGCCTTTGGCTACAATAGATTTGGTCATCCTCACTATCCTCCTCATCCAGCCTACCGTCTCCCTTCATCTCCAACCTGCTTAGTCGACTTTCCTATCAAATTGCTAACTTTTGAAGTTGGAACTCTCGCTATCTGCTTTTCATCTTTATTTTTCTGTCTTTCTTCTTCCTTTCCGTTTCTTTAAATTCTACTTTTAGTCTTATTGGAAAATGTTTCAATTCCTTTTCCTGTTCAAGCCGCCTCATCTGCAATTGACTTCTCGCCATTTCCAAAGATTCTGATGTTGTTTCCACCAAAATTTGAATGCCAATATGCAGCTGTAATTTTATCTCGTTTTCTCACAGACAAACACAATCCCAACTCCAGCTTGTCTGCGAATTCTAACAGCTTGCCATGCTCACCTTCTGTAAAATCTCCAACTTCACTTCTTCCACACCCAGAGGACTCTTACAGATAGAAATAACCATTACTACACAAAGCACTGTACAAACCAACCGAATTCAACACCCAGACCAAAAGACACTAACAACTACAAGACGCTGCCTTTGAGACCAACAAACTCCCTGTGCACATTCTCCCATTCCCTGCGTGGGTATTCTCCAGGTACTCCATTTTCCTGCCACAGCCCAAACATATGCAGGTTAGGCGAAATGGCCATGTTAAATTTCCCGTAGTGTTCAACGATGTGCAGGTTAGTTGCACTAGTCAGGGGTAAATATGGGGTAATAGGGGAGGGGAATGCATCTGGGTAGTTTACTCTTCGGAGGGTTGGTATGGAGTTTTTGGGCCAAATTGGCCTGCTTCCACACTGTGGGGATTTTAATCCTGAACTGCATTTGGAATTATCGATTTCGAACCGGGTAACTGTCTCCAGTTTGCTATGGATCAGAGCAGATTGCCTTAAAACACTTTAAGATGGCTGCCTGGACGCCACTCTTGTCTTAGATTAGAGTCTCAACGGTATGGAAAGAGCCTCAACAAGTCCACATCGAAGACCAAACCAACCAAGACCATGTTTACCACTGATTCATGCCCCTAACACTGTGGGCAATTTAGAATGGCCAGGTCACCTGACCTACACATTTTCGGGTTGTGGTAGGAAATCAGAGCACCCAGAGGGGACCAGGCAGACACAGGGAGAATGTGCAAACTGCTAGCAGTCATAAGCGGGGATTGAACTCGGGTCCCTGGAACTGTGAAGCAGCAGTGCTAACCACCGAGCCACCGTGGCACCCCACTACTGTATAGTAAAGGCAGATGTGGAATGGGTGTTCCAGATGTGATGCAGCTGGTCAAACCACTCAACTTTAAGCAAAACACGATTTATTTGAACACTCTACTAAAAACACGTACACAGAAGAGGAGTTTAGAATAACTTAACTACTGGAAAACATTGCAGAACAATAGATACAGGACCGTCTACTAATGAACTGTTTCAATGTACTTACATCCCATAAACTCATCCCTTGGCAAAAAGACATATCCAAGGCCAATCAGTCTTGCACGCAGTTCTCCAGTCCAGGAGGACACAGCATCAAGACAGATTTCAGAGAGAATAGCAGTGAGGGATCATTTACTGAAACATCCAATCTATCTCCGACTGCAAGTACCTGGTGGTTGTTTCAGCTCAGAAAAACTGGAAAGCCTGGTCTGTGTGAGCTGCCCATCGCTATCAATATTTCTTTTTTTAAAAACCGAGAATCCTACTAAGCTATTTACTTCAGCCATGGGCAGTATGCAGAACGGCTTTTATAATATTTCTTTAAAGAAAATGAGACAATAGCCTTTTTTTAAGTGACAGCATTGTCAGAGATGTTAGATAGCTGGTCCTTTACAACAATACTCAAGGGGCTTCCTCGTGTTACTGACCACAAGATCAGCTCAGAGGGACAAACACAGGCGTCAGACGTTGAGTGGTCATGCACAGACCATCCTTCAAAGACGTGAGTCAAAGCTGCTGAATCTCCTATCCAACATGGAACACAATATGGGGCACATCGGGAAGTGAACATCTGCTCGATACACACACCCACACGCCCGACATGGAGCACCACATGGAACACACTGGGAAGTGAACAACAGCCCAAGACACACCATTTCACTGTTTCATAGCTTCACAATGACAGCAATCGATACAATAGGGAGTTAAAAACCATGGTCAGGGAAAGATACAGAGGGACAGAGAGATTCACATTAAATACAGAAAAAGACAGTTAATTAACTGAGAAGATGATGTGGAAATAGTACACATTTCTTGTGTAAGCCATTCATCGGGAATGAGGCTTGTGGCCCAAGGATGCTGAGAGATAAATGGAAAGTGGATGGGGTTGGGGAAGATAGCTGAGAATGTGGTGAGTATATGATGTTGGGTTTAGAGGTGATATGTCAGAGAGAAGGGTGGAGCGGATAGATGGAAAGGAAGATGGACAGGTAGGTCAGGTCATACGGCGGTACTGAGTTGAAAGGTTGGAACTGGGATATGTTGGAGGGAAGGTAAATAACAAAACTGGTGGAATCCACATTGATCCCATTTGGTTCCAAGGTCCCAAGGCAGAAAATGAGTCTTTCTTCTCCAAGAGTCGGGTAGTTAAGGTTTGTCGGTGGAAGAGGCCCAGGACCTGCATGTCGATGGTGGAGTGAAAGGGGGAGTTAAAGTTTTCAGCCACGGGGTAGTGGGGTTGGTTGGTGCGGGTGTCACAGAGATGTTCTTTGAAGTGTTCCACACGTTGGGGTCCTGTCTCCCCAATGCAGAGGAAACATCAGGAACAACGGAT
The DNA here is from genome assembly GCF_004010195.1 of Chiloscyllium plagiosum. Taxonomy (NCBI): domain Eukaryota; kingdom Metazoa; phylum Chordata; class Chondrichthyes; order Orectolobiformes; family Hemiscylliidae; genus Chiloscyllium; species Chiloscyllium plagiosum. The sequence goes on from NC_057727.1 coordinate 77,179, forward strand.
ACTGTAGGTGACGTGTGGAAATGCAGGTAAAACTCCGAAGAATGTGGAAAGATCCTTTGCAGTCTCGGACGGAGGTGAGGGGGAGGTGAGGGTGCAGGTTTTCCAAGTCTTGTGGTTGCATGCGATGGTGCCAGGAGTGGAGGGTGGGTTGTTGGGTGGCGTGGACCTGACAAGTGATTCGCGCCGGGAATGTTCTTTATCGAACGCAGATCGGGGTGGGGAGGGAAATATATTCCTGGTGGTGGGGTCTGTTTGTAGGTGGTGCAAATGTGGGACGATAATGCATTGTATCTGGAGATTTGGTGGGATGGAAGGTGAGGAACAGAGTGTTCTTTCCCTATGGAGTTTAAGAAGCAGGCGTGTCGAATATACACTGGGTGCAGAGAGTGGTGCGCTCTAAAAGCACAGTGGGTCAGGCAGCATCTGAGGAGCAGGAAATTTCGACCTTTTGGGTAAAAGTCCTTAATCAGGAATCGGGTTTTTTTGCCCGAAACATCGGTTTTCCTTTCTCCTCGGATGCTGCCTGACCTGCTGTGCTTTTCCAGCACTACACTCCTGACTCTAATCTCCTGCATCTGCACACTCACTTTCGCCTACGCACGAGGTTCAGACACTTCTGTAATACTGCTTTTAATTCTGTTCTCACTGCTGTAGGCAAGATGGTGTTAAATTTGAAAGCGTGCAGAAAAGTTTTCCAAGTATATTGACAGTGTTGGGTAGGGTGATAGTAGCGAGTGATTTTGAGCTACATGGAGAGTATGATTGGGCAGGGGCTATGTTCCCTGGAGTGTTGATTCTGAGGAGTGATCTCACTGAAGTTTATTGCGGTGAATCCCGATGCTCCAGGGTGAGCAATGCCAAAGACTAGAGAAATAGAGAGAACAGTTGTTCACACTAAAACTGGACAATTACTCATCGACAACATGTTGGCAAACGATGGAGGTAGACTGAAGAATGGGACTGGCCGGAGAAGTCAGAATTTGGAGGGTCCAATCACATGATTGCGAACAAAAATAAAGGTATATTCTCAATCCACCTCACCGAACCAGACCAGACACCATAAAGACAGAGGAGATATCTGTTTGGAAAGTAGCACTGCGCAGACCAGGCTAGTGTGTTGCTGAACACCACCCTGCAATCAGGCCAGAGTGGAACACTGTGCACACGATAGTAGTGCATTGATATATAAACCCAGATGAGATATGTGTTCAGCAGTGAGCACTGTTCAAACCGGACTGGTGTACTGTGCAATACAATGACAATCTACCCAGAGTGGGAAGGTACGCAGTCCACAGTCGTGCATTGATCCATAAACCCAGATGAGATATGCGACCAGGGTGTGGGACTGAGTCCATCATCCCAGCGCATTGTTCAGTAACATTGTGTTAGATCATTGCCCAGCATAGGGAAACTTGCAGCCCATGCTGGAAGTGACAGGAGGTGCAGCTCCCTTTCATTTACAGCTCCATATCTACATTGTGGCATGGCACAGGCGTGCTGTGGGTGTGAAAATCACTGCCAGAGAGAGATGGCGGGGGAATCAATTGAAGTATCAACAAATGTGAAGGCTTTGGGAATAGACAGCGAGAGCGAGATTGAGAGACAATGTTATGGAAGGATGTGTTCACAGAATCCAGAATGCTGAAATGAAGGCTTTTCAACAGTATCCTGCAACATGAGCCAGTGTTTCCAGGAATTATGGGTGAATGGGATATTGGTGTGAGTTCAGATGATGGAGAGTATTGGATGAGCAGTTGTTCTGCAGCTTTGTAACTGTGAGTAGGTCAGCAGAGTCTTCGACACATTGGGCTGAATTTAACAATAATTTGTGACAGTGACATTTTCACTGAGTATGGCAGAAGGATTGTCTGTATGAGACTGAGCTAGTTTCCTGGTGATATCCCATCAAACCCAGCTCATTGACTACCTACTCCACCCCATGGCGTCCCTCGCATTCAATGCCAGCTCGATTTCCTTCATGGTTGGAGGTACTAACCAATGCCCGCATGAACCTAAATATTTCATGATCCCTGGCACTGGTGCCATCTTCAAAAGACCAATGGGCACACGGTTGCGCTTTCTCCGTTTGGAGTTGCCCTGCACAGTTTACCCCGAGCATGGCAGATAACGGGCAATTACACCACGGTTTGTCAACAGAGACACGGAAGCCCTGGTGAATTGGCTGGTGCAATTCTCTTCCCAGAGTGGGCCACCCAGCATGGTCTGACCTCACCACCCAGCTCAGTGTAGTATCTATGGTCTGACGAAATGTCCAGCAATACAGGACAAGCATCAATAACCTTCCCCGTTCTGTCAGGATAAGTATCACCGTGTGCTCTCTGCTCTCTCACACTCACTATATTTCTGCTATGGCACCTACCCCCGAACAAGGCTCATGCTCCACCACTCTTACTACTGCATGCAGTCTCTCTTTCTCTCTCTCTCTCTCCCCCTCCACTTTACCCCCAAACCAATAACACGGCATAGATACAACATTGTGCACTGACTCCCTCCGGATACCTCACTATGTTCCCCACCTGCACCAGTACAAACAAAGGGCCACCCACCTCCACTCTCCCTCCCTCGCATTCTCCCATTCCAGGAGAAACAGACTGGAATGGGACAGAAAGGGCCAAGCCGGGTGCTGGAGTGCCCAATATCCGTTCCCTCACTCCCCTCCCCCAGCCATGTGGGGAGGACCCTGGTAGGAGCCGGAGAGGACAGGTACCCCACGTGTGGAGATTCTGAAATATCCATGTCCCACCGACCGAGTAAGGAGCAATGTTCAGTGAAGGGCAATCCTCACTTTAAACCCACTGGCACCTCCGTTTCCCCCGGCACAACTTAGAAGCCGTGCCCCTGATGCAATCTCCCTTTTGTGTCGAGCTGGTACAAATGGAAGCCCCACGGTCTAAATGGTCAGGAGGGTGGGCTTACAACACATCATCACCATCACCTCCCAGGAAGGGAGCACGGAGGCTCCCTCCTACACCTCCTCCTGTAAACAGCTCAGATACTGAAACTAACCTGTGATATTTTCTGCTCTCCCCACTTGTCCTGACATCTTCAATAATCTGTGCTCAGATACACCCAGTGTCCTCTGCTCCTACATCTGCTTTATACTGACTTTCAGAGTTATTCCTACCAAGGTGCATCTCCGCACACTGCTCTGATTTGTTCCTGATCTGCCATGAACCTGAAAACTACACCAATGTGTCACCGTCCTGCTGGAGTTCCACACTGTCCTCCACACACTTTATAATTCGTCCAGGTTTGATATCTGCAAACATTGAAATTGTCCTACAGTCACACTCCACGCAGAAATACTGACTCACTCACAATTGTGCGCAAGTGCAACACTAACACACACCCTGAGGACAGACTTCAATACTGACGTACACCAGACAGAGTACGTAAAATATTGACAAGGTCACTGTGGAGCAAGAGAAATACTGACAGACACTTCATGTCTATACTTGTTTCTGTGTATTAGTGAGTGTCTCTATGTCTCTGTATTAGTGTGTGTACATCTGTGTGTACTTAAAGTGATGTAATATCCCCCGACAGGAGATCTGAGGAAGAGTCCTTGTATTTCTGTCCACAGATGCTGCCAGACCTGCTGAGCTTTCTGTTGCTGTCAATCTCTGCTGGCCTCCCCACACCACTGTACATGTGGGAGTGGAAGGTGAAAATCATCAGAGATTCAGTTTGGGAGGGACAGAGGGAGGGCAGCAGCTCAAAGCACCATCCAAACACAAACAGACACACAGACACACATACACACACAAACAAACATACACATACATAGACACAGACACACGGACGCACACACAGACACAGACACACACTGACACAAGACACTTAGACGCACAAACAGATACACAAAGATGCCCGCGCGCTCTTGTCCCCCAGCCCTATGTCTGGTGTTCCGTTCAACCCTTCGGAGCTGCTTCACAGAGCAGATCGAGGCCACTCCGATGATTAGGTGTAGTTTCGGAAATGTACTTGGAAATCCAGGCTGGGTCAGGAAGAGACCCCACTCCTAATCTCTCTTTCCAGGTTTCCCCTCTCTATAACTTCTGCTCCAGATGTGTGTCATGTTACAGATCTAGATTCGCTGTTGTTAGACAGTGCATTGAATGTAGGTGTTGGAATGTCATATTGCGGCTGTGCAGGACATTGACTAGGCCATTATTGAATACTTCATGCAATCATGGTCACGCTTTTCGAGGAAGGATTTGTGAAACCTGAAAGGATTCGTAAAAGATTTGCAGAGACATTGCCAGGTTTGGATGTTTTGAGATTTATGGAGAGGCTGGATATGTTGGGACTATTTTCCCTGGAGCATCAGCAGTTGAGAGTTAATCATAGAGGTTTATACACTCACAAGTGGAATGGACAGTGTCAATTGCCAAGATCCTTTCCCCAGGATAGCACTTTCCAAAGCTAGTGGACATAGGTTGAATGTCAGAGTGGAAAGACTTAAAAGCGATCTCAGGGGCCACGCTTTCAAAGAGAGGGTGCTTTATATGTAACGACCTGCCAGAGGAAGTTGTGCAGGCTGGGACAATTACAACATTTAAAAGGCATCTGGATGGCCACATGAATAGGACGTTTAGGGGGATGTGGGCCATATGCAGGCAAATGGAACTACATTAATATAGGACGTCTATTTGGCAGGGTCAGGTTGAATAGAATGGTCTGTTTCCATGCTGGACAGCTCTATGAAACTACGTCATCGTAAAACTTTCTGCTGTCATTTTAAAATTACACCCTTCTCTTTAAATCCACCACCCTAAGGAAATGGCACGTGCCTTTCAACATTATCTATATCCCGCATTGTTTTATAAACCTCGATAAGGTTGATACTGTCTCAAACTTCTACGCTGCAGTGGAACAGGTCCCAGTCCATCCAGCCTGTCCTTATAACTTAAACACTCCATTCCCAACAACAACCTGGTAAATGTTTTTTGAACCCTCTCCAGTTTAATTATAGTTGAGTTGAGTATCTTTCATCTGATTAACAATGTGATTCTTTGAAATGTGTAATTAAGTAAAGTTAACCAAATTTTAATGAATCCACACAGAGCTGAAAGCTGACATTTAAAATGTTACTCAAATTCTGGGCATGGTTTAAGTCTTGTGTCGTGGGTAACACCATACCTCTGAGCCAGAGCTCTGGGTTAGATTCCAATACCTGAACTTGCGTAGTAGTGTCTCTCACACTGGAGCATTAATGTCTGGATTCTAGTCCTGCCTGTCACGGAGGTATGTCACAGTATTTCAAAACAGGCTGATGAGCAAACACACAGGAGAATAGTTTTGCAGCTTTTGGGAATATTGCCAAATGGTGGTAGTGTCCCTACTTCTGAGGCCAAAAGTCTAGATAAAAATCCCACAGGGTATTTCATAATGTGGCTGAGCAAGTTGTTAAAATTATTTTAGAATTGGGATGTGATGAAGAAGGAAAAGGAATCAATATTGAATTTCAGAAATTCGGCCCAGATTTACTGAAAACACAGCCATTCGTGTTAATTGGAGTCACATTTGCACCTTCTAGACGTTTATAAAATGATGAAGACCATAGATAGGTTGATTATTCAGGATCTTTACCCCAGCGTAGGGAAGCCCAAAACTAGTGGACATAATATTAAGGTGTGATGGACAAGATAAGAAGAGGACCGAAGGGCAACATTTTCAAACAGAGGGTGGTATGTGTATGCAATGAGCTGCCAGTCGAAGTGGTGAAGGATGGTACAAATTACGACATTTTAAACGCATCTGGATGGGGACATGAATTGGAATGGTTTAGAGGGATATGGTACAAATGCTGGAAAATGAAACTAGGTTAATTTATGACATCTGGTTGGCAAGAATGAATTTGACCAAAGTGTCCGTTTGTGTGCTGTACATTTCTATGATTCATTGATCCAATTAAAAATGATCTCTTTGCAATCTTATGTGACCTTCTTCACCTTCCACTATATAACTAAATTTGGTGTCATCTGTAAACTTGCTCACCATACATTGCATAATTCTCATCTAAGCCATTGATATAAGTGACAACCAAAAGTGGATCCAGCACCAATCCCTGTGGAACGCCACTGGTAACAGGTCTCCAGTCCAAAAGACAACTTTCCTCCACCACCCTCTGCCTCCTGCCAATAAGCTGAAACACATATACACATACAGACATAGAGACACAGACACAGTCTGACTTTAAGACAGCGATAGATACATTCTGATTGATAAGGGGATTAAGGTGACAGTGAGAAGACAGGATAATTTTATTGAGAAACATGTCAGCCATGATTGAATAGCAGATCAGAATTGGTGGACCAAACAGTCCAGTTCTGCACCAATTTCATACACTCTGTGGTTATGCTATCTGAAATGGCTAACCAAGAGAACAGTGGAGGCTGAATTTGATAAATACTTTATTTAACAGAGTCAATGGGAATGTGGGATTGGTTAGAGGGTCTGAATGGTCTATGTATTTCCTATAGGTTGTGCCCTCATTTTTAAAATGGGAAGCTGACTTGCTGTGAGGTTCATATACTTTTAAATTTAGAGGATTCCCCATTTATGATTGAGATAAGGATGTTCCTATCTTCTTAGGGTGGTGCTGTCTGTGGTATTCTCATCCCCATGGAACAGTGAAGACTGGGCCATCGAGTCATAGAGTCCAAGAGATGTGCAGCACAGAAACAGACCTTTCGGTCCAACTCACCCATGCTGACCGCATATCTCAACCCAATCTAGTCCCACCTGCCATATCCCACCAAGACCTCTCCTATTCATATACCCATGCAGGTGCCTTTTAAATGTTGCAATTGTACCAGCCTCCACCACTTCCTCTGGCAGCTCATTCCATTCATGTACCACCCTCTGCATGGAAACGTTGCCTGTTCGGCCACTTTTATGTCTTTCTGCACTCACCGTAAACTTATGCCCTCTAGTTCTGGACTCCCTTACCCCAGGGAAAATAGCTTGCCTATTTACCCTATCCATGCCCCTCATGACTTTATAAACCTCTATAAGGTCCTCTGTCAAAGGCAATCACTTATTTTAATGTGTAGTGACTGCAGCAATTTTTCAACACAACAGCCAAAAATGAAATTATTGATGAAGATTATCAGTTGTGTTGTTAAAGGGTCCCATTTTCATCATACTAATAGGAACTCTTCCCCTCTTCTCAGTGTCTGCACGTTAAAATTGAGCACATGACTGACACTGCAGATGGTTCTATCGTTGCAATAGAAAGACAGCATTTTTGATCGGGTAGCGATCACCCCAAATGTTAGTCTATATTCTGTGATCATCATTTAAACTCTCAGGGATCAGGATCATTGAAAGTACGAACTCCACCTGGTCATTTGACAACAAATGGCCCGAATGAAGGATCGCTGAGATCAGAAACAAATCAACAATCAGCTACACAGTATAGCAGGAGGCCTTTTCTAGGCTGTTAAACAGGAACAGGAGAGCCCTGGTCCGCTATCAAGAAATATAGCGTCGAGATAATTACTTATTTTCAGGTTGGAAAGCTATAACTAGTGGAATTCCTCAGGAATCAGTGTGGGGTCAACAACAGTTTACAATCCAGATTAATGGTTTTGAAGAAGGGGCTGAATGGATTGGAGCTCAGTTTGCTCATACAACAGGATAGTCATTCACTAAGGTTTCATGTGGAGGCAGAGAGTCTGCAATGGAATACTGACAGGGGAGGGCAGAGCGTCTGCAATGGGATATAGACAGGGCAGGGCAGTGAGAAAAGCTTCGCCAAAAAACTGTACAATGTGGGTGATGGGAAGTCTGTGTTTTTGAGGACGAATAAAACAACCGTAAATTATATAACTGGAGGCAGATTGCAGAACTCCGTGGTCCAAAGGGATTCGTGTGTCCTGGTACATAAATCACATCAAATTAGTCTGTACGTGCAGCTCGTGATTTGAAAATGAAATGAAATGATACTTTTTCGTGCAAAGAGCATTGGGTCTGATCTTAAGGATGATTTACTGCATCTATACAGGCCGTTGCTCAGACCATATCTGATGTACTGTGCAAGGCTGTCATTCCACGGAAGTGAAAAAAACAAATTGCTTTTGAAACTTTTCAAAGATGTTTCTCTTTACTTGCTCTTGCGATGAAGGCATTGTGTTCTGTACGATTAGGAGTTTAGGACTGAGAATGAGAAATGATTTTTTTTATTGACCACATAAGAGTTTGAGCTAGTGAATACCTGATGAATATTTTATCTTCTCTGGGAGAATAAGACTGGGGAGCATTCATTGAAATGCAGATATTGTGAAGATATTTCAGGTTGTATTTTAAAAGTATACGGGAACATATAAACACATCTTCAATTCTAGTGGTGCTATTTGCTCCGAAAGAAATGGCTAGCTACAATGATGTAGCTACATGGAACAGGGAATTTGATGGAGTCGTACAGTTCAGACACTGTTCAAAGTTACCTCATTTGGTCCAGTTTGGGGCCGGATAACGTTATTGTGTGATTCAACTCAGAGAGGGAGAAATTATAATCTTCTTGAGAAGGAACAGCCTGTTGCTCCCTCTCTCTCCGTGTTCCTCCTCACAACAATGTGTGTAAGCTGAGAACTCCTCAGTCGTTTTTACCACTGTTGGAGGATTCCTGTCGTGGATTCACTGGAATCGCTCCATTGCCTGAAGTAAAGCGAATTCAGCTAAACCAACCTGTTCCAGGAAGTA
>NC_057727.1:86408-93956 GCF_004010195.1 Chiloscyllium plagiosum
TGAGACCATGTGACAACATTTAAAGAGCTTTCCCACATACTGCACAGAAACATCAGGAAAGGAGTGGGTCATTAAACACATTGAGCCTTCCACGTTCTCATCATGACCGAGAATCTCCTCAATGCATTTCTACCATAGCAGACTGAACTATATTGCAATTGATTACGTCAACAAAATATTTGAGATGTTTGGGAATAGCTGGGACCCAAGGACATATTCCTCAGATACTCCACGAGCCTTCGTCGCCAATAAAACGATCCTTTTATGCCAGTGTTTCAGGTCCAAGGGCTGCTTTGCTGGAGCTTGTACACCCTGACCTGCTTCCTTTTTTCTTATTTTCGCCCCCACTTTTCTCTCTGTACCCTCCTGACCTCAAGCTGGACACAGAATTTGGACCTCAATCTGAGCGCAGTGCGGAGGAGAGTGAGTCCTTACTTACTATTCCGCAGCAAGTACAGGACCTGGAATTGGCAGCTGCTACATCAGTAGAAGGTGTGATCGGCCCCAGCAGCAAACGGAGATTGCTGAGGATTGGAGACTTGTTGCTGATTGGGTCCTGCACTGGTGGTGATGAAACGGATAGTGGAAGGGTATCATGGCAACATCAATGAGGTGGGCCCCACTAGTAATAGACATGTTTCTGACATTGCAACGGGATGGCACATGGGGCAATGAGCCGGTGATTGAGGAGTATCTGCCCAGTGGCAAACATCGTGCCTGAGGATCAGCAACTTCGATGTTGTTGGGGTATGTTGTAGATGGGGATGAAGCTGTCATGGAGGGGATGGCTTGCAGGGGTGGTCGGTGGTGAGGAGCTGGCTCACAACACATCAACTCTCTTCAAGTTATATCCTCTGTTTATTACATTGTCTTCAATTGTTCAATATGGTATCACTATGTGGCAACAAGTGAAAGCTTTTCACTGTATATTATTGTATTTATCCTAGAAAATACAACTGGTCATAAAATTAAAATCAGAAACTTTCCTGCCAGCTGCCCCATTCTGTAATCATGTCCAAATATTTGGCACAATCGCATAAGATTTGATTTTGCACACTAGGCTTGGGTCTACAGCAAAAATATTTCTGAAAATCTCCGTCGTAATTACATCTTGCTGAATCACCTCTCCATCATCCTTTCTGCTCCAAAGTAAACAACTGGAGCTTATCAAGCCTCTCTCCATAGCTGATATGCTCCATCGTAGGGAGCATCCTGGTGATTCTCCTCTGTACACCCTCCAATACAATCACATCCTTCCTGTAATATGGCTCCCGGAACTACACACAATATTCCATCTTAGCCTAACCATACATTTGTATAGCTCTGACAATTTATATGTTGGTTAAAGAAGGCTATGCCTACGGGTTCCCTCTGCCGTCTTAACTAACCTATTAACATTAGTCAAAAAGTGTATTGCTGGAAAAGCACAGCAGATCAGCCAGCATCCGAGAAGCACGAAAGTCGACGTTCCGAGAATAAGCTCTTCATCAGGAATGCGGCCTCCAATCCTGATGAAAAGCTTATGCTCGAAACATCGACTCTCATGCTCCTTGGATGCTGCCTGACAGACTGTGCTTTATCAGAACTACACTTCTTGATTCTGATCTCAAACATCTGCAGTCCTCACTTTTTCCCTAACCTATGTGCAGTCACATTCAGGAATCTGTGGAGGAAGACGCTCTCAGCTTCCTAGTGTGCTGCCATTCATTGTATACTCCAATTTTTGGTTCCGCCTTCCAAAGTACATCACCACATGTTTATCAGGGTTACATTCCATCTGACCATCTCACCATTCCATCCGTATCTTCCTGTAACATAACGCCTTCCTCCTTACTGCCAACCATGTGGCCAATCTTTGTGTCAAATATAAACTTAATTAGCAAACTCCCTCACTCCCACCCCCCCCCCCCCAACACATTCACATCTAGATCATTTATGAATACCACAAATAATAAGATACACTGCACTGATTCCTATGGTACACTAGGGGACACTGGTCTCCAGTCACACAAAGAGCCTTCCTCCACAGCCCTCTGTCTCCTGCGAATAAGACAATGTTTGATATAACTCACGAATTTACCCTTGATGTCATGACTTTTTAAAACAGTTTCCCATATAGAGCATTGTCAAAGGCCTTAATGAAAAACCATAAGAACAACATGCTCGAAAACATACAATTGCATTTGCTTGGTATACCTTCCCTCTGATGATGTCATGCTGACTACCTCTGATCAAACCTTGCCTCTGTAAATAGAGATAAATGTCCTCCTTTCCTATTTTCTCCAGTACATGCCCTAACACTGATCTAATACTGACTGGATTACAGTTTTCCGTTCTGTTTCCACCATCCTTCCTGTAAAATGGGACCACATTAGTTGTCCTCCAGTTATTTGGCAACTGTAACTTCCCTATGGCCAGATTCGACTTAAAAATTTGAGTCAGAGCCTTTTGTCCTTTTTGTCTAACAGCAGCCTGTGATGCAACTTATCCAGACCTGGCAATCAATCCAATTTTGTACCAGCTGAAGCCTCCAATCCCTGCTCACATCTTATATTAGTCTGTTCAAGAGCTTCCCGATCCATCTTCTTGAATTCTGTCCCTGCATCCTCCTTCTCCCAAGTAAAACAGATATGGAGCTCTCATGTAAGAACCGATCAATGTTCTCCAGGTTCGCATACAGAATGCTCCCTTGGTCTCTAATGGGTCATAATTGTTTCCTGGTTATTCTGTTCTGATTGATGTACGTGGTGAACATCTTGGGATTCTCCCTAACCTTATCTGGCAGCACATCTCCCTGCCCCTGTGTCAGTCCGTCTCTCTGTGTGAACTTTCTAAACTTCACTGCGATCTCCTTTCATTTTGTCAATCACTGGATAACACAAACTGAGTTTCACCATCAGTTAATCTTGCCTCTAATAAGATTGACATGAAAGTAACTGTTTATTTTCTCTGTAATTTCCACGTTCTCTGCAAGGAATTATCTTGTGTGGATATTCCCGATTCCAACGTGCCCTTGCCTTCACTTTCCCATCAAGTATCAAGAGAAGCGTTTGGTCATCCTAATGTTTCTTTTTAGTTTGCATTTTTTTTAAACATGGGGCAATGAGCCGGTGATTGAGGAGTATCTGCCCAGTGGCAAACATCGTGCCTGAGGATCAGCAACTTCGATGTTGTTGGGGTATGTTGTAGATGGGGATGAAGCTGTCATGGAGGGGATGGCTTGCAGGGGTGGTCGGTGGTGAGGAGCTGGCTCACAACACATCAACTCTCTTCAAGTTATATCCTCTGTTTATTACATTGTCTTCAATTATTCAAAATGGTATCACTATGTGGCAACAAGTGAAAGCTTTTCACTGTATATTATTGTATTTATCCTAGAAAATACAACTGGTCATAAAATTAAAATCAGAAACTTTCCTGCCAGCTGCCCCATTCTGTAATCATGTCCAAATATTTGGCACAATCGCATAAGATTTGATTTTGCACACTAGGCTTGGGTCTACAGCAAAAATATTTCTGGAAATTCCGTCGTAATTACATCTTGCTGAATCACCTCTCCATCATCCTTTCTGCTCCAAAGTAAACAACTGGAGCTTATCAAGCCTCTCTCCATAGCTGATATGCTCCATCGTAGGGAGCATCCTGGTGATTCTCCTCTGTACACCCTCCAATACAATCACATCCTTTCTGTAATATGGCTCCCAGAACTACACACAATATTCCATCTTAGCCTAACCATACATTTGTATAGCTCTGACAATTTATATGTTGGTTAAAGAAGGCTATGCCTATGGGTTCCCTCTGCCGTCTGTGTGTATTGTACATTTTAAAGTGTTTATTTAAACAACAACCATTGTCTGTCTTACAGTAAATCTTTTTCATGTACATCTCCAATTCACTGAAGCTAATTTGCCCCTCATACTTTCGTGAATTGCATGACTCAGGTTTATAACTACAATTTCAAAAACAACTGTTTGTATTCAGACGTCGTATAAAATTCAATAAATTATAATTACTATTCCCGAAACCTCCTTTTCAGCAGGGTTTTCAATTGGCTCTTCTGATCACATAACATCAATTTCAAAATAGCCTCACCTCTAACTCAGTGCTTAACATACTGTTAAAGGAAACCATTTCAAATACGCTAATGAAATCCATTTTCCCAGCAGTATTATTCACGTAGATTACCACAGTTTAGATATAGCTTGAAACTGTTCATTATTACTGCGGTACCCACAAACCTGGATATATAATTTCCTGTTTTATAACATACCCAACATTTGTATTGCAACTTTCACTTTGATATATAACTTCCATTAATCTTTGCTTCTTCTTGCTGTTTCTAAGCTTCACCTTACTAGATTCCGTGGCATCTGAGTGATGTGGCCATCGCTTGGGAGATTAATGGTAGATTCAGCTGAGGTATTTGGTGAAGCCTATTTGGACATTGAGATAATCTCGTCACATTATTCATTCTTCTCAAGTGTTATTATGACATTTCCACTAGATCTCCCGTTATGCTGGTGGAGTAGAGAAGGACAATGATTTTCAACAATGCTATGCATTACCCCAGACAGCTGAATCTGCTCTAACCTGGGTGGGAACCTTACAGCAGACTAGTAAAGTGTTGCTGATGCTGGACAGGACCTTAATCAGATCACATCTGTAGTAGTGTGCACAGACTTAGTCTCCTCACTGAAGAAAGGATATTGCTATATTGGAAGCAGATCAGAGATGCTGCCTCCAACTGATTCCTGCAGTTAACTTACATGGAAAGGAATATCACATTGATCAAATATGCATTAGAGTTTACAAGAATGGAAACTCTAGTCTTAGTTTTAAGTAGAACACCAGAAAGGGTCAGCAACAGAAGCCAATGTCACAGCCAATTCCATTTCTCCAGCCTGTAACAGGAACAGCAGACGGGTATTCAGGACTTCGAACCTGTTACACCAGAACAGGACAAGGTTATTCAGCCCCTGAATCCTTATATGCAGATAAAGGAGGAGGCCAATCATCCTCTCGAGTCTATAACACTGCACGCAGAGTAGGCCATGAGGCACCAGTATCCTGTTATGCAGCAACACGATCAGTCGATTCAGCCTCCTCAAGTCTCTAACACAGGAACTGAAAGAGATTGGTCCACTAGAATAACAGGAGGACATTCAACACGAGAATTAAAGAAGGAGATCAAATTATTTGAGACTTGTTACGGAAAGGTGGAGGTAATTCACTCATGAGTCTGCTGTATGGGAATAGAAGACAAATCACTCCTTCGATCCCATTTCAGGAATGCAGGAGGTCATTGTTCAGTATCTCGAGCCTGTTGTGAAGGAATATGAAGAGACCTTTCAGCCCCTCAAAATGTTGGACAGCAACAGGAAAATTCCACAATCCCTCAGGCTTCTGATGTATTATCAGGAGGAGGAGAAGCAGATTTTGAATCTGTAAATCAGGACATTCCGGCAACCGAGACTATAATGTAGGAACACCATGGGGACATTCAGTCCATTGAGCGTATAAGTCAGGAACTGAGAGAATCCATTCAGACACTCATGCCTATTACACAGCGATTGGAGCAGATCTTTTAAAGTTTTGTACCTTTACAGAGGAACATGGAAAGGGAACGTAGAGTGTACAGAAAAGTTAGGAATTAGGATAATCATCTTCACTTGTCAATAAAAGTTTGTGAGCCAACTGTTGGGAATTAAGGGAAATTGTGAAGCTCCATAATTAATTAATTACCAACAGCGGATTTGTAAAGTAAAACCAGAATACATCAGAATCAGCATTTTATTAAGCATTTGTTTGCTCGAATACTGTAAAGATTTAACAAGCAAAGTAGCCAATAGAGATCCTGGAGAAAAAACATACCTGGACTTTGGAAAGGCATTGATTAAACGCTGCACAAAATATTAAGCTGTAAAATAAGAGGATATGGGTTTGGGAGTAGGTTATTCACCTGGATAGAGGGCTGGTGAGCCAAGAAAATGCAGAGAGATGGAATAGTTATTTCGTTTGTGGTTGGCAACTTTTGGGGTTGCATAGAGTTCAGACCACATGACCCAAATATATACCATCCATTGTATTACTTGGATGATAGGAGAGAAAACACTGCAGCCACATTTTCAGCTGACACTAAAACAAGTGGAAAAGTAGGTTGATGTAATGAACATGTAAAAAATATACAAACGGTTATTCACCTGGATAGAGGGCTGGTGAGCCAAGAAAATGCAGAGAGATGGAATAGTTATTTCGTTTGTGGTTGGCAACTTTTGGGGTTGCATAGAGTTCAGACCATCCATTGTATTACTTGGATGATAGGAGAGAAAACACTACAGCCACATTTTCAGCTGACACTAAAACAAGTGGAAAAGTAGGTTGATGTAATGCACATGTAAAAAATATACAAACGGGCATGAACAGTTTAGATGAATGTGACAACATCTGGCAGCTAAAAGTTAACGCGGATAATATGGGATTAACCATTTTGATCAGAAGAATCCAACATATTATGGAAATGGAAAGGAACTCCAGAGTGCTTATGTGCAGAGGGATCTGGGTGTCCTTGTGCAGACCACAGAAAGCTCACATGCAGATACAGCAGGGAATGAGAAAAGCAAGTACAATTTCAGCATTTACTTGTGAAAGAATAGATTATAAAGGGAGGGAAGAATTACTGCAATTTTGCAAGATATTAGGGAGACGGTAACTGACGTACTGTACGCAGGTTTGTTGTCCTGACTGCAGGAGGGATGTTGTTACGACGAAGGCAATTCAGAACAAGTACATTAGATTGATTCCAGAGTTGAATTTGTCTTTTCATGCGAGTTTGAGCAGTTCAGGCCGATGCACTCTTGGTTTAGAAGAATGAGAGGAGACCTCATTGAGGCCTGAAGAATGTTAAAGGTGATTGACAATATCGGTGTGGAATGGATATTTCCTCATTTGGGGAAAATTAGAAAAGAGATCATAGTTTTAGGATTAGGCAGAGCAGATTTAAAACGGGGTGAAGAGATCTTACTTCTCTCAATGGGTTGTGAGTCTGTGTAATTCACTGTCCCAGTGTGCAGGGGATGCTGGGACATTGGGTAAATGAAGGGATATGGAGAGCAGACTGGGAAATGGAATTGAGCCGGGATGACATCAGCCATGATTATATACAATAGTTGAACAGGCTTGAGGGGCTGGATTGTTCCTCTTTCTTATTCAGCCCTTTGACTGTGCTCCACAGGAACGGGGGAGGACTGGTTATCTATCAGGAATCAGGCACTCCGGATAAATCAGTCTTAATCAGTTTGACAGAACGTAACCAGTGGAGTCACACAGTGACCAGTGCTGGGTCCTCAACTGTTTATAATCGATATCAGTGATCAGGACGATAGAACAGATGTACTGCGATTACGTTTGGTGATGAAACTCAGGTAAGCAAGACATTAAATTATCAAGAAAATGTGGAAAGTCTGAATATTGATATGGACAGGTAAAGTCAATGAATAATACTTTGCCAAGTGGAATATAACGGAATGTAAAACCTGCCAGCTTTTT
>NC_057727.1:94052-104204 GCF_004010195.1 Chiloscyllium plagiosum
GATGGAAATGGCTGACTGCTTCTGAATGAAGAGGCCGTGACTGCTGCCAGGACAGGGGGTATTCACCAACATGATGTACAGTGCATGGGCACACTGTAACATTAATGGGGTGAGAGCTCCTTCAGTTCCTCCAGCTCTCCTCATTAACATGGGGACCCCACAGAGCCATGTACATCATCGGGAATCCTGCTATAGTGAGAAAGCATGGATACACCTGGCAGCTCTTTGCTGAGAGAGAAAACATTCACCTCATCCACAATATATATACTTGTTTTCCAAACGGTGACATTGATGTTGAGATTAGATGAGATTACTTACAGTTTGGAAGCAGGCCCTTTGGCCCAACAAGTCCACGCTGACCCGCGAAGTGCAACCCACCCAGACCCATTCCCCTACATTTACCCCTTCAGCTAACACTACGGGCAATTTAGCATGGCCAATTTACCTAACCTGCACATTTTTGGACGGTGGGAGGAAACTGGAGCACCCGGAGGAAACCCACACAGACACGGGAGAATGTGCAAACGACAAATTCCTGAGGCGGGAATTGAACCCTGGTCTCTAGCGCTGTGAGACAGCAGTGCTAACCATTGTGCCACCAGGCCGCCGGGAAATGATGCACATGTCACCCACTCCGGCCTTGAAAGTTCTGGATCATAGAAGCTGAATGAAACAGTGACCCTAACAGCCACTGGCAGCACCACCCTCCCCCTGGTGTGAAGCTGCAGATCGTGTTGAAGGAGGTGACACCGCTCTGTGACCAGTTACTTGTTCAATCAGAGTCCCCTTACACTCTGCTCCTGGGTTAAGTGGAGATTGGCAAGCTGTTCCTGGAAAACCCGGGGTGAATCCAGCAGGTCCCTTTCCCCAGAAACATTGACTCCGTAGTTTCAGAGCTTCCCCTCTCTGCAGCCACTGTTCCATTTGATGTTCATGTGACAGACCCATATGATGTAACTACAGTCCCCATGCTCCATCCAGACTTGGGTCACCAAATCCTCAGGTCTGCATGAATGTCTGAGGCAGCTCACAGCACAACCTCCAGAAAACCATCTCCAGCACCTCCACTAAATTTTCAATAGCAAAATAACCGTTCAAAGTTTACTTCTGCCACGGAACGCCTCTGTTTTTCTTCATCTAAGTCTTGACAACTTGTCAGCAAGTACGGGTTCTCGTCCTGTCACCTGTATAACTTCCAAACAATAATAACCTCTATCTGAACAGACTGGAAGTTTTCGCCCTAAATTTGTCCAAAAACGTTCAGGAGCTATGATCAGTATATATATTTGTCTTGACATGCTATTGGCAACTTAAATGCTGAAATGTTGTAACGTCAACACCAAGCTCAAGGTCACCTTCCCAATTGTAAAATATTTCACAATTGATCGTGTCACCGGACACTCCAACCACACGTTACATAATGGAGCACTTCTCATCTCTATCATAGTCCTTCTCAATGACATATCTCATCATGTCTCAGCTTCAAGGATTTACATGTTTCTGTACCTCTTAATGCTGTAACCTCTTTACCTACTATTCCTGGCCTATGCCACTAAACGTTGCACACTGGTATATGTTTTTAGATCTTGCACATTCTTCTCAAGCCCTCCCAGAAGCCAAACATTGATTTATGGACAAACTGATAATCGTCAGCCATTTCAGATTATAATCATGCCATTTTAACTCTCTGCTCTTCTCCAAGAGTTCTCATGACTGCAGGAAGTGAGATTTTGAACCCATAAAAATAAGAATCTCCCTTAGAGTGTCATAGGTTGCTCTGTTTTTAATTCCCTGACTCACTATTCAAAATTACTTTGTTTAATCCTTTCAACCTCAATGTACGTTTAACCAGGGACGCTATTTTACTTTCTAAAACACTCTCTGTTGTTTCTGGCCCAAGCTCATATGCACTTCAGATGTCTTTCTTCACCTCCTCATAATCTCCAGATACCTCTTCCGATAGGAATGCAAATACCTCACTCCTTATACCGACCAGCTTTGTTTGGATTAAGTAAACCCACATGGTCAGTGGCCACTGCATCCGTTTAGCCACTTTCTCAAATGAAATTGAAAAGACTTCTACATCATTTTCACAAAATTTATACAATGCCTGTACATATTCAAACAGATCCCCATCAATCCTTTGGTACAATAGATTTGGTCATCCTCACAATCCGCCTCATCCAGCCTACCGTCTCCCTTCATCTCCAACCTGCTTAGTCGACTTTCCTATCAAATTGCTAACTTTTGAAGTTGGAACTCTCGCTATCTGCTTTTCATCTTTATTTTTCTGTCTTTCTTCTTCCTTTCCATTTCTTTAAATTCTACTTTTAGTCTTATTTCAAACTGTTTCAATTCCTTTTCGTGTTCAAGCTGCCTCATCTGCAATTGACTTCTCGCCATTTCCAAAGATTCTGATGTTGTTTCCATCAAAATTTGAATGCCAATATGCAGCTGTAATTTTGTCTCGTTTTCTCAAAGACAAACACAAACCCAACTCCAGCTTGTCTGCCAATTCTAACAGCTTTGCCTTGCTCACCTTCTGTAAAATCTCCAACTTCACTTCTTCCACACCCAGAGGGGTAATAGGGAGGGGAATGCATCTGGGTAGTTTACTCTTCGGAGGGTTGGTATGGAGTTTTTGGTCCAAATGGCCTGCTTCCACACTGTGGGGATTCTAATCCTGAACCCCATTTGGAATTATCGATTTCGAACCGGGTAACTGTCTCCAGTTTGCTATGGACCAGAGCAGATTGCCTTAAAACACTTTAAGATGGCTGCCTGGACGCCACGCTTGTCTTCGATTAGAGTCTCAACGGTATGGAAAGAGCCTCAACAAGTCCACATCGAAGACCAAACCAATCAACACCATGTTTACCACTAACTGATGCCCCTAACACTGTGGGCAATTTAGAATGGCCAAGTCACCAGACCTACACATCTTTGGGTTGTGGTAGGAAATCAGAGCACCCAGAGGGGACCATGCAGACACAGGGAGAATGTGCAAACTGCTCGCAGTCATAATCGGGGATTGAACTCGGATCCCTGGAACTGTGAAGCAGCAGTGCTAACAACCGAGCCACCGTGGCACCCCACTACTGTATAGTAAAGGTAGATGTGAAATGGGTGTTCCAGATGTGATGCAGCTGGTCAAACCACTCAACTTTAAGCAAAACACGATTTGTTCAAACACTCTACTAAAAACACGTGCACAGAAGAAAAGCTTAGAATAACTTAACTACTGGAAAACATTGCAGAACAATAGATACAGTACCGTCCACTAATGAACTGTTTCAATGTACTTACATCCCATAAACTCATCCCTTGGCAAAAAGACATATCCAAGGCCAATCAGTCTTGCACGCAGTTCTCCAATCCAGGAGGACACAGCATCAAGACAGATTTCAGAGAGAATAGCAGTGAGGGATCATTTACTGAAACATCCAATCTATCTCCGACTGCAAGCACCTGGTGGTTGTTACAGCTCAGAAAAACTGGAAAGCCTGGTCTGTGTGAGCTGCCCATCGCTATCAATATTTATTAAAAAAAACGAGAATCCTACTCAGCTATTTACTTCAGCCATTTGCAGTATGCAGTTCGGCTTTTATAATATTTCTTTAAAGAAAATGAGACAATAGCCTTTTTAAAGTGACAGCATTGTCAGAGATGTTAGATAGCTGGTCCTTTACAACAATACTCAAGGGGCTTCCTTGTGTTACTGACCACAAGATCAGCTCAGAGGGACAAACACAAACGTCAGACGTTCAGTGGTCATGCACAGACCATCCTTCAAAGACATGAGTCAAAGCTGCTGAATCCCCTATCCAACATGGAACACAATATGGGCACACCGGGAAGTGAACATCTGCTCGATACACACACCCACACGCCCGACATGGAGCACTACATGGAACACACTGGGAAGTGAACAACAGCCCAAGACACACCATTTCACTGTTTCATAGCTTCACAAAGACAGCAATCGATACAATAGGGAGTTAAATACCAAGGTCAGGGAACGATACAGAGGGACAGAGAAATTCACATTAAATACAGAAAAAGACAGTTAATTAACTAAGAAGATGATGTGGAAATAGTACACATTTCTTGTGTAAGCCATTCATCGGGAATGAGGCTTGTGGCCCAAGGATGCTGAGAGATAAATGGAAAGTGGATGGGGTTGGGGGAAGATAGCTGAGAATGTGGTGAGTATATGATGTTGGGTTTAGAGGTGATATGTCAGAGGGAAGGGTGGAGCGGATAGATGGAAAGGAAGATGGACAGGTAGGTCAGGTCATACAGCGGTACTGAGTTGAAAGATTGGAACTGGCATATGTTGGAGGGAAGGTAAATAACAAAACTGGTGGAATCCACATTGATCCCATGTGGTTCCAAGGTCCCAAGGCAGAAAATGAGTCTTTCTTCCTCCAAGAGTCGGGTAGTTAAGATTTGTCGGTGGAAGAGGCCCAGGACCTGCATGTCCATGGTGGAGTGGAATGGGGAGTTAAAGTTTTCAGCCACGGGGTAGTGGGGTTGGTTGGTGCGGGTGTCACAGAGATGTTCTTTGAAGTGTTCCACACTTTGGGGTCCTGTCTCCCCAATGCAGAGGAGACATCAGGAGCAACGGATACTGTAGGTGACGTGTGGAAATGCAGGTAAAATTCCGAAGAATGTGGAAGGATCCTTTGCAGCCTCGGTCGGAGGTTAGGGGGAGGTGAGGGTGCAGGTTTTCCAAATCTTGTGGTTGCATGCGAAGGTGCCAGGAGTGGAGGGTGGGTTGTTGGGTGGCGTGGACCTGACAAGTGATTCGCGCCGGGAATGTTCTTTATCGAACGCAGATCGGGGTGGGGAGGGAAATATATTCCTGGTGGTGGGGTCTGTTTGTAGGTGGTGCAAATGGGGGACGATAATGCATTGTATCTGGAGAACGTGGGGGGAGAAATTGCTGTCTTTGAAGAAGGAGGCATGTGGAATATACACTGGGTGCAGAGAGTGGTGCTCTAAAAGCACAGTGGGTCAGGCAGCATCCGAGGAGCAGAAAATTTCGACCTTTTGGGTAAAAGTCCTGAATCAGGAATCGGGTTTTTTGCCCGAAACATCGGTTTTCCTTTCTCCGCGGATGCTGCCTGACCTGCTGTGCTTTTCCAGCACTACACTCCTGACTCTAATCTCCTGCATCTGCAATACTCACTTTCACCTACGCACTATGTTCAGCCACTTCTGTAATACTGCATTTAATTCTGTTCTCACTGCTGTAGGCAAGATGTTGTTAAATTTGAAAGCGTGCAGAAACGTTTTCCAAGTATATTGAGAGTGTTGGGTAGGGTGATAGTAGCGAGTGAGTTTGATCTACATGGAGAGTATGATTGGGCAGGGGCTATGTTCCCTGGAGTGTTGTTTCTGAGGAGTGACCTCACTGATGTTTATTGCGGTGAATCCCGATGCTCCAGGGTGAGCAATGCCAAAGACTAGAGAAATAGAGAGAACAGTTGTTCACACTAAAACGGGACAATTACTCATCGACAACATGTTGGCAAACGATGGAGGTAGACTGAAGAATGGGACTGGCCGGAGAAGTCAGAATTTGGAGGCTCCAATCACATGATTGCGAACAAAAATAAAGGCATATTCTCAATCCACCTCACCGAACCAGACCAGACACCATAAACCCAGAGGAGATATCTGTTTGGAAAGGAGCACTGCCCAGACCAGGCTAGTGTGTTGCTGAACACCACCCTGCAATCAGTCCAGAGCGGAACACTGTGCACACTATAGTAGTGCATTGATCTATAAACCCAGATGAGATATGTGTTCAGCAGTGAGCACTGTGCAAACCGGACTGGTGTACTGTGCAATACAATGACAATCTACCCAGAGTGGAAAGGTACGCAGTCCACAATCGTGCATTGATCCATAAACCCAGATGAGATATGCGACGAGGGTGTGGGACTGAGTCCATCATCCCAGCGCATTGTTCAGTAACATTGTGTTAGACCACTGCCCAGCAAAGGGAAAATTGCAGCCCATGCTGGAAGTGACAGGATGTGCAGCTCCCTTTCATTTACAGCTCCATATCTACATTGTGGCATGACACAGGGATGCTGTGGGTGTGAAAATCACTGCCAGAGAGAGATGGCGGGGGAATCAATTGAAGTATCAACAAATGTGAAGGCTTTGGGAATAGACAGCGAGAGGGAGATTGAGCGACAATGTCATGGAAGGATGTGTTCACAGAATCCAGAATGCTGAAATGAAGGCTTTTCAACAGTATCCTGCAACATGAGCCAGTGTTTCCAGGAATTATGGGTGAATGGGATATTGGTGTGAGTTCAGATGATGGAGACTATTGGATGAGCAGTTGTTCTGCAGCTTTGTAACTGTGAGTAGGTCAGCAGAGTCTTCGACACATTGGGCTGAATCTATCAATAATTTGTTACAGTGACATTTTCACTGAGTATGGCAGAAGGATTGTCTGTTTGAGACTGAGCTAGTTTCCTGGTGATATCCCATCAAACCCAGTTCATTGACTTCCGACTCCACCCCATGGTGTCCCTCGCATGCAATGCCAGCTCGATTTCCTTCATGGTTGGAGGTACTCACCAATGCCCGCATGAACCTAAATATTTCGTGATCCCTGGCACTGGTGCCATCTTCAAAAGGCCAATGGACACATGGTTGCGCTTTCTCCGTTTGGAGTTGCCCTGCACAGTTTACCCCAGACATGGCAGATAACGGGCAATTACACCACGGTTTGTCAACAGAGACACGAAAGCCCTGGTGAATTGGCTGGTGCAATTCTCTTCCCAGAGTGCGTCACCCAGCATGGTCTGAGCTCACCACCCAGCTCAGTGTAGTATCTGTGGTCTGACGAAATGTCCAGCAATACAGTACAAGCATCAATAACCTTCCCCGTTCTGTCAGGATAAGTATCACCGTGTGCTCTCTGCTCTCTCACACTCACTGTATATCTGTTATGGCACTTACCCCCGAACAAGGCTCATGCTCCACCACTCTCACTACTGCATGCAGTCTCTCTTTCTCTCTCTTTCTCTCTCCCCCTCCACTTTACCCTCAAACTAATAACACGGCATAGATACAACATTGTGCACTGACTCCCTCCGGATACTTCACTTTGTTCCCCACCTACACCAGCACAAACAAACGGGCCACCCACCCCCACCCTCCCTCTCTCGCATTCTCCCATTCCATGAGAAACAGACTGGAATGGGACAGAAAGGGCCAAACCGGGTGCTGGAGTGCTCGATATCCGTTCCCTCCCCCTCCTCCCGCAGCCATGTGGGGAGGACCCTGGTAGGAGCCGGAGAGGACAGGTACCCCATGTGTGGAGATTCTGAAACATCCATGTCCCACGGACCGAGTAAGGAGCAAAGTTCAGTGAAGGGCAATTCTCAATTTAAACCCACTGGCACAACTTAGAAGCCGTGCCCCTGATGCAATCTCCCTTTTGTGTTGAGCTGGTACAAATGGAATCCCCACGGTCTAAATGGTCAGGAGGGTGGGCTCACAACACATCATCACCATCAACTCCCAGGAAGGGAGCACGGAGGCTCCCTCCTACACCTCCTCCTGTAAACAGCTCAGATACTGATGTGATATTTTCTGCTCTCCCCACTTGTCCTGACATCTTCAATAATCTGTGCTCAGATACACCCACTGTCTTTGCTCCTACACCCGCTTTATAATGGTACAAAATGCTTTATATTGACTTTCAGAGCTATTCCTACCAAGGTGCATCCCCGCACACTGCTCTGATTTGTTCCTGATCTGCCATAAACCTGAAAACTACAACGATGTGTCACCGTCTTGCTGGAGTTCCACACTGTCCTCCACACACTTTATAATTCGTCCAGGTTTGATATCTGCAAACATTGAAATTGTCCTACAGTCACACTCCACGCAGAAATACTGACTCACGCACAATTGTGCGCAAGTGCAACACTAACACACACCCTGAGGACAGACTTAAATACTGACGTACACCAGACAGAGTACGTAAAATATTGACAAGGTCACTGTGGAGCAAGAGAAATACTGACAGACACTTCATGTCTATACTTGTTTCTGTGTATTAGTGAGTGTCTCTATGTCTCTGTATTAGTGTGTGTACATCTGTGTGTACTTAAAGTGATGTAATATCCCCCGACAGGAGATCTGAGGAAGGGTCCTTTTATTTTTGTCCACAGATGCTGCCAGACCTGCTGAGCTTTCTGTTGCTGTCAATCTCTGCTGGCCTCCCCACACCACTGTACATGTGGGAGTGGAGGGTGCAAATCATCAGAGATTCAGTTTGGGAGGGACAGAGGGAGGGCAGCAGCTCAAAGCACCATCCAAACACAAACAGACACACAGACACACATACACACAGAAACAAACATACACATACATAGACACAGACACGGACGCACACACAGACACAGACACACACTCACAAACACACACTGACACAGACATACACTCACAGAAATAGGCACACACAGACGCAGACACACGCACGCACATAGATTCAGACACAGACACAGACAATCACACACACTCACAGGAACAGACACACACCTATGCAGACACACACGCACGCAGTCAAACACAGATACACACACAAATGCACACACACTCGCAGAAACAGACACACACGCAGACACACATAAAGCAGCACACAGACACACACACACATACTCACAGAAATCCTACACCCACACAGACACAACCACACAAACACACATAGACACAGCCAGATGCAGAGAGACACTTAGACGCACAAACAGATACACAAAGATGCCCGCGCGCTCTTGTCCACCAGCCCTATGTTCTGGTGTTCCGTTCAACCCTTCGGACTGCTTCACAGGAGCAGATCAAGGCCACTCCGATGGTTAGGTTTAGTTTCAGAAATGTACTTGGAAATCCAGGCTGGGTCAGGAAGTGACCCCACTCCTAATCTCTCTTTCCAGGTTTCCCCTCTCTGTAACTTCTGCTCCAGATGTGTGTCATGTTACAGACCCAGATTCGCTGTTGTTAGACAGTGCATTGAATGTAGGTGTTGGAATGTCATATTGCGGCTGTGCAGGACATTGGTTAGGCCATTATTGAATACTTCATGCAATCACGGTCACGCTTTTCGAGGAAGGATTTGTGAAACCTGAAAGGATTCGTAAAAGATTTGCATAGACTTTGCCAGGTTTGGATGTTTTGAGATTTATGGAGAGGCTGGATATGTTGGGGCTATTTTCCCTGGAGCATCAGCAGTTGAGAGTTAATCATAGAGGTTTATACACTCACAAGTGGATTGGACAGTGTCAATTGCCAAGATCCTTTCCCCAGGATAGAACTTTCCAAAGCTAGTGGACATCGGTTGAATGTCAGAGGGGAAAGACTTAAAAGCGATCTAAGGGGCAACGCTTTCAAAGAGAGGGTGCTTTAAATGTAACGAACTGCCAGAGGAAGTTGTGCAGGCTGGGACAATTACAACATTTAAAAGGCATCTGGATGGACACATGAATAGGAAGTTTATGGGGATGTGGGCCATATGCAGGCAAATGGAACTACATTAATATAGGACGTCTATTTGGCAGGGTCAGGTTGAATAGAAGGGTCTGTTTCCATGCTGGACAGCTCTATGAAACTACGTCATCATAAAACTTTCTGCTGTCATTTTAAAATTACACCCTTCTCTTTAAATCCACCACCCTCAGGAAATGGCACGTGCCTTTCAACATTATCTATACCCCGCATTGTTTTATAAACCTCGATAAGGTTGATACTGTCTCAAACCTCTACGCTGCAGTGGAACAGACCTCAGTCCATCTAGCCTGTCCTTATAACTTAAACACCTCATTCCCAACAACAACCTGGTAAATCTTTTCTGAACCCTCTCCAGTTTAATTGTAGTTGAGTTGAGTACCTTTCATCTGATTAACAATGTGATTCTTTCAAATGTGTAATGCAGTAAAGTTAACCAAATTTTAATGAATCCACACAGAGCTGAAAGCTGACATTTAAAATGTTACTCAAATTCTGGGCATGGTTTAAGTCTTGTGTCGTGGGTAACACCCATACCTCTGAGCCAGAGCTCTGGGTTAGATTCCAATACCTGAACTTGCGTAGTAGTGTCTCTCACTCTGGAGCATTAATGTCTGG
>NC_057727.1:108581-115567 GCF_004010195.1 Chiloscyllium plagiosum
ATCAGATTGGGATGTCTGGTTTAAGTGGACAGGGTTCCCTGCTATATGACATTGTAAGAGAGATGAGGAGAAATGCTAAAAGGGTATTTGAGTGGGAATTCTCTTCCCCAGCGGTATGTGGTGCCTCTTTGTTCACATTTATTCAAACTGAGTTCATTAATATTTGCCAGAGAATGAGTTGTGGATAATAGAATACAGAGAGGAAAGTGGAACTGAGACCACAACCTGTTATTCCACAATCTTCGTGCCTGGTGGAGCAGTTTCATAGTGTCGAACGACCTAATCTTGTTCTTGAGTGTAATGCTCCATTGTTCCATTCTGCCCCTCCAAACTGCTAGACAGGAGCAGTTGGAGGCCACTTACTGTATCATCTGGTGAACATAAACAGGGAAGACTATTCAGAGATCTTTCAGTGATCTAGATCCCCTGACTCTCTCGAATAGAGAATTCCTGACATTCACTACCCTCTGTTTGAAGAAACCATTGCTCTGCTTATATACGATGACCTAGTGATATGAGTGAGAGAGGTGAATACAAGGGCTTAGCTAAGTGCGACTGACCCTGGTATCAGGGCAGTATTTAACTGAGGATAACATGAAGGACCCTAAGCAAAATTGCACTTCATCAGAATCCGTTGCAACCTCTCCGCTGTTTGGAGTCATTCACAGCACAAGTGAAGTGTTCATCATCATTGGGCATCAATCATCTCAGCTGTGGGACATCACTGCAGGAGATCCTCAATGTAGCTTCCTCAGCCCAGGCCTCTCCAGTTTCCCTGCAGTGTGGAATCAGGCCATTCAGCCCATTGAGTTGACACCGATCAGAAGTGGTGATATTCACTATAGGTTGCACAATATGCAGAACACTTCGCCATCCCTCAGGTTCTAAATCAGTCTGTGTCCATGCGCAACAAGATCTGGACAGCATTTAAGCCTGTGCTGTTTAACTGCCGTTAACATTTATGCAACAGCGCTGCCAGACACTGCACGTTTCCACAGTAAACGAAGAGGTTCACTCTGCAACTCAATTTTGCTTCATAAGAATGTGGGAAAGTCATTCAGTCCATCAAAACGATTGTGAAAAAACAGAGACACCTCATTCCGTCCCTTTGCCTGTTACATAGGAAGCTGAAAACTGTGTTGCTGGAAAAGTGCAGCAGGTCAGGCAGCAGGAGCAGGAGAATCGACGTTTCGGGCATAAGCCCTTCTTCGGGAATATTGTGAAGATATTGCAAGTTGTATTCTAAAAGTATACGGGAACGTATATACACATCTTTAAATCTAGTGGCCCTATTTGTTCTGAAAGAAATGGTTGGGTCTCCAGCATCTGCAGTCCTCACTTTCTCCCTGTTACACAGGAAGACAAGCGCTCTGTCCAACACTACACGTCACTTACACAGGATCAGAAAGAGACAAATTCACACTCGGAGTCATTTACAAAGGAACAGGAAGGGGTCATTCAGCTTTAAAGTCACTAACCCAGGAAGAGGAAGGTTTCAGAGATGGTCCAAGATCACAAACAAATGGAGCAAGGACTGAACAGATAGCCTGCTCCACTTTGTACCTCGTGGCTATATTACTCATCGTACATATGTATGACATTAACATGGTTTCCTGGGAGTAAGAATGAAGACAATTTTTTAACCTGTTTCAAAGTCATCTTCTATCGCTGAGAGAGCAGACCCATGTTCTCTCTCGAAGTCAGAAGCTGGTGGTGAATGGCTAACTCTTGCACAATGAAGGTATTATGGCTTGTGACAGGACTGTATACAACGTAACATTGATTGCAGAGTCACACAGTAACTGTACATGAAAGTGTTCAGAGTTCATTCAGAGCCTGTACCTTACTGTCAATCGAAATGATGTCTTTGCACAGGCACATAAACTATCAGGAATCGACCATCCTAAAGAAAGTTTGGAGTTTCTTATCTTATCAATGGCTGCTTGAGACATAATGAGGGTCCGTCCATAATCATCAACTTTCAAGTTCTTATACTCTCACAGCGCTGCAGATTAAACAGATCGTCACTACATTCTCTCCTTATGGTAACATCATGCCAGGGTTCAGTCTGGTTAAACTCCTTTGCACTGTCTCGGTGACATGAAGATAGTTATTTATAAAGCATACTCAGCTGTACACAATATCCTAAATACTGGCTCAACAGAACACTATCATTGAGTAAAATACATTTATTCTGGTACTTTAATAATTTTCCATGACGGTCCACATATCCTTTCCGGTTATAATTACTTCCTGCCTCGTAAGAATGCTGTTAGTGACGTATGACTAAAGACATCCAGGTCCTTTTCAACAACAGCCCTTCCCAACCTCTCAACATTTAATAAAGTTAAATGTCAATAATGTTATTTGTTGTTAACATCTGAATCATTTTTATTTCTTGTGCACAGCTATTGCACAAGAACTCATCCTTCTGAGACCCCTAAGACTTCCATCCAGAGAAAAAAAATACTATTCTGTTCATTTTGTCCATTATCCAATTTTTAATACATACGGTGTACATTCCACCCTTACCTACCCATGGACTCTTACATTCTCCACCAACCTGCACTCAACAATGTCAAACTTCATCTGGTAATTCAATTATCCCGCTGGTTCTCAATTGTCAAAGACACAACAGACAGAGTCCACAAACTCCAGCAGGTTTACCAAAGATCATTTCCCTTTACTGAATCTAGGCCAAATCTATCAAATCATATCATTATTTTCCAAGTGTCCAGTTGCCACATTCTTATAAAAGGTTCCAACGGTTTCCTCACAGTTGAGATCAAGCTATTTAGTTGTCTGTTTGTCCTCTCTGTCCTGTTTTAAATGTTTAGATTTACAATAGCTGCTTTCCAGTCTGCAGGATCCTTTCTCGTATGTAACCAGCTTTGAAGAATAATCAGTAATTCTTTCGCTAGCTCTATTGCCACCTCCTCGATATTCTGGGACGTAGCTCAGCAGAACCCGCACATTACCAACCTTCAATTCGATTAGATTTTCAAAAACATACTCTTCATTAATTCTAGTTTCGTGCAGTTCCTCATTTTCGCCAGTCCCACTGTTCCCTAGTATATCTGGGAGTTTGCTTCTGTACCTTCCTCAGGGAGATACACTCAATGTCTTCATCTCAGCTGGCAGATGGCTTCTGACAGCCAGTGAATATTTAGGAGGACTGCACTTTGCAGATGATGAATATGTTAACATGTCCTGCCTGGAAAGTTCCAGAATTAATCCAGTTCACTTCATGGTGAATGTCAGTACAGTTCTGTCCCTGGTGTGAAGCTCAGATTATACTGATGGAGGGGACGCAGCTCAGTGACCACCTCATTTTTGAAAGGTTCACATTTTATGTTTGGAATTGGTTCAGCTTAGAAAAATATTCCTAGAAATCCCAGGGAGGATAATACAATGCCCAGCCCCTCGCAGATTTCCTTCTGTGTAGTCTCGCCTCCATTTGTTTCCCATGGACCGAAACCCTCTATAAATGTAGTGTCCAGAGTGCGGTCACCATACGCTTGGTCTCTCTGAGTAGATGCAGCAGCTGATAATGCACACCCGAGAAAAAACATCCACAGAACCTGCCTTCACTGACAGGTGCAAGTCAAATCCTCACACACACAATCCATGTTGAAAATGTTTCTCTTCCTGGCTGAGAAAGCCGTTACATCTCTGGCAGACACACAGTAAAATTTCCGTTCTCCAAAGAAGCAGTTGACAATGTAACATTACGTTTCTCTGTATCTCAGCAACTATAACGGCAGCATCAGCATTACCGTTGTAGTTGACCAGCACACTCAGAGAAGAGCGAGTGTGGGAATGTAACTCACTTTAAACAGGGGCATATCTAGATTGACGTAATATTCAGGAATATGGGGAAAGGGTTATGTTAGAAGAAATTCCCTTTTTATTTTCCTTCTACTTCATTATCAGCAGTCCCTTTACTTTTCATCTCTCTCTCTCTCTCTCTCTCTCTCTCTCTCTCTCTCTCTTTTGTTGGACATTTCCCCATCCATTCAACAAATCTCCCCCTCACTCATCCAGTCTGATAAAAATAATATTATTTCCCAGTTGCTTTCAGTGTTGCTGTAGGGTCACTAGACTTGAAACTTAATCTGTTCTTCTCGTGACAGAGGCTGCCATTATTGCTGAGATTCTCCAACATCTTCAGACGCTGGAGAATTTTATTTCAAATCTCGAACATCCACAGTTCATTGGTTTATTTCACCGTTAATGCTGCTGTTTCACGGGATGACAGCGTCACTGGCAAGGGCAGCATTTGTTGTTCATCACTAGCTGCTCTTGACCATGAGGTCATTTGCCAAGACAATATGGAGCCAACTATGTGGTCGTGGGGTCGAAGTCAAACTTAGTTTCTTTACCAAAGATTATAAGTGAAATAATGAAAGAAGTCCAGATGGTTTATGGTTGCCGTTAGTAAAATGAGATTTCATTCAATTTTTGTCATTCAAATTTAAGTTCTGTCATTAGCCGGGATAGGGTTTGAAACAATGCCTTTAAGAACCTGTGCCTCTCTGATTATTACTCTGACCACTGTGATTATTACTCTGATATGGGGTGCCAACTATGAAACAGCTGGAGAGACAAGAACAAGTATGTGTTCAAAATATTTGCAATTGGAGGAGAGGTCAGAAGAGAACTGGAGCCGTAAAAGCTGAAGTTAACAAAGGGACAGATAACGGCTAATTCAACAACAGCACTGAGGCAGAGGTGGAGACTGGGTTATTATGGAGGTGGGTGTGGACAGGGTTGATGGCAGAGAAAATATAGAGAAAAAGGAAGACGCACGGATCTGAACAATATTCTTACTTCTTAGATATTTATGAGTGAGGAGTCTGAAATTGATGGAAATGAAGTGGAGTTTGTGACTGAAACTAAATATAACAGTTTATGCAAATGCTAAATATAAATAACTGATATAGCAATAACCTTCAACAAGATTCTTAGTTTTACATTTCGCCATTTATTGCTGGGGTCTCAGCAGGGTTGGAAGGCATTACATCTCTCCAGGTTGCTACGCTCTCTCCCTGAGATTGCAACCACCCCAATACACACAAAGGAAGTTGCATCAAGACACGATTCAAAAGGGCCACAACACACTGCAGCACAGCAGAACTGCAAAAAAAGGAAGAGGAACACCTATACAAGTTATTCGCCAAAAACGGATATCCTCGCAATTTCATCAACAGATGCCTAAGGGAAAGACAACGGACCGAGGACATGCCGCAACCCAAAGGACTAGCTACACTACCATACATCAAGAACATCTCTGAACTGACAGCCAGACTACTGCGACCACTAGGACTTATAACAGCACACAAACCAACAGCCACCCTCAGACAACAACTCACCAGAACGAAGGACCCGATACCCAGCATGAGCAAAACCAATGTAGTGTACAAAATCCCATGCAAAGACTGCACAAAACACTATATAGGACAAACAGGAAGACAGCTAACGATCCGCATCCACGAACATCAACTAGCCACGAAATGACACGACCAGCTATCCCCAGTAGCCACACACGCAGACGACAAGCAACATGAATGGGACAACACTACCATTATAGGGCAAGCCAAACAAAGAACAGCCAGGGAATTCCGAGAAGCATGCACTCATCCACAAACTCCATCAACAAACACATCGACCTGGACCCAATATACCGGCCACTACAGCAGACAGCTGAAACTGACAACCGGAAGCAGCAAGGACAGGCCACTATAAATGCCAGAGGAAACACCACAAAAGCGCTTCACAGGAGGCTCCCAAGCACTGAGGATGTCACCTATACAAGGGACGAAACGTTTGCAACAAAAACTTCCAGCTCGGCGAACAGAACCACAGCAACGAGCACCCGAGCTACAAATCTTCTTTCAAATTTTGAATCTTCTTCTTATATTGCGAGAGGCGTCTATTGGGGCCATGACAAGAAGGGCAGATATTCACGTTTTAATTGGATAATTACTAATGAACAATAAGTTGCATAAACACGGGGTTGGCAGCGAAATGCGTTGAGCTGGAGGAGTGACAGTTCTATCAGTAATTATATCAGATACACAATCCTCCTCACAGATCCAGCCCAGACTCCATAATGAGATATCTGCTCAGCACGGAGCACTGTGCAGACCAGTCTCAGTACAACCCAGCAATCTGCCCATGATGCAATACTGTGCAGCTCTGACTAATCCATTAGCTATCGGTCCAACATGGGGAGCAGTACAGACCACACCAGCGCATTGATTCAGAAATCTGGACAAAACGGTTAGTCCAGCATGGGGTAATGTGCAGCGCAAACAGGTGGGCTTGTTCTATAAACGTGGATAAGGTATCTGTTCAGTATGGGGAGCTGTACAGTGAATAGCAGTGAATCAATCTGTAAATCAGGAGCAGTTACCCTCCCAGCATGGAGAGCTGTGTATATCACCCCAGACCCTCCCAGCATGGAGAGCTGTGTATATCACCCCAGTGCATTGATCTGTGAACCAGGAGCAGTTACTCTCCCAGCATGTAGAGCTGTGTACTCCAGCCCAGTACATTGTTCAGTAACACTTTATTAGATCCCTGCCCAGTGTGGGGAAACTTGCAGCTCATACTGGAAGTGACAGGATGTGCAGCTCCCATCCATTTACAGCTGCATATCTCCATTGTGCCATGATAAAGCGGTGATCTGGGTGTAAGAATCCCTGCCAGACAGAGATGGTAGGGAAATCAGTTCAAATACCAAAAGAAACAAAAGGACTTTGGGAAAACGAGAAAGGGAGATTGAGAGACAATTCCATGGATGATCACTGGTTTCAGAAAGTTGAAGTAAAGATATTTCAACAGCATCTTGCAACTTTAACCAGTATTCCCAGGAATGATGGGTAGATGGGATATTGCTGCAAATTCAGATGATGGAGTTTTGGATGAGCATTTGTTCTGCAGCTTTCCAACTGGGAGTGGGAACAGTAGAGTCTTCGACTTAT
>NC_057727.1:116067-124185 GCF_004010195.1 Chiloscyllium plagiosum
CCTTGAGAAAAGAAAAAAAAACATAGAGAAAAAAGGGACTTTTACGTTACCCAGTATAGTCGCCCTATATTGTGCATGCAGGCCCAGTAAGTGCACACCAATCTTGCAAACAGTAATCCACACAGACCCGTTTTCCAACACTGTACCTCTGCCCCTCAATAACACAGTCATCCCTGAACACTGTGGACAACTTAGCATGGTCAATTCATCCAATGTGCACACCATTGTGTTGTGGGAGAAAGCCCACGCGGACGCGGGAAGAATGCACAAACACTAAATCGAGCCTGGAAACAAACCGGGGTCACTGGTACTGTAAGACACCAGTGCTAACTACTGAGCTACCTTGCCACACAGAAATTGATATCTCTCCATACATTTGTTCTACAGTTTCCATCTGTCTTTCGGGGGCCAATATTACAATCCAACCAAGGTTACCATTCCTCTCTTTTAACAATCGATATATTTACACTGAATGACTTTGCTCAGAAAGTTTTTCTCTACTTAGAGCAATAATGCTTTTCCTTCATCACAAACGCCACTCCTCCTTCTCTTTGCCTCCGTTGCAACCCGTTCTATTTGCCCTTGGATTTCAAAACATCACCAAACACTTTCTTATGGCCCAAATCGCTGTGTTTTTTTTTAATGAAAAGCCATCCATCCTGCGACCATTCTTGTAAACCTTCTCGGGACTCCCCAAAATTCCAGGATATCCTTCTTCAGACACAGGAGCTAAAACTGCTCCCAATATTTCAAATGGTGTCTGGCCAGAGCTGATACAGCCTCAGCAGTGCATCTCTGGGCTTGTCTTGTAACCCACTTGAAATAAATGTGAAAATGACATTTGTTTTCTGAACTTCCAAGTGAATGTGTCTGTTAACCGTAAGAAATATCCTGAACTCGGACTGCAAAAGGCTCTTTGCCCTTCAGATGACTGAACCTTTTCCCGTTTCAGAAACTAAACAACGCCATTATTCTCTCTAACAAAGTGCATAGATTCACAGTTTCACACATTGTACACCATGTGACATTCTTTCTCCAATCCCCTGCCCGTCCAAATCCTTCTGCCCGAACATTTCGTCAGCGCTTCCTGTCTCTCCACTTATCCTCTCATCTACAAACATAGCAACACTGCCCTCAGTTGCATTGTACAGATTTTTAACGCATAACATCAATAGCTGTTGGCCCATCGCTGGCCAATGTGGGAGTCCACGAGCCAATGGTTTCCATTGTGTAAAAAAAAAAATCATGCTATTATGACTCCCTGCATTCTGCCAGGCAGCCAGTCCACGACCGAGCCACAGACACAATGGTCTTATCTAATTTAGCAAACTTATCACAGGCATTCCGAAAATCCAAATTGATCGTGTCTACTTGCACTGCATTTTTAAACTTACTTTCTACCTGCTCAAATAAATCTAATCGATTAGTCAGACATGGACTCCACTTGACGAAGCCGTACTGATGCAGTCCTACATGTGCTTCCAGGTGTTCAGAATTCTCTTCCATCACAATGGATTCCAGGAACTTAACCATGACCTTGTTGCAACTGATCTGTTTGTAATTTTCTGCCTTGGCCTTAATCCCTTTTTAACTAGGGATTTTACGTGACTCATTTTCCAGTCATCTGACGCCAGTGATTTCGAAAGGTCATCACCAATGCCTCTACAATTTACTCAGCTGTCTTATCAGATGGCTGTGGTGCACTGCATCTGGTCCAGGCGATATACCCATCTTCAGCTTCACCAGTCACTCCTCTTCTTTAAAATTTTATCTTGAGCTGTATTTAAAGGCCTCCAAATCTTCTGATTTCCATTAATTTGCACCAAATGCGAGGCTCATTTCTTTCATGTTTCTGCTTTCTGGGCCGCCACTTCTCAACCATGATTGTCTCATTCTCCCCTTCAGTGTATTTGCTCCTTCAGGGGATATATTTCTGCAGTGCCTCGTGAAGAAGGCAGAACTGCCTGTGATTGCAGCTCCACCCATCTGCCTATGCAGTCATCAATACACAATTATAATCCCGTTACATTTTATTCAGTATTCTCTCTCTAAGGGCAAGCTCTAATAGATAATGACCACTGCCTTCTCGTTGTTCCTTCAAGATGTGCTCCGTTATCACATCTGCTGCATCGTACAAAACTAAGGCGAGTATTGCCTGTATCAGCGTAGGGTCTCGCACAATCTGCTCCAAATAAACCTCACAGACATTCCACAATTTTTTTCACGAGATCCACTGCTGACCTATTTTTCCCAGTGCCCCTGTGCATTGAAGAATTAATTACTTTGCGTAGTGCCTTTCTTAGGTGCCTTTTCCATATCCTGATATATTTTCTTCCTAAATCCTGGTGACTGCCAAGAGGCTTTCACAAAGATCGATCGGGATCATTTTTTCTTCTTTTCTGCTTCCTGAAATCGATCCACCCCGATTTTTCACACTCTGATTCTATTACTCTTTTTGCTGTCAACTTTATTTTATTTCTTAGTAACAAGGCAGCCCACCGCACTGCACATTTGCCTGTCTTTTCAAAAGAAGTTTAGTTCACAGCCCACATCCCCTTGCAGGCACATTTCTATGATATCCACAATAACGTACTGACCAATTTCCACCTGTGCTACTAGCTCATTTGCCGTTTTATGCATACTGCATATGTTTCGGTACACACCCTAAACATGAATCCCAGTAACTGCAAGAACCCCGAGGAGATGACAGACAGCAATGTGGGCTGTGAACGATCTGTACTCCATGCTGCATGAGCCGGCGTTTTGCAGTAAACATGTTCTGTAATGCAACACAGTGGCAAACAGGAACAGTCAGTTTCTTGCTTACAGTCAGTTTCTCCTGTTCGAAGATTAAAAAGTTCCATGCAGAGTAATACCACTGAACCATGTTGAACCCGCTTATACTTGTTAATTATCTGAAAATATTGATTCGCCTTAATCAAATACTGGTGTTTACATCATCCAGGTTTGTATTCCATAATTTTGTGTCAGTTTTCTGGAGCACATTAGATCACTCTGGTATTTGAACACCTGACGTCGTTTGTTTCAAGTACAGAACACAAAGTATTGGATGTAAATTTGCCAGCAGAGCTGAAAGGTTTATTTTAGGACGTTTCATCAACTTACTAGGTAACATGATCAGTGAGCCTCCAGTGAAGCACTGATGTTACTGACCCCCTTTTTTGTAAGTTTATGGTTCCTTCATTTGGTTATGCCATTTTCTGTGGTGATGTCATTTCCTGTTCGTTTGCACAAACAGTGGTAAATGGGGTCCAGCCCAATGCGTTTGTTGATAGAGTTCTGGTTGGAATGCCAAGCTTCTAGGAATTCCTGTGGATGTCTCTGTTTTTGGCTTATCCTGGTATGGTTTCTTGTCCCAATCGAAAAGGTATTCTCCCTTATCTGTGCGGAAGGATATTGCAGAGAGTGTGTCCTGTCTTTTCCCGCTGAGAAAAAGAGCAGGAAATGAAATTATCAAAGGAAATTACATTGCCAACACAAGGAAACCTAAACACATAAATAGAAATCGATTCACTAACACCAGTGCTCCAAAGGAGGCTCACTGATGATATTACCTAGTATGGTGACGAAATATCTGAAAAATTAACATTCCACAGAGAGATACAGAGATATGCACACATAAAGACACATATACAGCCTCTCACCTAAACACACATACTTACGCGCACACACAAATGTGCCTACAGATAAGCCATAGCACACGTTTAAATGTATAGAGCCATGCATGCAAATTTAACTTGAAAACTTAAATGTCGAATCACTTTGGCATATATGAAAACCAAGATGAACATTAATATCAATATTTTCCCATTTTTGGCAATCACAAATATATGATGGCAGAGACAGCTTATTTATTTATTTTTAAACCACATTATTCAGCATATACACACGATCGCACATACATACCATTTAAGAGCCTCACATGCAGAAACACAAGTGCATAACTCAACAGCAGTGCAGAATTTATAAAACACAACGACATGTGTGTCAGCAAACATCCACACAATAACACAAACAAGCATATCCGGACCTTGTTTAGGATACATTGACACACAAACAGACATCATCAATAAATGTAAACATCCATAAAACACGAAGTTGTCTACTAACATGAAGCTAAAATATAAAAATAACCTCATGTCGATAGGATCTGAAATAGAAAGTAAACACACATTTTAGATGGCACAAACAAAAAAAGTTTCACGAAGACATTAAAAGCTAATGAAAGCCATTTCGAAAGTGGTATATTAGCATGCTGAAGCTTACGTATTGTGCAATGACCAAACTTTACGGACTCAAATACGTTAACGAGCACACCATTAGTAAAGGAACAAGAATATGTTAATTCATGCACCAACTCCAACATGAGAAGTTGCGAAGCAAGACATACACATAACTACATCAAGAAGAATGAAAAGAAAAACATGCAAACAAAGCAGAAGAAAAAAAATCATTGAGATACGCGCAAAAAATGTTCACTCCTGCCATACGCAGATCCTACAAAAGACATGAAGGTCTTACCGTGGATGTAATTTATGTTCATGTTTGCCCAATCAATTACTCACCAATAAATGAAGAAGATGTGAATCACAATTGAAATGTTATCAAGTAATGGCCACAATTTTCAAACAAACTACTGTGACAGACCATTATATAATAATATAATGAAAATATTCTTTTCAATTCGTATTCCTCAAATAATAAGCAATTATAATGTTCTTCAAAAATAGTTTTAAAGGGGAAATAATTCGAAATGTTCTGACATAGATAATAAAGAAAGAAAATGTGCAGTTAGAGTTAGCACGTTCTTAATGAGTGTCAATAATGCATGAATAAGAATTAAATCCTGAAGGCCTCATCATAAACATTTGGATCATTACTGCTCTTTTCCAGGTTAGTTGTATGAGTTGTGGAGCCCGAAGACTTTCCTCAACTGTTTATTGAGGCCTTTGAATTTACAGCCTACAATCTGTCCTGTTCTTGTCAGTTTATCAGTGTGTAACTGAGAAAACTGTTAATGTTTTTATTTTCGATTTACTTTGCTTGGTAACATTGAGATGATTATGTTGTGACAATTTATAGTTTTCGAGGAGAAAGTGAGGGCTGCAGATGCTGGAGATCAGAGCTGAAAATGTGTTGCTCGAAAAGCGCAGCAGGTCAGGCAGCATCCAAGGAACAGGAGAATCGACGTTTCGGGCATAAGCCCTTCTTCAGGAATTTGTAGTTTCCCAATTGTTTGAAGTTCGATTGTGTTGTTTATTATTTGTTCTATATTCGCTTTATGCTGAGGCCTTGCTTTCTAACTCTTGTGACTTTGATAAATGGAAATAAAATTCAATGCTCAGTGCGAATGCATTCTCGTCTCAATGTGGTATTCAGGAGTTATTTTCAATTCTGTAAACCTCAACATAGACTTTTCGATAAAATGCATTCTAAATTGAATAATAAATGAATGAATATGCACTAACTTTGAAACGCCTGATTTTTTCTGCATGGCCAATCGGTATTAGTACATTTTCTCAAGTTTAAATTCCCCATTCCCTTTCCAGCCAAATACGTTTTCACTGGCTCTGTCCAGTTCAGTTTCATTCAAACATCTGCACTAATGTTACACAATTATCAAGCCCACTAGTACCAATGCACTTTTCACACGGTATGCCTGATGCAGTACTCCAGAGGCAGAACGATTAGGCAGCATTTTCTCTTCTGCACAAATTATCTCTGCCTCTGCTCACGTAATGACAAAAGTCAGGAGCGTTGTTCCACCAGAAACCACTAAAAGGCAGGCAATGAAGTTAGAAAGTTTACTCCACTCTTTTTAAACTGAAAGTCCTCCCAGTGTCGGGACGGTCTGTATTTATAATGAATTAATCGCCACGTAAAACGCCCATCTAAACAGTCCTCAGACGGAAGTGTCAACATTCAGTCTGAAAGGCAGGCACAAAACGCGGGTTCTCAGAACTGGAGATCTTTTCCTCGTACATAAGTCTCATGGAGCACAAATCCTGGGAAACTCTCGAAAATTATAAATCAGTGGTCGATGTCGACCAAGCAACAAGTATTCACCCATTTGTGGCCCCAACCGGAATACAGCATCGATCATTGCAACTGTTCATAAAGTCTGGAACCAACCAGTTGACACACTATGATGCTTTCTCCACGCGTTATCGTTTATGTATTCTGGGAGCAACGTATTAAGTATGAATCCCTAATGTAAACAGTTGTAAACTTTTCAAACCAACCATCAATTTCGGTTTGTCTCAACCAATTCTGGTGTCTTGCACAGCCTGGAGTGCTCAATCCTTAGTAATTATTTGAGGCGTGGTAATAACTTGTCAAAATTAGGCTTTCCCATTTATCTTAATATACCAATTAATTCTTAAACATGAATGTTATACCTCAGCAAAGGACGAATGATCAACTTAAACATGTGCAACAGTTTTGGTATGAATGTATAGGTCTGTACTCTTCCTTTAAGTGAGAGTGGAAGCTGGCACTGAACTAGAGAGGTTCAGAGCGTGCTGAAAACAATATTAAAATGTAAGATTTGGTTTAAACAAATAACTGGAATTGCTTTGCCATGATCTAGAAACAAACTTAAATTTGAACAATAAGTTCAAATTATGCTACGGGTGTCAGAGTCCAATCGAATTTGCATTGTACTGATTTGGATGACATCAAACTAAGGAAATCATCTGATCCTTTGTGGCATAAAATTGGACGTTTTAACATTTATGTCGAGAATATCAAAGTGTAGCCAAGCACCAGCAAGAAACCAGCAGAATGCCTCTCTGAAAACTACCTGCCCAGAAGAAATTTTTGGAGCAGAAGACCAAAGAAGACTGAGAGAAATAAATAGAGAAAGTTCGACGGCAATTAGTTTTGAAACTGCTGTGCTGTAAATTCAAAATTTCATTTGTCAGACCAGTGTTGTCGAATGTGGGGTGGGGGGTGTGGGTGTGGGGGGTGGGAATGGGCTTAACAAAGTCTGCTTACGGGAAAGCATTTTTGAAATTTTTTGCTTAAGGTTCTCTTTTTGTCTTAAAGAATACTTTTCTTTGAATAGTGATACTTGGGATAGTTCGTTGTCACTCAAACTTTAACACAATACGGCTAGAGGTGAGTTTTTTTTTGTTTGTCTGTTTTAAGTTAGCAGAGGGATTTACTCCATATCAGAACAGCACACATGTGCAAATTTACAAAATTAAAATGAATTGCTCACTGAGTGAAATTAGACACACAGAGAACGTAGAACATAGTTCAATACAGCACAGAACAGGCCTTTCGGCCCACGATGTTGTGCCGAACATTTGTCCTAGCTTAAGCACCCATCCATGTACCTATCCAATTGTCGCTTAAAGGTCGCCAATGATTCTGACTCTGCCACTGCCACAGGCAGCGCATTCCGTGCCCCCACCACTCTCTGGGTATAAAACCTACCCCGGACATCCCCCCTATACCTTCCACCCTAAATTTATGTCCCCTTGTAACACTCTGTTGTACCCGGGGCAAAGGTTTCTGACTGTCTACTCTATCTATTCCTCTGATCATCTTATAAACCTCTATCAAGTCACCCCTCATCCTTCGCCGGTCCAATGAGAAAAGGCCTAACATCCTGGCAAATCTTCTCTGCACCCTCTCCAAATCTTCCACATCTTTCCGAAAGTGAGGCGACCAGAACTGCACACAGTACTCCAAATGTAGCCTAACCAAGGTCCTGAACAGCTGTAACATCACTTCACGACTCTTGAATTCAATCCCTCTGCTAATGAACGCTAATACACCATAGGCCTTCTTAAAAGCTCTAACCACCTGAATGGCAACTTTCAAAGATCTATGAACGTCGACCCCAAGATCCCTCTGCTCCTCCACCTTACTAAGAACCCTACCGTTAACCCTATATTCCGCATTCTCATTTGTCCTTATAAAATGGACAACCTCACACTTGACAGGGTTGAACTCCATCTGCCACTCCTCAGTCCAGCTCTGCATCATATCTAAGTCCCTTTGCAGCCGACAACAGCCCTCTTCACTATCCACAACTCCACCAATCTTCGTATCATCTGCAAATTTACTGAACCACCCTTCGACTCCCTC
>NC_057727.1:124392-133009 GCF_004010195.1 Chiloscyllium plagiosum
TAATCGAGCAGTGTCTTTCCAGATACTCATAAATCCTATCCCTCAGTACCCTTTCTGTTACTTTGCCTACCACCGAAGTAAGACTAACTGGCCTGTAATTCCTGGGGTTATCCCTATTCCCTTTTTTGAACAGGGGCACAACATTCGCCACTCTCCAGTCCCCTGGTACCACCCCCGTTGACAGGGAAGACGAAAAGATCATTGCCAACTGTTCTGCAATTTCCTCTCCTGCTTCCCACATAATCCTGGGATATATCCCGTCAGGCCCGGGGGACTTGTCTATCCTCAAGTTGTTCAAAATGCCCAACACATCTTCCTTCCTAACAAGTATCTCTTCTAGCTTACCAGTACTTAACGTACGTAAACCATTAGAGTAATAGTCGCATATTAACATGGCAGCTGGAAATGCTAAACAGGCAAAATGTTTAAAAGGAAGACGGAGCCGGATCGACGGAGTGGAAGTGAAAATGGTAAAGGCAATAATAGCGTGAAAAACATTAAATATAACTGACTATATAAATTGTGGGGCTTTAATAAATTTCAGAGATACGAGGACAGACTTTTATAGTTACACTACAACTTACACTCGCATCATTGCTAATCAATCACAAGCTTTCTTTCAAAGCATCACAGCAGGCTAAATGTTAATACACTACGAATACCACATTTGATCCTGATTTCCCTACGCCCTTTACAGGAGCATTAATTATCCGAAACTCTCGCTGCATTAAACTAAATTTCACTTCATCTATTTTTGAGTTGATTCCATTGCCAAGAATATTTAACCAGCACCTGAATGCGCGCAATTCTTCTTCAGTGGAAGCAGTTTCTGACTTCACAATTCTACCAAAATCCAACAGGGATTTAAACAGTTCAAGGCAATTGAAAATTATTATTCGGCACAGAAAAACAGTCCGAACTTCTCAATGTCAGTGAGCTGCATCATCCCGATTGTTGTGAATCAGTCATGCACCCTCGCTCATGACTCGCTCATGATTTTTCAAAAATGTGACATCTCAAACTGGATGCAATATTCCAATTATGAAGCGACTGTTTATTTCAGTGAAACACAATTACTTTGTGTTTGTTCCCTACAGCTATGCTGGGCTTTATTTGCTCTTCTGCTGACATGTCATGGTACATTCCCTCGTTTGTGCACATATAGACGGAGGATCCTCTGCTCCTGCCCCGTTTGGATTTACTATTATTTACCATAATATGTTCTTCTGAGTTCAATACAAAACAAAGAAGCACGTCACACTTCTATGAGACTGAAATCAATATGATACAAGGATATCAATGAATAAAAACAAAAAAAAACTCAAAAATATAAAGCAAAGGTTGATCTCAACGAGAGAAAGCAGAATACAAAACAAAGAAGCACGTCACACTTCTATGAGACTGAAATCAATATGATACAAGGATATCAATGAATAAAAACAAAAAAAACACTCAAAAATATAAAGCAAAAGTTGATCTCAACGAGAGAAAGCAGAGATAAGAAGAACTGGAAATCATGCTGCTTTCTATTTGACGTCCTTTACCGCAACATGTCTGCAAATTTTAAAGTTATAGCATGCTATAATTTTACCTTAAATTGGCATTGACATTTTCTCCAATTTGTCTCAAAGGCCGGGGACAGGTTGAAACAATAAGGACTCCAAACACAAAACTTCACTTATATGAAAATGCAAACTTCATTCTGAAAAGTCACATTGCCAGTAAGAAATATTTGCGCATTACGGAACTGTGAATGAGATGAACCTGAATTTTTAAAAAAACAAAGAGAATTGTTTCTGATGGTGCGACAGGTGAGGCAGGACCAAAGCAGAGAGAATGGGGTTAGTTTTTCTTCTAGTGTATTTTATGTCCTGAATTGCCCTTACACACAACGTACCTTTTTAATTCCTATCACCAATCATACATTTCATCTTTACTTTCAGCTATTAACCATCGCCAGCAATTTGATTGATTTATGTGCAAAGCCTCTTAAGGTCAATTCGCACCACCAAAGGTGAGGTACAAGTAGGAAGAGCGAGGGCGGGGGGGGGGGGGGCTTGGAGTCGTGAGATTTTACTAAGAATATTTCTGATGGTTCGTCCAGTAAGGCTATGTGCATGAAATTCAGAAATAAGAACGGTTCATTAGCTTCAGGCAATTGCAATAGTATCCCTAGAAGTCAGAGTTAAAATGAGGAACAAGTATGTCGGAAGTTGTAAATTTTATGTTGCAGTAATAGCAAATGTTGCCTTCAAATCATAATAGCCATGATTCTAAGGACTTGGATGGAGAAGAATCTGTTACGTATGCTCAAGAAAATGTTCTTCATTAATATGTACAAGTAACTACTACAGAAAGAGCAAAAGGCAACGTTTTCTTATGATAGAAGGCAGGACAAATGACTGACGTATTTGTTGGCGAGCACTTTGGAGCTAGTGATCATAATTCGATTAGTACTAAAACATTAGTGGAAAGTGAGGACTGCAGATGCTGGAGATCAGAGCTTAAAATGTGTTGCTGGAAAAGCGCGGCAGGTCAGGCAGCATCAAAGGAGCATGAGAATCGACGTTTCGGGCATAAGCTTTGGAGAGGGTGCAGAGAAGATTTACCAGGATGTTGCCTGGAATGGACAATAGGTCGTACGAGGATAGGTTGAGCGTGCTCGGCCTTTTCTCATTGGAACGGAGAAGGATGAGGGGTGACTTGATAGAGGTTTATAAGATGATCAGGGAATAGATAAAGTAGACAATCAGAAACTTTTTTCCCCGGGTACAACAGAGTGTTACAAGGGGACTTAAATTTAAAGTGAAGGGTGGAAGGTATAGGGGGGATGTCAGGAGTAGGTTCTATACCAAGAGAGTGGTGGGGGCATGGAATGCGCTGCCTGTGGGAGTGGCAGTGTCAGAATCATTGGCGAACTTTAATAGACAATTGGATAGGTACATGGATGGGTGCTTAAGCTAGGACAAATGTTCGGCACAACATCGTGGCCGAAGGGCCTGTTCTGTGCTGTATTGTTCTATGTTCTATATGTTCTAA
Source organism: Chiloscyllium plagiosum (assembly GCF_004010195.1). NCBI lineage: Eukaryota > Metazoa > Chordata > Chondrichthyes > Orectolobiformes > Hemiscylliidae > Chiloscyllium > Chiloscyllium plagiosum. The sequence goes on from NC_057727.1 coordinate 127,432, forward strand.
GTTCTATGTTCTATGCCCGAAACGTCGATTCTCCTGCTCCTTTGTTGCTGCCTGACCTGCTGCACTTTTTCAGCAACACATGTTTAAGCTCTAAAAACGTTCGTGGAAAGAATAAGCCTTTGTATAAATTTTAAAGTCTTTTATTGGAGAAGTGCAAATTTTGATAGCGTCAGACAAGAATTTTCAAGATTTGATCAGAGTGAAAGTGTTTGCAGGTAAAGTGACTGCTGGTAATTGGGAGGGTACCTAAACTGAAATAATGAGCGTTCAGAGAGACATTATCTTCTGGTTCATGAAACTGGGGCTTGTCAGAATAGGAACAATGGAGCAATGAATATATTGAGACTCAGGTTAAGAATAAGAAGATGTCATATATTAGCGAAATCCAACTGCAATCAAGTGAAACTGTTAAAGACTATAAGAGGTGTTGGGATATTCTTTAGCCGGTAATCAGGAGTGTAAGACAATGATATGAGATATTCATCAGATAAAATGCTAAGCGTGATCAAAGAGATTCCACAAGTACATTAAGTGCAAAAGAGTAACTGTGGAGTAAATAGGACTCCTCACAATCAATCATCTGTGTGTGGAACCGCAGGAGATTGGAGAGATACTAAGCTCATATTTCGTGTCAATTTACATTGTGGAAACGAAATGGGGGTGGGAGAACTTGGGCAAATAAATAAGAATGTCTTGAAAAGTCCGTGCTGCAGAATAGGAAGTGCTGGATGTCTTAAACAACGTTAAGTTCTATGAGGGCAGAGAAGGAGATGTTGTGGATGCAGATTTGAGTAAAGCCTTTGACAAGGTTTCACGTTGTAGTAAAGTTACATCACATGAATTCACCGAGAGTTTTCCAATTCGATGCAACATTGGCTAATTAGACAGAGGGTGTTGGTCGAGTGTTGTTTCTCGGACTGGAGGCCAGGGACCAGTGGTGTTCCGCAGGGATGCACTGTTGTTTGTCATTTATATAAATAAATTGGATGTTAAATCAAAAAAGGTGATTAGTAAGTTTGTGAATTTACCAAAATTATTGGAATAGTTGACAGCGAAGGTTCTGAAGGGATTTGATCAATTGAGTCAATGGACGGAAGAAATGAATTTGGGTGAATGTCAGGTCTTGTGTTTTGGTAAAACAAACAAAGACGGCGCTTATTCAGTTTATGGTAGGGAATCGGTTTGTGTTTTCTAGCGGAGAGACCTGTCAGCTCAGGGATATCATTGCGTCAGAGGTGAAAAGAGTGAAAGGGACGACGTTTCTTAAACTTGCCTTCATTGCTCATATTATTGAATAAAGGAATTAAGACGTCATGTTTAGGTTGAACAGAAGGTTGTTGAGGCAACCTATGGAAAACTCAGCACAGTTCTGATTGCCGTGCGAGACAAAGGACATAATTACATTGAATAGGTCTAAAAACAAGATTTACCATTATTTTGTCAGGTTTTGCGTAATAACGATAGGCTGGTCTTTTGCCCGAAACGTCGATTTTACTGCTCCACGGATGCTGCCTGAACTGCTGTGCTCTTCGAGCAGCACTAATCCAGAATCTGCTTTCCGGAATCTGCAGCCATTGTTTTTACCTGGTACAGTTTCCAGCGGTGGCATTGGAGATTGAAGGGTGATCTTAAAGATTTTTATAAAATTATGAGAGGAATAACTGAGTCTTTTCCATCGGGCAGGTAAATTCAGAATTACAAGGCATATTTTTTAACGTGAGAGGGAAGAAACAATTAATAGAGCCCAGAGGGGCAACATTACTACACAGAGTTGTGGTCATGTGTGGAATGAATTGCCAGAAAGAAAAGGTGTACATGCAGCTACAAATGTAATATTTATAGCACATTTGTGTAATTACATGAATGCACAAGACTTAGATGGATACCTGGCGAACTCAGACATATCGGAGTACGTTATATGGGAAACTTGGTTAGTCTGGCTTGGTGCTGTGTGACTCTGTTGCACGATGCAATTTAATATGTGCTTACATTCTAGAGAAATTGCTTGAAAGAATTTGTCAGATAACATCTCGTGTTGTGCTGCAGTTATTACTGTTGTTCAAATGAGGTATCACGGAGGGAAATAATGAGGTTGAATTAATGTATCTCGTGGACACCTGTGAGGAAGGAGATAAACTCTGCACTTGCTTTTCTTTACAGACAGGAAAAGGCAATTCTTCTGAAGAATTCAAATTCTGTCATAAAGTAATTAAAGATAATCTGCTGTTGGAAGTTGCATTATTTTGTGAATTGGAGTGGCACAATGGGATTGACCAACAACCGCAGTCAGCATTTTGAGGACAGAAAGAGACAGAAAATTGCCAGGAGAAAGAAAAATGTTCAGAACCCAGGTAAAGATTCGAGAAGAGGCTCTTGGGGCTGAATGGAGGAGGTGTGTTTGAGAAGGGATTTATAGATTTTGGGGGATGAAAGTCGAAATAATACGTCAGAGAAACTAGAATGACCTGTTTTGAATTTTAATGGTATTCTGACAGTTAATCCTTTTTTTCTGATGGTGCTACGGTCGACCTGGACACTTTCAGGCATCTTCTAACAACTGACTTGATATTTCTGGATCCTGGCATTGTGGATATTTTAATGATGAGAAAGAGAGGAGACCAATTCTGGGTCTCATAGAGGGAGTAGAGGGAATAATGTGAGTGGGAGGGGAAGGCATTGCCAGTGCTATTATCATACAAAGAAAAAAAAGGGACCAGGAGAGAGTAGCTGAACTCTGCTCAATGACGGTGCAAGCACCTTGGAACAACTACAAGGATATTACTCTCGATTATGGCAATTTGAAACAAGTACAGCAAATATTGCCTAGCAGCATCTGTGAAAAGAGCAAAAGGCTTTTCAGGGGATTCACATTGCTGTTCGTCACGACTCGAGCAAAATGTCATGGCCAGTTTTGTTAAAAGTCACAACCGGCGAAGAAGCTGGGATGTGCTGGTTTAACTTTGACATGGTCACAAAGGATGAATTTATAATATTCATCGAAGCTACTCATGTACTTTGACATAAACAAAATCCTAAGTGGAGAGATTCAAATATGCAACTCTGGTAAAGGAGGACACAGATGGTTGAGATACAATCTAGAACATAGAACTGTACAGCACAGTACAGGTCGTTCGGCCCTCGATGCTTTGCCACCTTTCATCCTACTCTACAATCAAACTAAACTACACATCCGTGATTTTACTGTCTTCCATGTACCTCTCCAAGAGTCGCTTAAATCCCAAACATATCTGACTCCTCTGCCAATTCTGGCAGTGGCACCCAACATTCTCCATGTAAAGAACCTACCTCTGACTTCTCTCCAAAACCTTCCTCCCAACAACCTAAATTATGCATCGTCGTGATGGACATTTCCACCATGGGAAAATGTCCCTGGCTATTCAGTCAATATGTGCAGCTCAACATGTTTACTTTGAAAAAGTCACCTCTCATTGTTCTTCGCACCAATGAGAAAATCAATAGGTCCCTCAACCTTTCTTCTTGTGATATATCGTCAAGTCCATTCATCATCCTAGTAAATCTCCCCTGCCCCCTCTCTGAAGCGTCCACATCTTTGCTGTAATGAGGTGACTAGAACTGAATACAATATTCCAAGTGTGGTCGAAACAGGGCTTCACAGAGTTCCAGCATAACCTCACGGCTATGAAGCTCAATCGCCCGGTAATGAAAGTCAATACACCATACGGTTTCTAAATATCTCCAACAACGTGGCTGGCAACTTTGAGGTATGTAGGTATGTGAGCTCCAAGTTCCTCGTTTTACTCCACAGTTCCAAGAATTCTGCTTTTCACCCTGTATTTTGCATTCAAATTCGACTTCCAAAATGAATTCCTTCACATTGTTCTAAGTTGAGCTCTATCTGCAACCTTTCAACCCAGTTCTGCAATCTGTTAAGTCCCATTATAACCGACAGCAGCCCTCTACTCTATGCACAATCCCACCAAATATTCCGTCATCAGTAAATTTAGTAGCCCACCAGTTCACCTGCTCTTCCAAATCATTTAGAAAAACACAAAAACAAGACCTCCCAGAACGGATTTCCGTGGAACACCACTTATCAGCGTGCTCCAGGCTCCATCTACCACAACCCTGTGTCTTCTAATTGGCCTGCCAATCCAGAGAACCAGATTTCCCGGTATTCCATGCTTCCTTACTTTCTGAATAACCCTACCATGGGAAACCTTATTGAACACCTTGTTAAACTCCACATATATCACATCCAATGTTCCACCTTCATCCATGTGTTTGGTCACATCCTCAAAGAATTCAGTAAGGCTTATGAGGTATGACCTCCCATTCTCAATGCTATACTGACAATCTCTAATCAAAATAGGTTTTCTAATTAATCTTAAAACCTATCTCTTAGAATCCTTTCTAATAGTTTGCAAACGTGATGTGAATGGCCTGGTAATTTCTTTGTGTAAGAGGCACATGGGTCATAAACGCTTCCCTTGTTACTGAACAGCAGTCGCAGCGTGAACCAGGGCTTTGTAAAGCTGCAAAATAAACTCGTAGCTCCTAAACTCAATCCCTCTGCGAATGAAAGCCAACACACCATATCGAACACAGAACATAGAACATAGAAGAATACAGCGCAGTACAGGCCCTTCGGCCCTAGATGTTGCGCCGATCCAAGCCCACCTAACCTGCACTAGCCCACTATCCTCCATATGCCTATCCAATGCCCGCTTAAATGCCCATAATGAGGGAGAGTCCACCACTGCTACTGGCAGGGCATTCCATGAACTCACGACTCGCTGAGTAAAGAACCTACCCCTAACATCTCTCCAAAACTAACCCCCTTAATTTAAAGCTATGCCCCCTTGTAATAGCTGACTCCATACGTGGAAAAAGATTCTCAATGTCGACCCTATCTAAACCCCTAATCATCTTGTACACCTCGATCAAGTCACCCCAAAACCTTCTTTTCTCCAATAAAAACAACCCCAAGTGCCTCAGCCTTTCCTCATACGATCTTCCTACCATACCAGGCAACATCCTGGTAAACCTCCTCTGCACCCGTTCCAGTGCCTTCACATCCTTCCTATAGTATGGCGACCAAAGCTGCACACAATACTCCAGATGCGGCCACACCAGAGTCTTAGACAACTGCAACATGACTTTGCTACTTCCCCATCAATGGAATTAGTTAATCAGAGGTAAGCACGTAAATGCAATTCTTCTATCTCTGATTAACTACAGTGGCGGCACAGTGGCTCAGTGGTTAGTACTGCTACCTCACAGCGCTAAGGAACTGGGTTCGATTCCTGCCTCTGGAAAGTGTGTAGTGTTTGCACATTCTCCATGTTTAGATTAGATTAGATTACTTACAGTGTGGACCATATTTGGAGCATTATGCACAATTTATTTTTAGATTAGATTACATTGCAGTGTGGAAACAGGCCCTTCAGCCCAACAAGTCCACACCGCCCCGCCGAAGCGCAACCCACCCATACCCCTACATGTACCCCTTACCTAACACTACGGGCATGGCCAATTCACCTGACCTGCACATCTTTGGACTGTGGGAGGAAACCGGAGCACCCGGAGGAGAACGTGC
>NC_057727.1:135709-137847 GCF_004010195.1 Chiloscyllium plagiosum
TACGAAAGGATTTTATAACAGGTCAGTTAAAAATCGGGGTAGCATAAAGCAAAGTCAATCGGCAATGAATATTATGTCTTAGTTTATTGTCTCGCGAATATTCTCCACCAGTCACTTCATTCAGCTGCTCTGTTATTTTATTCGTGTCTCCTTTTTATGATCACGGTGAATCATATGCAAACCTGCAGTGTTCTGGCATTAGTCTCACATACAAGGAATAAATATTAAGAAGACTGAATAATTTATAGTCCATCCCTCAGCAACATTCATCCATTTCACCCCGGGCGAGTACAAGTTTCCATTTATTTTGAAGTGAAAATTGATGTAACGAAGCGGTTAACTAAACTTGTTTGTTCAGTGACTGTGATTAATGCCAGTCTCCATTGATTCGAATTATCCAAGTGGAGCGTTTTCTTATTTTAATGATAAATGGGCTGCGTTCAATGAGTAATCCCGTAATATGAGCAGGAGCATCATCGACACCACGAACAGGGATCAGCAGCTCCAGAGAGAGGGCGAGAAGTCAGAATCTGAGGACAATAGACTGGAATGTTCAAACAATGGATAAGATTCTGAGAACAATTCAATGCAATGCTGCAACAATGGACCGGGGTCTATCCTGGTACATTTGGTCTCTTTCTACATATTATGACCAAAGTTTTTCACCAACCCGGATCCGATATGCACTTTACGTTTGCCAATATTTTTATTATCCTATCCTGGCGATCGTTGGTGTCCCTGGTAAGGCTGACTGTTAAATTATTATTTATGTGAAAAAGAATGATGCTTGTTCTGTTCTTTTCGTTTCCTTCAGTCTCCTTGTTGCTGAATTGTTCCTGCTGAGACACTGATAATCAGATATTCACTCGACACATCGCAGGTAACTGCATCAGTAAATGTGTTCATTCACTCTTCTTCTCTGCCTCCTGAAAAGTCCTCATGGCACTCGAGGTTGACCTATTCAGAGTCAGCTGTGATCGAGGTTTCAGTGCATCACTGTTATTGTGATGTAAATATTGGGAGCAGGGAGATTAATGCCTTCTGTGCTGGACGCAAACTCTATTTCGTTCCTCTGACTCTATCCCAGCCGTTCAATTTCTGAAGCTGAAACAGATGAAGTGCACTGATGCCTTTGGCCATGAGGTGATTGCAGAAACCATGCCCTGACCATTTCAAATTGTAACAACTATTAACACCCCCAGCATATACTTTACTGGCTCATCCCGTCCACTATTTGATCCTTCGTCTATGAAATATTGTCTTTATGATGCCAATAATCTCCTGCTGAACCACACAGCTTTACATTTGCAGACGCAAGTATCAGTTCACTCTCCATGGATTGAATCCGAACTAAAACCAAAATCTCACTCATCTCTCAATCTTGTGCACACTGGTCTATCTTGTTATTTCGTCTGACAATGCTTTTATTTTATTACTCACAAGCATGTCATGACCGATCTCCATGAAATGTCCCCCTCGGTCTCTCTTTCTTGATTACACAAATGCTTGCCTGTTGATCATGTTAAAACTGATTTCGTCTCTCTATATTCTGTCTCAATGATCTTCATATCTATCATTCCCACTTACCCCTGCCCCCCTCCCCACCCCCCATGCACACATGAAACACCTTTCCTTGTACTGGTGTAATTTGTGGGATTTCCATTTGCTGTCACTCACAGTATGTGCTGCAAACTTCCCCGTGCGTGGCAGTTATCAAGAGCAGGTCTCAGAGCAATATCACTGGCAATGGTTTACGATGAACCCCTTGTTTGGCAGATAGTCCAGTTTACTGAATAATGTACAAGTGTAGCCTGAACAGCTGTCTATGGTGGGCTGTCATCTCGTCCCAGTTTATAGTGTGTGCTGGTTCTGTCAGTCCGATTCTGAATTATATTCAACAAGGTAGTTCAACCGATCTGACACTGTTTTTATTCAATGTTTTCATTCTTGTGATTGAACCCGCTAATGTGTCATTACTCCAGTTAATACCATTGCCCGTCTTTTCCCCAATATTTCTACCATGCATTCGCAGTGAATTAGTTGTCTGTTTCAAAAGTTAAGAAAACTCTTTCTGTCCCTCTGTGTATTTTAATGGTCTTTCATTTTGGCCCTGTAGTGTATCGAGTGCTCACATTGTG
>NC_057727.1:137996-144527 GCF_004010195.1 Chiloscyllium plagiosum
GGAAAGTTGCTGGAGGTTGTGCTGTGAGCTGTCTCAGAAATTCAGGAGGACCTGAGGATTTGGTGACCTAATTCTGGATGGAACATGGAGACAGTAGATATTACGTCTGGATCTGCAACACGAAAAGCAAATAAAGCAGAGGCTGCAGAGAGGAGAAGCTCTGAAACAACGGAGTGAATGTGTGTGTGTGTGTGTGTGTGGGGGGGGGGGGGGGGCAAGTGATTTACTATATCCACCGTAGTGTTTCCAAGACCAGATTCCCAAGTACACATACCTCAGGAGCTGATTGCGAGTATACCTTGATTGAATAAGAAGCTTGTCACAGAGTGGTGTCACCTCCTTCAACACTAAATGCAACTTTATACCATGGGGAGGGCGGTGCTGCCAGTGGCTGTTACGGTCATACTTTCATTCAACTTCTATGATCCTGAACTTTGCAAGCAGGAGAGTGCGACATATCTCTCACGTTCCAGTATGTCGACTTCAGTGTATACATTAGGTGGCGGACGATCTTTATGGAAATAAAGATATTTTTCCCTCAGCAGGGATCTAACTGGTATATCCCTGTTTTTCGAGTATAGCGAAATTCTCGATGAGGTACATGGATGTGCGGGGTCCCCATGTCAATGGGGAGATGTAGAGGTACTGAAGGAAATCCACTCCATTAATGTTGCATTGTGACCATGGACATTACATCGTATTGGTTAATACCCACTGTCCTGGCAGCAGCCACAGCTTCTTCAATTAGAAATAATCAGCCATTCCAGTCGTCTCGGGGTCTGCAAGCAGAAAGAAAGGACGGGCCCTCGGATGAAGAAAGTTACCTTTCCACACGGCTCAAAACATCCACCTCCTCACCAACCCACACCCACAACACCACCACCACCCCCATCGCCAATCAACCACATCAAAATATCCGTTTGTGTACTGGGAGCAATGGGGTCACTGGGAACATCTGGGAGCAGACCATCAGGGAGATGGAGCAACACTTCCATGTCTGAATGGGTCCAAGTGAACCCTCCAGTACACACGGTATGACAACTGCCTGTAATCTCTCTCTATTTCAGTAACATACTGTATACAGTTTTTCCTTCACCGTATTTGTATGTTCACTTTCAGTCACGTTATATACCACGCACTAAACTATTATCCATTGACTGCACCTGTCTTTAATCATTTGCAGTCTCTCCACGTTCTCTTCCTAAATTGATTTTTTCCCATACAGTAGAGTCCTCTAATAGATATATGTGCTCAACTCCTCGAATCTTTGATATAGATTGTAAAAAGTTGATCACCCAGCATTGGACACTGTCTGACTCCACTGGTTACTTTCTGTCAACCAATTAAGACGGATTTATACCGAGTAGCTGCTTAATGTTTGATAGCCCTTCCTCCCCATTTCTGTGTAACACATTGAAATGGTTGAATAAGAATGAGGGGCATCATTCGGCAATTCTGATCCTCCATCCTGCTCCACCTTTCAGTACAGTCATGTTTGATGCCATCTCGGCCTCGGTTCCACTTTCCTGCCCGATTTCCATTACCCGTCATTTACTCAATGTCCAAGCATCCACTGCACTCTATGGTAGGTAATTACACAGACTTATAACTTTTTGAGAGAAGTAATTTCTCCTCACCCTGTTTAACGTCTGCCCTGGCTGATACCATTAGTATGATCGTTTGTTCTGAATTGTTGAGCATGAGGAAATACTCCACTCCACTCTACATTGTCAATCTCTTTAGAATCTTCCAAAATTTAATGACATCTCCTGTCACTAGTCTAAACTCCAGACTCTATAGGCCTAAACTGCTCATTCTCTCTTCATAAGATGTTCATGACGTTGTGTAAAAAATGGTCAAACTGTGGAAAGAATTAAACGCAGTGCCAGGTTCCATTAAGAAATTGTGTTTCCTGTGTGCTTCGAAGTTTTCAAGCATTGTGCAAACTGCCCCAAAATTGAAACAAGTGAACCAAAAGACTTCGCATTCAGCAGACGCAAGCAGCATTTTGACCCGTACAACAGTTTGAATGCAGCCAATTAATTTAAAAAGATACTTGAAGACAAAAGACCACATAAATTCAAATGTGTTTGTATCGACTACCACGAACCAAACCAATTGTAAAGGCATTGAGTGTAATCATCTGTCTAAAAGATGCCAGCATTTGAAATTAGACAGAGAGTCAACTGCTCTCTGAAGAAGGGATGAGACTGAAGTGTCATCAGAGAAAGAAATATCTGATTCTCAGAAGAAATATCCACATGGAAGCTCTCTTAAAAGTATTATTCTTCTATAAGGTAGAAGGCGCGTTTACCTGATACCCTTGACACTAGGATATGGCAGACTGAGAAGCGTTTTGGACACGGAAAGAAAGGAGAGACAGAGGAGAAAGAGTGGAGAGGGCAGAAAAACATTCAGGACGATCCATTCTTTGTGAACTTTGAGGGACTAAGTTTTAGTTTATTATGTTGTTATGAATTGGATTATATCAATTGAATTGTGTTTATCTGAACAGTATTCACTTCAGTAGAATTTAGTTCAGTTTGGGAATAGTTAATATGAAGGGGGAAATTGATAGCAATTCTGTTAAGTTATTCATTGCTGGATTTCGATAAATAAATTGTTAATTGTTACTGTCACATGAAATATCAGATAATCCATTTCATATAACTACTCTTTAATAACAGATCGTGGTTAACAGGTACGTTATACCACTTGTCACACTTATTTGGCAAATTAAGAGGTGAGGCGATTTTCTCTGAGTGTTTCAGTTTTAATTTCTCAGAGACATGTCTACCTTCTCTTCTGAACTGCCTCAAAGTAACGACATTACCCCTGAAGTCAGAGCACCAGAAGTGTAGTCTCATTAGTTCCTGACACAGTTACAGCAACACTTCTCGACCTTCATGATCTATTATTTTAGAAATAAATACTGAACTTGCACTTTCCTTCCTCATTACCTGCTCTACCGGCATGCACGTTTTCAGCGTTTGCGCACGAGGTCATACTGAGCCCTCTGCAGTTAAGTATTCTGGAGTTTCGCTCCATTCAGATACGAAGTTGACTTTGAATTCCTTTGACTAAAGTAGATATCCCCTTGCTTACTTATGTTAAATTTCATCTGCCAAATGTTGTATCAATCACCCAAACTATCCATATCCATTTATGTTTGAATTTCTTACATTTTAATTGCAATCTGTTTTTCCAACACCTCTTGCGTTCCCTGATAATTTAGCTACCATATTTCTATCCCCTCTTCCAAGTAATAATCGAGCTTGCAAATAATTGGCCCTGAGGACCAAATTCTATGACACTCCACAAGTTGCCACCCATAAAACGACTCATTTATACTGTTTGTCTGCATTGTGTTGGTCATCTGACCTTCTCTTCCAGCAAATAAGTTCGTCTTATCCCCACGTGCTGTTATGGAACAAAGTAGGCATTTATGCAGCAACTTATTCAAGGGCCTCTCAAAGACCACAAATATTAGGTCACCAAAAAACCTGTTATCCACCTTGCCTGTCATATCTTTAAAGAACTCAAACAAAGAATTCAAAGACGATTTTGCCTTCGTACAACCATGCTGAATCTGATGGTCCTTCCTTGAATGTCCTCCTCATGTTCCTAAATTATTGCCTCGAAGGCAGGGATGTCCTGCCCCCGCTCCTGAGTAAGAGATTCAACGACGGCTTGCCCTGCTCACGTTAATGGACAAGAAGCTTGAGGACTTTTGGAATCTTGCTGTTTCTATGCAACAGTTTGAGGATTTGAAGTGGCTCCCCGTTTTCCCTCATGACATACTCGACATGTTGAACAATCTCCTCATAAATCCCTGAAATGTGTTGAAGAATTAATTGGTCTCCTATCATTCCCATATGCCAGAGGTCTGAGCAGAATTACCTCCCACATAAAGTTGCAATTAGTTTTGCATTCTTTCCAATTCCTGTAAAAGAGCTTCAGTGAGCTGAATGGGTTCTGCCTATTCCAGTGTAACACTCTCCAGTCACGTTTTGGTTGCCTCCAGTTCCTGCGCTTTAGATTTGAGGGTGCTGAATGACCCCATTGCTTTCTAAGAGGAGAAAGGATGTGATCCTGGATATTTCGAAAGTAATATCAAAATTAAAGAGAGTTATTACGGATTTAGGGAAGTGCAATCATAATTGACAAATCTTTTCTGGAGTGGTTCGAAAATGTTTATTGTGCAAATACTGAAAGTGATATAGTAGGATAATCGGGGGATTTTTTAAAAATTGAAGCGAAATATATCGAGAGGAACATATGCAAACGACAGTGCAACAGTAAGGTTTACATTCATTTCAAGAAAATTGGGAAAAAAGATGTAAAGGCATCTTGCTGTAGTTGTATAAATAGTTGGTGAGACTGTAGCTGGAATATTACGTAAAGTATAGGTCTCCCAATCTCAGTAAGAATTTACTGACAACAATGAGTATTCTCCTGATTAATTCTTCAGATGCCAAGATTGTCTGATGAAGAAAATAGGCCTCAGGGCTCCGGGGTTTCAGAGAATGAGAGAAATTGATGTGACACTATAACAATTCACACAGAGTGAATTGACTAACATAGGGCCAGGGAGAAATTACTAAACACGGACGGCTTTGGAGAAAATGTCGGGACTGAAAGTGATTGGGCATTGACAAAGGCAGCATAGATTTATGAAATTGAAGTTATATTTGAAAACCTGATGAGTAAATAATTTATGGAGTAGCAATGGATCGAATGCATTTGGATTTTCAGAAACATTTTTACTAAAACCAAAGCCTAGACTGCAAGATCAAATCTTATTGAATTGGGATTGAACGGGAGATCCAATAGGATGCAGTGCATAGGAGTGAAACTAAAGTTTGGAGTGGAGGCTTGGTGAGTGCCAGAATAGTAGTGTTTGGCCACAGCTTTTCACAATATGAATCAAGCAGTTGATTGAGAAAAACATAGGAGAAAGTAAGGACTGCAGATCCTGGAGAAAAGAGCTTAAAAATGTGTTACTGGAAAAGCGCAGCAGGTCAGGCAGCATCAAAGGAGCAGGACAATCGACGTTTCGGGCATAAGTTCTTCTTCAGGAAAACCATATGCAATATTTCCAAACCTGCTAATGTTGGATGAACGTGACGAGGTTGTGAGAAACCTTCAAGCTGATTGAGAAAAGTGGGGTGAATGGGCAAATGTGTGGCAGATGAAGAGCAATGTGGATAAATGTGACGCTGTGCACTTTGTCGAAAAAATGTAGAATGGCAACCACCTACTTGAATTGAAACTGGTGATCTTATTTTGTTTTGTTTTTTCTGCGTGGACCTTGAAGGCACAAACAGGGCAGTGTGTTTTGAAATCTGAAGTTAATAGTGGTAATGGCATTGGCAAGCTGATCAGTATACGTAAATCCACCAAATGTGTTGTTGTCACATCGAAAATCTTCTGGATCTCCTTGTATACTAATCACTGAAAACAATATTGCTGGAGCAGAAAGCAGTTAGGAAGGTAAATGATGTGGTGAACTTCATTTCAGGTGATTTGAGTCCGGGGTAATAGAGTCTTCATAAGCTGTACAGGGCCTTGTTGAGACCTCATCTCGAACACAGTGGTTTATTGTGAGCAGCTCTGGGCTCCTTACGTGACAAAAGAAAACCCTGACATTGACTGAGTGCAGCAAAGCATGACTGGACAGATCTCTAGGATGCCATGCCATGCTTCTTGTGAGAATCAGAGTTTCGGTCGGCTGTCATGTATTAAATGAGGTTTTGGAAAAATGAGTGGGGACATCTGTGCAATATAGAAAAACCTGACATTGTGTGATCATTCGCCAATGCAGAGTTTAGTGAATCTGGGGATTACTATATCACCATAAGGTTCGGGAAACCAAAACACTGAGTGTAAGTAATGATTTGCAGACATGAGAGGGATTGAGAGAGAATAAGAATATGGTGTGGAGATAAAGGATCAGCCATCATTCTATTAATGGGGGAACACGCCTGATGGAGTGAAGGGACTGCATTGTGGAGATGTTAAGCCAAATATGAGCATGAAGGAGGCTCAATGATTAAAACGGGCTCGTCCCTTCCCGACGTTTCTGTGTTGTCTGTAGGAGAGCTTTGAAAATATTGTTACAAGATCGTCAACATCAGAAAGAACACATCCACATAGACAACAGAAGTGTGTTGAATGTTGCCTTTTCCAAATTGCAGGCCAGAGCCATATGTTGTGTTCAGACTTTTTCCTTCAAGACCTCGGAGCATTTTGATAAAATGGAGTTTCTTGCTTGGCCGTTTCGGAGACCATTGAATAGTTTATCACATATCTGTGTGTTCAGAGTCATTGCGAGGCCAGACCAGGAAGGTACAGGAGATTTGCTTCCTGAAAGAACATTGGGAAAGGAAATTGAAGTGTACAATTGATATTGGCTTCTGGGTCATTATTATTGATATCGGATTTTAGATCTAGATTTTCTTAACTTGTTCTCAACTGCTCACCAAATGCCAGAGCATTAGCATGGTCTGAATTAGTAATCCAGTGACATTT